>NW_027466498.1:767500-1080000 GCF_050575085.1 Anarhichas minor | reverse complement strand
CAGGTGGTGACTCATAGAGCAACATTACTCACTTTACTCATTTCTTTGTTTACCGTACTCTTGACGTTTGTGAGTCTGCAGAGGGTTGATTTCTGAGACCGCTGGTCTGTGCTGAACCCTCACTGCTCTGAATCATGCTGTTGTTATATTTTGCCAGCTCTCAGTTTGTCTTTTCGCCTCACTTGTTTCCTGTTGGGGAACAGTTGTGACAGTTAATCAAACCTGTGCACCGTTTGTAATCTTTCGCTCTTTCTTAACAGTTCAGTCAAAGCTCAGATGAATGGAGAGTTAAATGTCTCCCTACACCACGCATCATATTCTTGCAATCCTATCTCCTGACACTCAACAGTTTCAATGGTTAAATAGAATGAAAAATAATAATCTCAGTGTCTTATTATTGTTGCAGATGGGTAATTCTGAAAAACTGTCATAATCTGCCCTACTCATTCTACCAGGCTGTTTTCCTCTGTCTCATGTCTTTCATGTTTTGTGTTTCCTGTTTTATTTTGTTACTTACCTCTCCTTTTGTTTCAGATCACTTCATTTCCTGCCTTTGTGTGTATTCTTCTCAGCTTTAATTGTCTGCCACGCTCTTACTAGATTCATCTGTCTCTCATAAGCCCTGCAGTCACCTGACCTCCAGCCCACTTGTTCTCACATCCCTAAATAGTATGTCTCTACATAATACAGCCCAGTTCTTTGTTAGTTTGTCTTCCTGTGCATTCCAATACCAGTACTACCATACTATTTATGTCAGAAAATCATTCAGTACGTCCCAATACATAGTATGTCAAATGAAGTAAACCAGGATGTCCCACTGCATTTTGCAAAATGCAGGACGTATATCTATTATTTCAAATCCACAATCCTGTGGATATATGAGCACATTCTTTGCACCATAGCACATAATATGCTAGTGAACTCAACACCTGTGTTTGTGTGGTACATGTACTCATAATTACCTGTGGCTCAGTGGTAGAGCAGGGTCATCCTTCAATCAGAGGATTAGCGGTTTGATCCCTGGCTCCGCTAGTCCATGTCGATTTGTCCTCAACCCAAAATGAATGGGTATAAATGTTAGTTAGAGGCAGGCGGTAGCCCCTGTCATCACTGTATGAATGGGTGAATGATGACATGTACTGTTAAAGCACTTTGAGTGGTCGGAAGACTAGAATTGCGCTATACAAGTACAGTCCATTTACCCTATAGTCTGTGAATTTAACCTTTCAAACTATTTTTCGCCAGTTCTTACTGTGTTTGGCAGCTGTAACTGTTTGCCTGGTTATGTGTCTAACTCCGTAGTTGTCTAATATTGTAGTTTGCTCTTCATTCAGAAAACCAAACGGTTGCAGTTTTAAACCGTTGCAAACACGTGGTTAACAAACAAAACAAAACAAAAAAAGCTACAAAAATTTTTTTTTAGTGTAGGTGTGACCACGGGCCACGGCAAGGCCCGGATTGGGTTTAAAATGTACAGTGCACTGCACCTTTAATACCGGCTCAAACCACTAAAAAGCCTACAGATTCTATATAAGGGTTCATGTGGCAGTGAATGACTTACTGATACCAAGGATTATCCCAAGATTACGACATTTATTACAACAATTAACACTTTAACAGGGTATTATAATACAGGAAGTCCATAACATCTAATAAGTTAAAAAACAATAAAAAGGTATATATCTAATATACGTGGTGACACAGGTTATAATAAAAGAGGGTAACTAAATTAACTAATTACCAACACAAAACCATTTAAAACAAAACAAAGCAACACAAAACCATGAATACAACTAAATTGACAACTTAAACAAAACAGCAGTGGCAGTCAACGTCTCTCCTGCCTGCGCATTGCACAACCCCCATCTGGAAAGCTCGACAGGGAGGTGAGAATCTCTATGGAGCTGGACCTAGAGTAAAATGAGATAACGGGTGAAACCAACAGCAAATATGCCTCAACTTAAGAAGCTAAAGTTCACACCTACCAAAGCCTGGGGGTCAGAGAGAGGGAAAGACCCAGCTCATGGTATGGTTTATATGGTGGACCAAACAAATTGGGAACCAGGAAGTAGGAGGGGCTAAGGCCTACCCAGCCCTACGGCAGGAGGAACATTTCATTACCGGCTACATAGGCAACAAAACTATTTAGTTAGGTTATGTAAAAAACTTGGTTTGGCTTAAAATAACGAGACATATAGAACAAAACAAAACAAAACAAAAACACAACAAAAGTACTTGGTTAGGTTTGGGCAACAACACTACTACTAGGTAATGTTCAGGCAACAAAAGTACTTACGGGTCCTCCCCCCTGTGCCGATTTCAACAAACATAATTAAAATTTGTTTGTGATACGTCAAAAGCAAATGTTTTCCACGACAAAAAACGTTTTGAAACATGATTCACAGTGCAATTTTATTGTTTGGGAATCATTTTTGGGAGACAGGGCTTTAACCAAAGCCTGCTCGAACGTGATTAGTCAATACTACTCTTGTCTACAATTTGAAACCAGAACAATTCTGGTATCAAAAACTTGTCCGGTTGCTGACAGATTCATTTGTATATTGAGATAAACATAATGCTAATCCTTTCCCGGGCACAGTCATCACCATCATTCTCTTTTTTCCCCCAGTCTTCTCATCTTGTCACATATCTTTTATTTTATTTGCATACTAGCTCATAGGCTAATCTTCCAAAAGTCCAAATTAAAAACATTTAAGCATCCAATAATTCATGAAAAATGCAATATTTGCACATATACTAGCCTACATACAGGATCACATACAACACCGATACAAACCTACTGGCAATGCAATACATCAATGTGATGATAACTAAATTTAGATAATAAAATCTTGCATCAACAATCCAACAGCCTACCATTCTTGAGTGACGTATTGTAATGAATTCCATATTTTAAGTCTGAAAATGAAAGTCCACCCCCTTCAGTTTTGAAGTATATGGCAGTACGTAATGATTTGTATGTCTTATTCTTATGTTAACTTGATGTTTATCACTTACCAATAACAGTTTGTACTTTCCAATTCATCGAACCATTTCTGCCATTTTCATCACTTTAAAAAAAAATATCTGTAATATGAGCTGTCCATGAAAGATTTGTTTTGTGCCGTAACTAACAATAATTTAACCTATGTAACCTATTTAAATTGAACATTGCCAGATGTTAATACACTGCCATATGCTTTGTTGTTGTTGATGTTGTTTTTAAATACAGGGGTTCCATTTTCTTGAAGTACATATAATCATGTTTTTATCTTAATAGATAGATGTGCTTTTGAATTACCATTACTTAAATTGGTTCATTGGGATCTATTATTTTTATTTAGTTGGTTCAAAATTTGGTTATTTTCACTTGCTTGTGTCCGACATGCCACTTTTCGTCCGGGAGCTCTGTGGTGTGGCGGGCCAGTTATGATAAACATATGATATTTTCTGGCGGGCCGTTGTACCGAGGGCCGGATATATGCTGACAATTTAATGACAAGTCTCTAAATGTGTTGATCCTTACTAGGCTTTTCATCTGGGTTATTTTGTCCAGGGCCCAGTTCAGAGTCTGCATTCTTCCTTTCAAATATTTCACCATCGCTGTTCATCTCGTCACCGCAACTTCTCCCGCACGTCATTTCATTCTACTGTCCTAAATTAACACGGTCATTACTGTGCTACCTACTGTCACCCACTGGCATGGAAGAGTATTTATTACTTAGCCAGCCACTATATTGCAGCTCAGACGCTAAATAACTAAATAATATGTTTTGGACTCATTAAGTGAAATTGGACATTTTCCCACGGCACACCTGACGATCTCTCACGGCACACTGGTGTGCCGCGGCACAGCGGTTGAAAATCACTGGTTTAACCTATACACCCTATCCCGGTTATTGAGCACCACTGACTTTCTGCACAGGCGTGGCTTCAACCAAGTGAGGTAACAGAAATACAAACAATGGCGGCCACAAAAGTATTTCACTTCTGGAGCGACAAAAAAACTGAGTCTTGTCTCTTCGAAAATGAAAGAGGCTGTCTATCCTCATCCACTGCCCCCCTGTCATACAATATGGTATTGACAGTGACAAGCTGACAGCTGTGTGTAGCTGTTGTGCTTTCAGAAATAGCTCATTTTGTATTAGTGTGGGGTTTAGGGAGAGAGAGGTGGTCGATGCGCTCAGAGCAGACAGCTGTCAGCGCTTGTAAAGATGTTACAATGAGGATGAGATGTTATAATAAGCTCTTTAGAGTGATTGGAGCAGAAAAGGAATTGACAATTGTCAAGTAGTAGGAAATGAATAGTGTTTGATATGCCCTGTCGCTCTCATCTCTGGTTGTGTAAACATACCAGCTCCTTCGCAAATAGAATGCATTTATCATTAATTGGGTTACTAGTAATAAATCTGTACATGGGGATGTGAATAACCCAATTTCTCTGTGCTCATGGAAACATGTAATACAAAACTGCAATGTTTTCCCCCTTCTATGTCACCTATCAGTAATTCATTTGGGACATTATTATTCAGATTGGACATATGCCTTTGATTTTAAATAGTCAGCAAGTAATTAACAATGTCTACTGGTTTCGTTCTAACCTTTCCATCTCCTTCCATGCTAACAGGACCGAGGGGATATACACAAATGCTAGCTGCTGCACTTATTGGAAAGTCTGTTATGCGTGAACAGACCTCATATCTGCCGCGGCCATTTCTATGTTCTCCCTCATTTCCATTTTATTCATTCCATGTCTTCCCATTCATGGAAGGTCTGCCGGCTCTGAGGTTTGAGACATTGGGAACAATTGAAAATAGAAGGTCTGAAAAAGACCTCATTGTCATGGCTCAATCCAGAGAATGGGATATGTTCCACACAACCCGATTGATGTTACAGCTAACCAAATTGGGTATCATGATCAACTGGAAGGGCAACAGTCCCCTGCTACACCAACAAGTAGAGTATCTGGGTGCTATGTTCAACATGTGCAAGCTCTGGGCCACTCTGACAGATCACAGATAGATGGCCCTGCTGCAGGCAGTCTGCAACTGCAGCACGGTGTAACAATGATGGTGTTGACCGTCATGCAGGCACTGGAGTTTGTGGCAGTTAAAATACAGTTATAATGATTCTGATAATAGATATTCAGCCAACTTTATCTTCATGTGTGTAAGAGATGCAATTTGAAATATACACCTTGAAAACTGCAAACTTATCTACGTCATGTTTTTTTCTTCTTTTTTGTTATGTTTGTTAAATTCTCAGTAGCGATAACTAAATGTTATGCTTATTATACATATTACAAACAAAACAACTTGAAAAACTTGAAAAAAAATAATTTAAATGAATCATTTTTTTTTGCTTTTTTGGTATTTTGGTCAGACACATATGCAACGCTGATTACCGTAATATGTGTGGTATTTGTTATGCACGTTGGTACATAGAGGGTGATAAGAAGCTATACATGGAGGGCACGAGCACAGCTGTTCACTGCTCGCTGCCCAGTTCTTGTATTAAAAATAATAATAAATAATAATAATAAAAAAAAACTGCTTAACGCGAGATAAAATAATTGTCGGCGTTAAATAATGAATGTGTTAACGCGATAATAATGCGATAATAACGCGATAATAACGCGTTACCTTCCCAGCCCTAATATATATATATATATATATATACTGCTGTTCAAAAGTTTGGAGTCATGTTATATTGATGTTTTTCATCTTTCCGTCAATAATGACTATTTAAAGACAGAAATAATATAATTCAGACACCAAATGTATTATTTATATTTGAAATAGTTTGGGCTCCAAAAGAAGAAGAAATAAATGACTAAAACTCAGATACCCTTTGATTTTGAATTTGTTTTCCAGTCCAGAGAAGCATTAGTGACCCTAGATCATTGTTGAACCCCAATGGTGGTTGCATTTGGGCTCTAAATAATGTCAACACTTTCACGGCTTGCCACTGCCGTGCCACTTGAGTTATTATGAATCTCACTGCACTTCCTGGCACCACCTGCACTGGGCAGCATTCAAGCACTAGGATTGGCCGCTGCCAGTGTCAGTGGGTATGTGTTTTTCTGTTAGCTATGGGTACTAAAACTTCTGTGTTTTTTTCCTTTGATGTGCAGAGGTTAACAAAGAGGAACTTGAAGGTTACTTGTTTTGTGGGTTGCATTTTCCCTTCATATGTTTTCTTTTTTGGATTGTCTGTTGCTATTTTTTTTACTAATCTAGATTATTAGTATAAGTATTTGTTTCACATATATTTTCTTCTGTTATTTTTAGGGTTTTGCCAACTAAATAGTTGTAAATTTAAACTGAAGTCAGGATTGTTTTTGTTTGTTGGTGATATGGCAGTGGCACCAGTTGAGGCCGTTTCCTTAATATTGTGTCAGTCCTTGCTGGTTTATCTGTGATTGTATATTTTTGTTTGTTTCCTGTGGCCTTTAATAATCAGAAGTTTCATGCCTGATTACTCTGGTTTATGTTCCTCCCTTTACCCTGGACTAAATAGGGACGTAACAGTAGTGTACAGCGCCTTGAGTGGTCGGAAGACTAGAAAGGCCCAATATAAATGCCAAATAAATGGCAAGTCCATTTACCATATGTAAAATATTTCTAATGTCACTTTGGATATCCATGAGTGTAAGGCTAGTACATGCCTCTGTAGAATGTTAATACCTGCACTATAGTTTTATCCAGTTGGTTGTCTGCAGGCATTTATATATTTATACAGTGATTGAGTGTAGACATACTGCACAACATCAAAGGACTACTGAAGAAAATGTCCTAGCAGCATCAAAATCACAACTTCCTAAACTCAAACATCCATTGGCGTGGCTATCAGTTACTGCAACTTCAGCCCAAGACGTGATTAGTGGTGGCCCTGTCAAATTTAATGTGCATGTCTGGACGACATATTGGACTTTCTGAAGCCAACTCTCCCACTCAGAAAGTCAACTTGGAGGCCAAATCTCTGACATGGCACAATCAGGAGGTCCTTATTGGAGTAGTCTATCGTCTTGATTGAGCTCAAGTTTCGCCAATGAGGCACCAGCCGGGGCCGGAGCTCCCTGGGGAATTAGCAGAGTGGGAAGGAAATACAATAAAATGTCAGGGCCAATTAAACTATAAATGCATTAGGTCGAGCTCACCCGTTGCTTGCCTTTTTGCAGCAAAAGGATTCTGGGAAAGTTGCTGCCACCCATTTTGCATAATGTGAAAATGCTGTAAGCGTTTGCTGCCTGGGTCAACATGCTGGACATAAATTCTGTTGCAGCATGCTCCACCCGAGCCATTATGACCATTAATTCACCTCTCTGAAGAAGACCCAAGACATGGAAAGAATGAGTGGTGTTTTAATGGAGTGCAGAATTGGCATGATTCACAAACGTACTTAATTTCTCCTGTCAGCCATTGGCCATTGATGTAACATTTCAAAGTTTTAACACATTAGTAATCATACAGGCACATCATAAGTGATAGACAAATAACTAATCATAAATATGACTTTCTGGCTTCCATGACAGCGGATCAATTATTCGTCTGTGTGTATGCTGGCTCAGAGAGGAACAATGTTTATCATTGATGACTTTGTTGGTGTTCTGCTATAGTCCCAGTTCAAGGATATGGGAGCAAACTTCCTGATATTGTGAACGGTTCCATAATGGACCCATTATACAAATGCTTTCCTTACTAAACATAGCTGATCACTGAGCAGGGTAACTGGATCTGTCCACAATGACCAATGTGTTATGTCAGAATGCAAAATTCTCAATCTACAGCAATTTGTATCCACCATGAAACGTTGAAAACCCCCGTTGAATCCTGATTTACTGATGTGGAAGAGGGCTGAATAAACAAAAATGTCTCATTTACATCAGCCTTGTTTTCGTCTGAATACAAATACAGATGTTTCATGTCTCCGCTGCAACAGTTAAGTGCTGCATTTTTGTAACTTTCCAAAACAAACATTCTAACGGCGGGTCCACACTGTAACTATGTCGCCAGTCAATTGCCGCGTGACTAGAAGCTTTGCTGTTTGGGCATTTCTCTGCTCCGACCAACACGCGATTCTGCCCCTCTGCTCTTTTATATAGAGCTAATCCCTCCATCCCTGTCTGTTTGTCTGCTTACTTATTTGAGTGTGTGTGCGTGTCTTGTTGTCACTCTCGCTCTTTTGCATAGACCCAACCGACAAATATGTGGAAAATAAGTAGCCTACGTAATTAGAAAAAACACAGTCACAAACAGCAGTAACACAGGCTATTTCTAATAAATACAGTGGATGTGCAGATTTTGAAATTTGATCATGTGGGGTGGAAAAATGACAGGAATGTTGAAACAGCCCAGGGAACCGCAGGGAGATGAGCAGGAACATCTAAAACATTGGCAAGCATTCAAGTTTAAGGCCAAGGTTCTCTACCGGAAAATAGGGAGTTGCACCCTCTGGGTTGGGAGTGAGTCCAAACTTGCGGTTTGGTGTGGAGTCAGCAGTGATGCAGGCATTGTACCAGACGGTTGTGGGGAAGAGGAAGCTGAGCCAAAAGGCTACCAGTCCATCTGTGTCCCCCACTTACCTATGATCATGAGCTTTAGATCGGGACCAAAAGAATGAGACCGCAGATAGCGACCGAATTGAGCTGATGCCGAGGAGAGCAGTGAAAGGGAATTTTAATGTGCAGTGATGAGGGAGATTGTAGTCAAGTGACAATTCTCTGTGGATTTGCCAGTAAGATAAACTCCTTTCACAGTGCACTTGGTCATTTGATCCATTTATATACATTATAAACATTTACCTTTTGTGAAGGTCTTGCTAACGCCATCTCACCCTCCTCTTCCATAAAGCTTACATGGTTTTGCTATTTATACATGTGACCTGACAGAAGCAGGAAATATTGGCTCAGCAGTAATGGCCATCGCTCGGAAAATGAACATATCCATCATCATGATATCATTTGCTGGCACTGGCCGCCCAACTCAGTTTTACTCAGAGAATAACTCAAACAGCTGAATCACATTAATTTTCTGCTTCCTGGAGTCCTCACTGCTCAGCCAAGGGAACTTTAGTTTAAACCATTTCTTCAACAACAGAAATACTGTGATTACATACCACTGTATTCACATTTTCCTATTTTTTCCAAATAATCTTTTGAATAATTTGAATCCGCAGAATAATGTTCTGATTTAAATATAAATATCCCCTATATTAACTTCCCTTACCAACAACTCCTTTTAACTAAATGACAATGAATGTGATATCTCTCAAAACAACTCAGGATATTGCGTGAAACCTCTTGTCCAACGTAGAAATATATATCAACAGAACACATCAAAAACTAGAAACGTGCACTCAGTAGAGTACAGGCCTCCACCTATGTATGGGGTCAGATCAGTCTCAATATTAATGAATGCACACAGAAGGATTCACAAATGTATTTGTGATTTATATATAAATGACTCTACAAAAATATTTTTTCAATGCACACACAAATAGTTAGCATTATCTACAAATGTAAGTCCACATCCACGAATATATGTATTTCAAACAAATTGAAAATACATTAACAACATATTTGGATGTTGTTACATGTATATACTGTATACAAACTTGCATTTGCAAACCGCTTGTCATGTGTGAACTTCACTGCATTTGCGTGAGGGTATCTTGAGACTCCCCTGACGTTGCTTGATTCACAAATGCATTTTTTTCCAACAGGGAATTATCTGTAACTAATCAGATGTGTTCTCCACAAGGGTGTACTCTTACATCATACTAAGGACAGGAACGGGGCGGAAAGTGAAAGGAGGAAACTAGCCAGACAGCTAACGTTAGCTTTGTTGGTCCAGACATTTGAGTTTTTCACCCAAGCTAAGTGTTGAAACAATCAAACATGGGCAGACAAGTCTGCAAAGATCCCCAAAATAATGCAAACAAAGGGATACAGCGACTGTATTGAAGGTTACATCCACAATACCCCAGCACCTGGCGTGTTAACGTAACTATTTGACATTGGCTAAGTTAAGTTGACAAGTAGCTAACTTACTTACTTAAAGTTGTCATACAGAATCAATGCCTTGGCACTGTCAATTTGACAATTAATTATTTTGTCAGAAAAGACATGACCAGGCTGTGTTAGTTTGATATATTAGTAATATGACTGCTGGCTAACACTAGCTAGCATTTGCTAATGCTAGCATTAGCTATGTGTTTGTTTGCCAGATGATATTTGTGACATTGCCACGGGTGCTACCCTCAATTTTGACTGAAATCGAAACAAAAACACAGTATCCCAGTAGACATGATCCGCCTGTAGGCCTACTAGTGTGATATATACGTGATGTGATGAGCGAAGTGTATCAACGCTTTCACGCCTTGCCACTGCTGTGCCACACCCACGAGTGGTCCTTGAGCATACAACCATGTATGAGAACAAAAAATATTTTTTTTTTTGCAGATGGGTCCAGTAGTATGCGAGATTAGCTGCGGACAGACAGATTGAAACACATGACCAAATGCATGATCTCTCCACAGGCTTATAACGGCTAAAGATAACAATACACAGCTTTTAAAACTATTCCACACTATGATTATTACACTATAAGTGTGTTTATCAACATCAATAGTAGACTGACTAAGACGATTTAGTAAACCTGCAGAATTAATTTCACTTCTTACACACAGATACTTGTTGTGTTTAGAGTGGTACAAACTGTAGCTGTAGCACCAAACAAGGGGCACTATTGGTAACCTCCTGACTTACTTCAGGAGGAATGGATCCACACATTACTTCTGAAAGCTATATTAAGCTTCCAGATCTAATCTTTAAAAAAATGATATTTGGAAGAGAAATTATTAAATCTGGAAGTTTCCAAACTAGATGTGCCAATGATGCTTTTGGAAGGTAGATACTCGATTTGGAAGGAAAGTTAATTTGGGAAGTTATCTCTTGTTAGTGTTGCACAGTAACAAATGGAGAGTGAAAGTCCCAGTGAAGTATTTTTACAGGTTTAATCAGCTCAACTGTGTGGCCTTTTTCTTTTGGATGGTAAACAAGCTAGGGTGCATTACTATTACTATACTTCTGTATCCTGATGGCACAAATGCAGACAGAACTAACAGTGAGGGGGAACCCGAGGGTGGGTGCTAAGCTTCCACTACGACTCCTTTGCCACTATATTAACATTCAGAATGTCAAATACAGCTCCTTTTAAGGGAGTTTGGAAGAAGTCTGCAAAGATCCTTGACTTTGACCCCTTCCTGAATACGGCCTCTGGTAATCAGGTCTAGATTGTATACTGTAGGTTGAAGCTTAAAAGTGACCCTGGATGCTGAAATTGCCCTGATGAGGGTACGTTAATCCACGTTCTATGGTACTGCCCCAAATACTGGACTTCTGGACATCAGTTCATGATGATATCAAGGGAATTATTGGCCGAGAAGTCCCCTCATGCATTTGCTTATTTATTTTAAGGGATCCGTTGACCCTGAAAGACACAATTCCATCTATCTACACTGACTATTATGTTAGCCAGGAGACTGCTTCAGTGGAAATCGGCTCATGGACCATCAATCACAGACTGACATTATCTGCTTCATAGGGTGGCATAATATGAATGGATATCCTTCTCCTTGCTGGACAGGATAGAAAGATAGTATTTGAAATGGGAAAGATTTCTTTACTGCATGTACGGCCTTCAAAGACAAACTTATGGCTTAGCTTAGGTGGTATGGTCATTAGCACTGTCACCTGACAGTGAGACGGGCAGGGGTTTGAATCCGCGGACCAGCTCTTCTGTGTGGAGTTTGCAATTTCTGCCTGTGTTAGCGAGGGTTTTCTCTGGGATCTCTGGCTTCCAAAGAGTCCAAAGACATGCAGGTAAGGTTAATTGATAACTTTAAATTGCTGGCAGGTGTGAGTGTGATTGTTTGTCTTTGTCTTTGTTACAGCCCTGCTATAACCTTGCCCCCTTTGTCAGCTGGGATCGGCTTCAGACCCTGCAACCCTAAATAGGATATTACAGAGGATGGATCGATGGCTTGGCTGCCTTCCATGCAAACACACATATTTAACTTGTATTTAAATTTACATTTTTCCTAATCTAGATAATGTATTATCCCCCAAACATAAAGTTTGTGTATATTCTTGAATTTCAAACATTCAATAAAATCAAGCAAGTACACATGTTTGTTTCCTATGACATGTCTCATGTAGGTTTTTCCTTCACACTTTCTGGCACTCTTTTGTTTTGTTGTGAACATTTTCATGTCTCATATCAACCATATTGCCTTGACATTGGACTCTGCCAATCCCTATCATTTTCTGAATGTTTTATTCTTTCAATATACATGCATGGAAACCACAATGTATTCCAATTTTGGTTCAAGGCAACTCCACCAATTTCTTTGTTGAGTTGTATGAAGCTCTAGTGTAAGTTCAGTTAGGAAGACTTTTTGCATGCTTAGGCCTGTAGTTTCTTCCTCATACATCTGCCATCCCCTCCTCTCACACATGCTCACTCATTATTTCCTTGCTGTCATTATTTGGGGCTGTCAATCATGATATCAGCTGTTCTTTCCAATAGCACAGTGACACACCTACATTGTTAGCCTATTATCTTGCTGCTGTCTCTTTTTAAATATGATTGTCTTTCTGTCTTTAGTACGCTCATGTTGCTGGACTACACGCCCCTCGACGACATATCTCCCTGAATCTAAAAGCACTACAGACCCTGTCAAGACTTTATCATCATGCATCATCTGTTTATGATAAACAATTATATTTTCTTCATCTTACTTGACTCTTCTGATTGAAATAAACCTGTTTGTGTCACCAGAGGGAGATGTCTGTGGTTGAGTGGCATTGTAGGTTATGTTGGGGCCAGGTTCTGATAAGGAAGAAGAATGTGCAAAGCAAAAAAGACAATATCTCTGGCTACGCTGCATCAATTTAGATTTATTTTTATTTTTTTTAAACCTGTTGATTGTGAATCTGACAATGTTATTGGAGTACAATAACATAATCACAGGATTACTGTTGGATAAGATCGTAAGAACATTGTTTTAGTTAACAAACAGTAATTTTAGGTCTTAGATGGCCCGCAAACTCTGGTCACCTACTTGAAAGTTGAACGCGTTACACATCCATCATCTAAACCTTCCATTTCGCTCTGCTACATGAAGGGCTGCTTCTGGAATGTGTTCGACTGCTACTGTGCTGCATACTCATCCAATATGAATATAATTCCTGAACTGTTTTAGACACCTTGTAACTTAATCTCACATTCATTATTCAGTCCATTGCTTGTGTCCAATACTGAGTGAAATTCTGCAATCATGGTATATTTAACTTGTGTTGCAATTGAAATTCTAAAATGGCCGTCTTGGGCTTGATGGAGCTTGGAAGCCTTTTTAGCTTTATACCCTACAATAACAACAAAAGAACTGTAAACTGCATAAAGTAGCACAACAACATGATCTACATCTGAAAAGGGTTTGACAAATCCTACTGTGTGTTGTGCTGCCAGTAGCCTCAACAGTTTAAAAGCTTTATGGAAGGGCACTGAGGCTCGATGCCTAAGATGGAGTCAAAAAAGCTTCTGTTTGATGTAGGGTTAATGTGTGACAGACACATTAGAAGAAATAGCACTCTTATCACGCTCATTGCCAGTGAGTGGAGTATCACTATGGGCTGACAGGCTAATGACAAGAACCATTAGGGTGCTTTCTACAGTGCTGGTCAGCTAGAAGCCCCCTAAAAGCATCAACTTAACAAGCAATACAAGAAAGAAGCAGACGGACTGCGGTGTTTTCTCAGGCATTCATACACGCTTTTATAACTTGCAGGCTAGACTATTAGCTGTTCATTTTTATATTACAAGGCAGTAAATGGCCTTGCCTCAGACTACCCCTAAGTATTGCTTTTTGTTTATGAACCAGTAAGGCCCTTCAGATTATTTGATTCTTCTTTTTTAGGTGTTCTACAAAGCAGAACAAAAACATTTGGTGATGCTGCTTTTAGCCATTGTGCTCTGTATGAGCTCTGTATTTTATTATTGTTGCTTATCATTCAATCAGATTTTACACAGTGTCTTGTGTTTTAATTCTATCCTTTTAGGATTTATAGATAATTTATTTCACCCCCATTTTACTTTATTTCACATTTTACTGTTTGCTCCATTTTCAATGTGTTCAACTTTTTTGTGTTAATCATTTGAGAAGCACTTGGAATTGCATTTGATTTGTTTAAGCATTATAAGAGCGGTAGGCTTTAAAGCGCCTTGTGAGCTACTTTGGGTTTAATGTCTCGCTGAAGGACACTTTGACATGATGGGGACCGAATCACCAACCTTTGAGTGAACGACCAGTTCTACCGACTGAGCCACAGCCGCGTAGGCGACCTGAAGAGTAATATAGTCTACAACCATAGAGGCTTTGTATTTACTAAATGCTAACATCAGCATGCATGGGGCGACTGTGGCCCATATGTTTTCCCCATGCTTCCAGTCTTATGCTAAGCTAGGCTAAAAACACCCTCACTCCAGACAAAAACGCTTTAAGCCCAATATGACATAATGAATAGTTTGACACCTGTAATTTTTTGTACGAATTACATGTTACATCTTGATTGTTAACCCCAACAAACAGATATCTAAAAAATTTTGTTATATCTTTGCAGGTCTCACTTCTTTTTATCTTCAAACACAGCCCAGCTAACTAATCCCCCTCTTTAAGCTAAGTTAATTGCCTGCTGGCCCCAAGTATTATTTATATAACACCTCTTAAGATGAATAAAAATGCAGAGGTCAAATTCCATGTATGTATATGATTATTCAATTTAAGTTTAAGAATGCCACTGTCATTTAACTTCATTATTTAATTTCAGTAATTTTACTTGTTCAGAAAGCAACATTTTTACAGTCTGCCACAGCAATGAACTGAAACAACTTCAACGTGATACTTCATCATTTTTGTTGTAGTTTGACTCTTCAGATGTGCAAATTGCTCCACGATGGAAGACGTATACAATTGTTTTGCATATATTACAGTGTGTAGAGAGAAGATAGGTGAATATAAATTTGAAAACAGATGAGCTCAACATCTGAAGGAGACAAACAAAAACATGAGTCATTAGATCTTGATCTGTTCAAGATGCAAAGACAAAAATCAACTTTTACTGTGCTGATATCCCACTTTGGCACAACACAATGCTGGATTGACCAGGACCATCATTTGCTAAGACTGTGTAACAGCAGCGTTGAAGAGGCAAACCAGGTGAAAAGTCCAGGAAGACAAACGGGTTTAGAATGAATGTGCTTTTCATATTGAGGAATTGCTACTGGTTCTAATCAGAATTTTTGAGTTGTCGTGACTGAATCATGAATGAATTTGATGAAGGGACATCTGGTGGTTTTTAAGGCTTTTATCTTTGATGAGCAGGGTAAAGTGTGTGGCAATAGAATAGTAAACTTGGTTTGATCACACATTTACAGAGAGGAAAAAGGACACTTTTGTCCTACATTTAGAGAATTGCATTGTTGCATGTTCTTTGTTATATCTCTGCCAAGACTGCATACAACAAAGACACAGATACACTCAGGGCGAGACCGGTGATATACTAGATCAAACAAGTAAGTACGATTTATTTATAAAGCGCTTTTTACAGACAAAAGTCACAAAGTGCTTAACAGGGGCAGAATTAGAGACATAAAAAAACACAATGTGACCATATAAGGGCCAATAATGTACATACACACAGAAAGAACAAATTTAAAACATGGTTTAAAAGCAGGCCGAGGACATGAGTTTTTAGTCAAATGCCAGTCTAAATAGGTGTGTCTTGAGCTGATTCTGGAATGAATTCACAGAATCTGCAAAGCCTAGGGGTACAGGCAGAGCATTCCACAACCTTGGTGCTACTACCTCAAAAGCTCGGTCACCGCGGGTTCTAAGGCGAGTGTGTGGGACAGACAGATAACCTAACACGTTTGACCTGAGAGCACGGGCGGGTGAATAAGGGTGAAGTAAACCAGTCACATATGTAGGAGCCTGGCCGTGTAGTGCTCTGTAAGTGAGAGTGAGGATTTTGAAGTGGATCCTAAATGCTACAGGGAGCCAGTGAAGAGATCTGAGTACGGGGGTGATGTGAGAGCGTCTATTTGTCCTAGTGAGTAATCTGGCGGCAGCATTTTGGATGACCTGCAAACGGTTAAGAGCAGATACACTGAGTGATGAGAAAAGTGTGTTACAGTAGTCGATGAGTGAAGAGATAAATGTGTGTATGATCATCTCTAGTTCAGCTGTTGATACTACAGATCTCAGTTTACTGATATTTCTCAGTGAGTGTGTCCATGCCTAACTGGCCAGCTCATGGCTGTCTGTGCACTGCGCTCATGCGGCAGTTACAAATAATAACGGTGCCCTCACTGACGGCTGAAGTACTGTAAGCGTAGCGCCAACCCTCCAGTTCCCCCTCAGGTAAACACTGCTAGCTTTGTCAGCACTGTTGCCGCTGTCTGCACGGTTAGCGCTGTTAGCCCTGTTATATTTAGCCTCGCCAAGCGCTAAGACAAAGAAGACATTGTGTCTTTTGTTTAAGCTAACTTTCTTATAAGCTACACATCCAAAACTTTAGCAGGATTTCAAAATATGACTGGGTTGGATTGCAACAATTTAAAAATGCATCATCATTTTAAAAACAGGTATTTTTATTGGCTGTAATTATGAAAATGAATGAAAGATGTGGTAGTTAGGATCAGGACTAATGTTGATTACCAAAACAAACTTAGTGAAAGTGGAAAGTAATGTTAATAGATAGCAGTTATAGCAGTTTTAGAAGGGGAAAACAATGCATTTAATCAATGTTGTTTGATTAGCATTTAGTATATGGAATTTATTCATTTTTAGTTTTTTTTTTAAAACACAGTGTTATCAGCTCAAAAACTGTCATTGAAAGGGTGGACATTGATTTATAGTATTTTAAAGCAGTTTACGGAAGGGGACAATTTCTTTCTCGAAGGTATACCAAGAGGGAGTTTTTTTAATCTGACACTTCACAAAAAATAGTAATGCATGAAAATTATTGTTGTTGCCAATCATTGACATATTCCTGACTGAAAGAAAAACAATCCCCCCTCCCCCTCCAGGATTTTATATACAAAACAATAAAATAATGTTTGGTGTTATATTTTATAAAAAACAACAGTGGCATTATGTAAACAAACATTACTTTTTTTTTAAACTTTGCTTTTGAAGGCTTGAAATTCTGAAAATGAATGAATATTTGGTAGTTATGATCAGGACTGATGTAGGTTGAAAAATGTATTTAGTGAAAGTGAAATAAAATTATTATTTAATGTTTTTATGGCAGTATTTTGACACTGACATTGTTGTCCTCTAACGACACTGGAGCAGAAGGGTTTTAGTTTAGTTTAAGCCAGTTAGCCAGTGCTGTTCATTTGCACTACTGTTCTATAAGTGATTTCTCACCTCAACACAGTGACCTTTGCACCTCCTCCCAGAGGAGATGGGCATTGTTGGACACCACACATTTCCTCCCATTTTCTCATAACTCCCATCCGTTCTCACACTCAAGCAGACCCTTGAGTCTCATGTCTTCAGGGGTTTCAGCAGCTATTTTTGCCCTCATCTACCTCTACAGACTTTCAATGGATGACGAGTTATACACCACCTTGAATGAGGGGGAATCTCAGATTTAGGGGAAGAAATCAGCAGTGGTGTAAATGGCCTGCTGCCCACATCTCAAATAAATGCAGTCAGCACTAATTTCCACACTGTGCGTTGTTGCTGCTCTGCCTGTAAACGAGTCTTGTGGGAAATGTGTTGGCCAAACAATACAATTGGAACTAAACTCCTCAATTTGTTGCAATCAACTGTATATGACACCGATCATCTTATTTATTGGCCTAAAGGTGTCAACTGTCCATTGACTGTCAAGATATTTGACCGGGATAGATCAATATATGTTTAAATATTTAAATAAATATCATATATCCAGTCATCTGATATGCTGGAGGTTTCTGCTTGACCACAGCTGCAAGATCCTTTTTTTGTTTTATTGCACTATTTCTCTAGGTCAATAATGTTGTGAATCTACTGTATATATCGTGTATGCAAATTAAAAATGTAAAAAAGGGTGGAAAAACTTCAGTGTCCCATAATGTTTAAATGCTACTATAACAATTCATTTGGAGAGAAACAAAAGTACTTTTCATTTTCGGGGAACTAAAACAGTTATTAAGCTGAATTTAGGAAAGTTTATTCTAAAATGTACCTAAGTATCAGTATCAAAGCCTTCAAACAGCCCACAAACTCTAATTTTTGTCCGCTGAGTGCTGGTCTCATATGATCGTTTACTGTGACTGAAACCAGAACAGCCACAATAATGGCATAACTGATCACTGGCAATCTTTTCTCTGTCGCTGCCTTCCAAGCTTCCACTGCCATGAGAAATATTTACAAAACAGAAAAGCAATCTTGGTTCTATATTATCTTTATTTGGAGCCCAGCAGGTCATTTTTGCCCCAGGGTCCTGTAAGGTTTATGCAACCATAATTGTAACTGTTTTATTCATTTACTGCATATAGTTTTGCAATAATTCCCCCCCAAAACTGATAAAAGCTTACATTTTCATATGGGCTCTGATGTGCTACAGTCCATCTGCAAACATAAGCGTCTTATAAGGAAGATTTGTGTCAAAGCAATATTCTTTTTTACTGCAGAATCACACAAGTTAATTGAATTTACGTATGCAATTCACAGGAGTTTTGTGGCTATGATATTGTAGGCAGGAAATAACACCTGAGGCTGATCTCAGACGCAAAACTCAAATGGTTAAATTTCTATCACATGGCTACAGCCACCCAGTGTAGTAAGTAGGTCAAATGTTATGTGTGGCAAGAGGGAGGGTCTTGGTGTCCAAAATATTTTCTAGCAATTGTGTGAGCCTGCACACACACTTTTATTTATCATCACAACTGAACTCCTTACAACTGACTCACGGGACAAAATGGGACATAATGTTAATTATTTGGGAAATTAAGGGCAATATCATGGATATAATCATGCACATTCTGTATTAACATGCATGCACTCTTACATTACATAGGCTTTAGATCTGATACTGTATACACAGGCCTATCTATATGCAATCCCACCTAGATGGATCTCTTGTTTGTATACATGTTTGTATTTTTATGATCCATTGTTTTTATTGTATATATTTTGGGTTTAGACCTCATTATTATTGATATTTTAGACATTTATATTTCACACTTTATATTTGTATATTATATACTTTGTATTTAGATCATTAGCCTACTGATGTATTTAACGATATATTAGAATCAATATTTACAGAAGGGATTAATTAAGTTGAATTGATTATTGCTGAACATGAAATAGAAGACTTTATGAATGTACTGTGCTTTTAAATCTACGATGGTTCTGCCCTACAACGTGTGGCCAATCAGCAGCTCTGACACACAACCCCCTCTCTGAATTATAGACCAATCACAGCTCGTCTTTCAACATCAGTAGAGCAGTCAAGTTGTAGCAGTCTGGTTGGTATCATCTCCAGTCTACCAGCGCAACAAGCCTGTCCATCGTGTGACTGACACGGTAAGTGTACCGCTGTGTACACACAAAATGCCCGGAAAGTGACTCGAGAGGACGGCAGGACTGTCCGGACATTGGCACTAGATTCCGTGAAGGTTTTCTAACCGAAAAGCCCGAGTCTCCTGCGCCGTATCTGCAGCATTAGGTAGGTTTTTTGGCGCTATGGTGTTGTTGCAATGTCCTTTAGCCCGGGAGCTACGACAAATAAACGCACATTTTTGTCAGGGTGTTTTGAATTACCGTATTATGTCAGCTTCTTCACCTCAACATAGCTAATTTCCCTCTTAAATAAGGGTGACACGATTGCTCGTGTTTGGCATGTTGGCTATTAAGAATGGATAATAGTATTATGACGGCTTATATAATCACATATAAATCAACACCATGCCAAATAAATGCATTTAGTCGGGGATGTAACGTCATGTTGACAGATAGGGCCGTTACATATCGTGCGGTGGGTAAGGGACAAATGTGCCATGATAACAGACTACCGGAACATTAGTTTGGTTACACACCTTGAAGATTAACGAAGACATTTTACAAATGTTAAGAGGCAACACTACCCACTGGACACACGCCTGGTCCACATTACAGTCCGTATTTCAACTCAACTGAAAACCTCTCCTCTGCCCTCGATTCCAAATAAATGGAGCATTTATTACACAATGTAACGCTCACATTTGATGTACATTTGTAGCTGTAGTGGTTTAGAGACGCATGTCGAATTCAACAGACTATAACATAAACGGAACCTTCCATTGACTTTGTTTGAACTATGCTCCTTTTGCTGATGAACGAGACATCTATTAAATGCAGTATTTTAATAGTTTGGTTTGAGGTTAGGTAGGCCCATAACATAAATATCTAATGGAATGTGATGGGGTTGTGTACGTGTTTTGGCCTGTGAGTGCAGCATAGGAAAAAGTGACCAAGCCTCAGTTAATCACATCGGTCTAGCTTATGCTAAGTAGTTTGCACCATATATTAATGTGAGATCCACACAGTGGAAACATGGTTCTTCAAACGCCTCACAAAACTCTATCCCGTTGTGGACCGTACCAGGCTCCATTAGGTGCAAAACCCCCCAAAATCCAATTGAACTTTCAAAATCCTTTTCAGACAGCAGTGTTGTTGTTTTTTTACCACTGACTCAGGCTTCTGAGTGAAATGATTATCATGCCAGCTTCTTATCCCCCTCCATTGCTTATTGTAGATGTCAAACTAGCAAGAAAATGTAGTAAATAAAGTTCATAAATTGTTCAGTGGATTTAAAAACTAAATTACAATTGACCCTTCGCTAAGCCCCTCTCCCCTTTGTTTCTGTTGCAAGGCCTGTCAAGCTTACTCACCTGGCATGTCAATATTGCTTTTTTTAACAATATCAGAGAGAGAGAGAGAGAGAGAATATCAGATTTCTGCAATAATAGTTCTGAAATATCAGAGAGATGCAGACGGAGAGGGCTACGATATCCTTTCAGAGTTACATTCGCAGTAGAATTTGTCGGCAGTCTTTTGAATAACGAGGCAGTTATAATCGATGGCAAAGCTGAAAGCTCACCGGTCCCAATGCAAGCTTCAGACACCAACCCGTCCTCACAACTTAAGGACAAATATATGCAGGAACAACAAAGTTCCTGCCCAGCAGAATAAGTCAATATATTGCTGTTTTTTTAGTTAAGTTGTCGTTAATTTATGACTACCTGTAGCTTTCATTATCTAAAATAAAACAAAATGATTCAGTTTTTCCATTTGTTTAAAGTGCTACAGGATTTTGCTCACCCACCACTTGATCCAAAAACTGGATTAATGAATAATTAACCGTCTTTGTTTGCTAATGTGTTATGCTAGCTAACGTTATCAGCATTTTACCTCGGAGCAAACAAAGTAGTTTTTGTTGATCTTCTATCGATTCAGCTGGAGAGGTCTTCCACGCTGTTTAGTCCGTAATTGTTACCTCTCCTCTTCCATCTTTTGGCTTTGGGAAGGAGAAAACACTCTCCTCTAGACTTTGAGGGGCTGAGCCAGGGTCAATTGTACCATGCAGGCCTACAAGGGTGAAGGTTTATAAACATACTTTGTAGCAGCCTTTACTGTAACAGCTTCCAGTGGCCAGCTAGGGGCATAGACTTCTGGAGCACATCTGCTGGGTGCAGGTGGTCTGGAGGGAAAATCCGTCTGAATTCAGTGTGCTCCTCCTTGCTGGCTGCTCTTAGCGGGTCAGCTTCCACAGCTGCAGAGCTGGATCAGTTGGACTCAAGCTTACTTATACTCTCATTTCCTTTTCTGAAAAGAACACCCACTGCTGCATCACAATCACTACATTCAGTCCAGCGGCTGTCTGACCGCTAAGCCCAGCCAGGGTTTCAGCTGCAGAGCAGGGCCCATATTTCTGAAGTTTATCTAAAGGTCGCTTGCTGCTTCAGGACTTACTGATGTGGGGGCCCACGTTCATTAAACCTCCCTGAATAGGAGTGCTGATGGCCGAAGACAGAGCTTCTTGTCACAGTGGAACACTTGATTGATGGATCGCAGATTGTTTACTGATTGTGAGTGAGGACAGTCTTCAAATGACCCTTTGCTAAGCCCCTCCCTAGACTGGCCACTTTCCAATCATAACAAGGTGCAGGAGGCCTGTCAAGCTTTTAGCGGTTTCTATGGAACCTGCAAGTCCGATAGCAGATACCCTCCAAATTCAGATGTTGTATTTGTGGCCTTCCCGAAGCCAAATCCCGGAAGAGCAGAGGTGTTGGATATGGGTTAAACAGTGTGGAAGACCTCCCTCAAAGCTGTCCATCAAAGATCAACAGAAACTTTGTTTGCTCCAAGTGAAGATGCTGATAACGTTAGCCAGCTTAACACTTCAGACGGTTGAATATTGATTATTAGCATTTCATGATATCCAGTGTATATATCACGCCCTTGATGTCGAGATCTATCTTGAAACAAATGGAAAAGCACGATGAT
This sequence comes from Anarhichas minor, assembly GCF_050575085.1. Classification (NCBI taxonomy): domain Eukaryota; kingdom Metazoa; phylum Chordata; class Actinopteri; order Perciformes; family Anarhichadidae; genus Anarhichas; species Anarhichas minor. Next base: position 1,057,395 of record NW_027466498.1, on the reverse strand, counting down.
TTAGCTTTATATTTGATATTGAGAGCTACAGGGTGTCATAACCTAGACATTAACTCAGCTTAAAAAAACAATATATTTACTCATCCTGTTGTGCAGGAACATTGTTGTTCCTGTATATGTTTGTCTTTCACGTGAGTTGTCAAGACGTTGGGTGTCTGACTCTTGCATTGGGACCCAAGAGCTTTTCCCTCCATTTCAATGACTTCTTCATTCACTCTGCTCTCTACTGCATATTGTACTCTTCTCAACTCACAACTATTATTCCAGAAATCTGCTACTATCCCATTTTTAATATCTCTCACTGATATGGTTGAAAACGCCATATTGCCATGCCTGATTCATAAGCTTGACACTCCTAGCAACAGTAGCCAAGGGGGAGGGGCTTAGCAAAGGGTCAATTGTGCTTATGTAGTTGTCTGAACCATCTGCGTTGTGGTGGTTCACATGTGTGCCCGTCACCATGAAGGGAGATCCATACTGATCACGGGTCATCTATGGTTTGTTCCACCATGAAGTATAACTGCTTGCAAGCAAAGCTCAATGTTTTCTATGTTTCAATCCAAATAACCTGTATGTGTGTGTGTGTATGTGTGAAAGCAAACGTTTCATCTCATTATTTCACCACTGACATTCAGTGGGCTAGTTCCTGTAACGGGAAAGCATTGCCAACATTGAAACATGGCGAAACACATTGCACAAACTTCACAAGTGTGAGTCTGGCCTCTCACTCTCAGATATATTGATGATACAAATAATTGGTTGATTGACAGAAAAAAATATCAACTATTTTCAAAGTAGAATAATTAATGCCATTTAAAAAAATAAATAAAAATAAAGAGCCACTTTGGTTCCAACTCCTCCAAAGTGATGATTTGTGCATTGTTTTGTCATTGTAATATTTTGAGGTGATGGACTTTATATCATGAGATCATTTGTTTTCCCAGAAATGTAAAAATAAATGCTTCTGAAGGGGTACAGCACTGGCAAGGCAACTCCATGGCATCATTTTAACAATCCCATTGTGAGCTGTCAAAAATTCTAAACGTTATATTTTTACTTTATTATGGTCATCTACAGTAGTTATTTGCAGATAACATGCAATTCAAATAGATTGGAAATAAACGTTTGTATTTTTATTTCAATACTTTTAAATATTATAAGCTGCTTGGAGCTAGTGTTAGGAAGTTAGCTAGGTCATAATTCCCCTATTATATCTATTTCATGTTGCTGTCAAAACACCATCGTTTTTACTGAGCAGAGCTTGAACACATCATGTAAGTCAACGCAACCTCCGTTATGGTCAGCTGTTTAGCTCCTTGCCATTGGCACACGAGCCGGTCACTGTGACTCCTCTGAGCAGCGTGCATGGGAATGAATTTGAGTAGAACTACTGTCTGATCAAGTTAGTTGTTCCAAATGTTTTTAAGGTTGTTCCTCCATGGCCTTTGAGTTGTGACAAAGGTCTTCTTCGCTGTGTGGCTGTGAAGTTACAGTGTGTGCAGATATAAAACTATCATGAGTGTCTAAATGAGGCCGGCTAAAAATGTGAAATGTGAAACTGATTGGCCGGTCATCGGCCATGGCTAATCAGCAGAAAACTGGCCCGTTTCAATTAGCAGCCGATTGATTGGTGCAGTCTGCTCTAGCGGTCAGCACAGTGTAGTCAAAATTCTTTCCGTAGGGCAAATTCATGCTGGTGTACTTTCTGTACATGTTATATCGTCCACCCCTAATTGACAGATTCATCTTTGCACTTCCTGAACATGGGACATCCTGCTCACGTGTAAAATGGCATTCCTTGCGTGGTGTGTGTCGCTTGAAATTACTTAATACAAATTTTGTACCCCTTCCTGTGTCCACTATTTGGCTCTAGAGAACCCACTAATTATTACACTAATTATATGTCATGTGTAGCCTATCTAACTTCCTGTTGTCAGCAGGTAGCTGCACTTTCGTGCTCGGTCCTTCATAATAATCTCTACAAAAACTATAAATTCCTTGCATGTTCAGTGCCAAGCACCATTTGGCCTTTGAACGTTTTGTGCTTGGGCCTTGATAATCTTTACAAAAACAATGAGTACCTCGCACGTTCAGTGCCAGGTAGCGTTCGGCCCTGGTCCAACCAAAAAAGAGCAATATCCAAAATATTATGAAAGAGCAGTGCAGCGGGGAGATTTGTTTACTGCAGATACATTGAAATAGGTATTGCGCCATAAATAACAAGCTTTACAGAAATGATGATTATTAGTCCTCATTACCTTTATGTTTATCCACCAAAGAGAACTGACAGTATCTTGGTCACAATTCTTAAACAATACAAATCAAATCAGGAATCTGCAGGATTGTTGCAGAATGTTATGTTTACATTATAAAAACTACGATCAGCTGATATGTATTGATATCAGCTTTTTTCCCCAAATATTGATATCAGTATATGCCTCAAAAATCCAGTTTTGGTTGGCTTCATGGCAATAACAATATTAAGCATGAGAAATACACAGCTTTATTTAATATTATAGGATTACTATTGTTATATTGCATAATTTGAATAGTTGCATAGTTTGTAATTACAATTAGGGCTGGGGCAATTCTTTGACATAATCAACGTCATTGATTATAAAACCACTTCGATATGCTACGTGCTTCAGAAGAATGGCGGCGCCCAGTGAAAGCATTCAGGCTGCAGTCCTCTAAAGCGTGAAAGTATTTCAGACAGAGAACTAACAATGTGGTGCTCTGTGTATACTCTGCAATTTGCAGTGAAGAATGTAGGATTTATTGTAAATACTGGAGGCTACAAACAACCAAGAATCAGAATAAAAACAGTCTCCAGAGCAACACTCCTACACTGAGGATCCATGGCAGCCCAGATTGTGTCTGACTGTCTTTCAAACTGTATTCCTACTACTAAAGTACACAGTGACAAACTTCCACACTGTCTAGTCATTGGCAGATTTACTCCACTGTGTTTCTCAGCCGGTCACTTTACTGATTAGTGATTACATGAGTACATATCTGCTGGATTCTCAACTGCAACGCAAAGGAGAAGTTGATTTGCCTGAGTGTTGCATTCCTTTATATATTGAAACAAACATATTCCAATCCATGCTGCTGTGTTGTAAAGTGTGACCACTTCCTGTGTGAACTGGATGTTTACTCTAGTAAGACATGGCCTGACATTTATGCACAGTGAGTAGTTTTTGAGTGGGCGATTGACAGTTTAACAAATTCACGATAGAGGAAGCAGGATGGTTCTGCAGAGGCAGTGTGGTGACACATTGCACATCTGCAGCCTTGTAAGGTCAAAGAGAAATCAAGCAGGAAGGCTTCAGTCCACTGGACCTTCACATTCAGATCACATCTGCTATCATCAAGCAAATTAACCAATAGACCAACATGCTTAACCCGTTCTAAATGTTCTCTACATCCAGGGTAGGAAATTTACGTATTTTTTTGGGGGCAACTTTTGCCCCCACTGACTGAAATCCAGGGGCGTTTTCAAAAAATTGGGGGCACTTTTTGAAACTTGTGAAATAACATTTAACCTTTGTTCAAAATAATAAATATACTTATTTAGGCTTACAGTATATGAGCAATTGTCATCAAATGGCAATAATAAGACTATTAGCAGTAGTCTACAGATTCAAAGTGTTTTCTTAGATTTTTTTAAACAAAAAACAAATGTAAATCAGACAATCATATTCAATTTATTCTTATTTCTTTGTGGTTATTTATTGTTATTAAATGTTTTAAACAACTATTAACAATTATTAAGTCAACGATGCCTTGCTTACATATACATCAGTCATTGTGTGGAATTTTTGAGAAAAACATTTTTATAGCACCTTAGCAAATTCAGTTCAGAGTTTTTACTTAGTAAAATATCTTAATTGACTGTCAGTCAGGTATTATTCATTTCCAGCAACCCTCAAATCAAAGAATAAAGACACTTTACGCACAATTTAGGTGTATTTTACCTTTAACTCACGAGATGCAGGTAGCATGTTTTATACTTAATGTGAATATAATTCATTCAATCTAATTTCCATTATGCAATATGTGATCTGATTAAGAAGCGCTCCATTTATTTATTCGTTTAGAAAGTTCGGGGGCATTTTTTGCCCCTCTCCTAGTGATATCAGGGGCAAAATGATATTTCTTAGGGGCAGTTTTGCCCTTTGCCCTCGTGTATTTCCGACGCTGTCCACATCCCTAGTTGCTTTGTCTCATAATTGTAAGCTGCTGGTTGCGCTCCGTGTTTTGTTAGAAGAACACTCGACAGTTGTCGTCCTCGTGGGATTTGAGGGAGTTGCCTATGGGATGGATGTGCATTATCACGCTGGCACGCACAACTGAGAGGCTCTTGTCGGAGGCAGAACTTGAAACTATGCAGCTAATGGTTTTTGCAAATGCTGACCTTTCAACTAAGCAAACAAACCCACTGATGTTCCTACCTCTTCAAATGGAACTGCCTGTAATGTGATATCAGAGTTCAGTTTAAGACGTGTTGGTTACCCACACTCGTGAACAATGAATGAACTTGTGAATTGTTGTTTGGATCATTTATTTATATATATATATATATATATATATATATATATATATATATATATATATATATATATATATATATATATATATATATATATATATATATATATATATATATATATATATATATATATATATATATAAAAAATAAAATAAAAGGGTTTCTTGGTCACAAGTCAGAGCAGGGCCATTCCTTAATGTCCTTCATGGTTCTGAACAAGGTAATCTCAGTAAAACAACCAATCCTTATGTTAATCAACCATTGAGTCTTTATCCCTTCCTCATATTTTGCTTGTGTTTTCATGGTGGGTGAATATAGTACAACTCAAATAAGACCATCACTACAGGCTTCAGTGATTGAACAAGCATTAAAGGACATGAATCTTGCTAAGTCTTTGTCTGGGCTTTATTTGCACATTATCCATTGTGAACATGATGACCAGGTCCCTGTAGGTGCTAAAGAGTGCGACAAGTGCGTAATCAAATAACATCCCCTGGGAACCCAAGGTTGACACAAGGTTTCTAATAACGGAGGAGGACGACTAATGTGTTTGCCCTCATCCCTGATTTATTTGCTGTGTGATCCCTGCAGATAGTGCTTGGATGCAGATGAATAAGCAGAGAATCGCACCTTTGGATTAGTTTGCACCTGCCGGCAGAATCACGACTTTAATCCAACAGTAATGAGTCTCTCTTGCCTGGAGCATAGACTATATGTTATAAATTGATGTAGTCACCGTGATGTCACTCATTGATTTGTTGACTTTGTTGTTGTTTTGAAGGCTTGGGTTTGGCATTTTGACTGTCGCCATCTTGGTTTTCTGCAACCAGAAGTAGCAGAAGAAGCGTACCCTGCTTTATGGTCTGTTTGACTCTAAATGGACCATAATTTACTAAATGAACATCATGCTGTATTGAAGAAGCTACATACTTTGTATGGATCAGCTTGTCGCCGCTTACTCTTACAGTCGTAACGTTAGAGCAAGGCGAGACAAGGCGTACGGTAACAAAAGTACAACTCTGTGTCCACCCGCTCTGCTCCTACAAATGGCCGTTTTGGTCTAAGACACTATCACGTGTCTGTCTGAAATATAAAGTTTAGGATGGAAAGACTCAAGCTTCTCCTCCATTTACTACAGTGACGTCATCGAAGCTTTTCTGAATGGTTCATAGACTTTTTACTTGAAGTGCTTGGAGCGGCCGCACAAAAACGCCGGTGTGCTCAGAATAAAAAGACGGGGTCCAGCGTCTTTTCTCTATGCATCTGCATAAGCTCTCTCCTCATTGAGAACAATTGGAAAAAGGTGCTGGCGCTCAGAAAAAGCCGCTATGTGGACACAGGCCCTAAGGCACTTCCGCTGCGGCTTCACTTTTCAGAACCAGAGGTGGCCTCCTGGCCTGGAGAGAGCCATCTATTATCCCTGTAATACAGTCCAGCTGGAGGTTGATTGGGTTTGTTCATAGCATGTGATTTATGACAGCCTGAAGGGGCAGAGGTTGTGGACAGGGTAACGGCCACAGTCCAGCTGATTGATCCCGGAGTGGTGTGGACGTTCAGGAATGTACCAGATCAAAGATCAGATTGCAGACTTGATGAAGGATGGACAGTTTGTCAGTATGAGGATGGCTGTTGGAGACCAGGGCTGCACAAGCAGGACCTCTGTGATGACTTCTGTTTCTATGGAACATTGTAATTTATACGGTGTGGGGGAGAAATGGATACAGCATAGTATGTGGCTCAGCCCCCCACATTTAGTTCATTTTGAATCCCTCCACTCTTCCATAAGAGGTGACGGAAGCAACAAACTGACTCTGCTCACTTCCTGACAGTGTTATGACAGATTGCTCATGCACGCTGATTTTCTCCTGCCTATGCCAGACGGAGTGATCATTCATCGACTGGAACAGTTAATTGAAGAACCCCTTTAACCTGGCTTGCATTCTTATCAAGCAATTCATTTCAGAGCAGAAATGAGAGTGAAGCAAGAGGAAACTCTGTAGAATCCTGCTGTTACTTTTCTTTTCAGTATCTCAGATCTCACACCAGAGCTTCATGAGGTAAAGAGTTATTAAGTGTTGATGTGGTTTGGTTTCACCGTTGCTCCATGGAGAGCAGCCTCAGCCTCCACGGCTTCCCCTAACAGATCAATGGACAAAAAAAATCCTGCAAGTAGGATACAATATCAATAACAGGAGAGAAGAGCCTCAATTCATTTAACACCAACACATTTCAGCCCCAGTGCAAGACGTAACACGACACTGGTCTGAGTCCACCACACGTACAGAGGAGAGGGATACAGAGGGTTTATGCAAAATCTCATTAATGCTCTTTGTCATCTTATGGTCTGTATTGTGGTATCGCCCAATCCTACTTGTTCACTGTTGATAGACATTTCTACACTATCACTGTCAGTTTACATCAGTTACCTGTGTTGGTGAAGATTCTAATTCTGAAATGATCACCGCCTTCAGTATTTCTTTATTATCATTTTTTGTGTTGATTAATTAAGCAGAGGGCTGTAATGTTTGATTCACCTTCACTGGCCTGTGGTAATACCAACGACTCATCTGATGTATTTCTCACATTCCACCTCTTTGTTTCTCACTTTTCATCACTTTATTTCTCACAAACAGTTACTCTCCTGCTCTGCTTCCTTTCATTTAAAGATGATTGTAGTTTATTTAGTATCTTCTGATCATTCTTTGGTTACTTGTCTGTCTATCATTCTGTGCAGGGACTGTTTTGGCAAGGTCTTCCTTGAAAACGTTAGATCTCAGTGAGACTTGACCTGAATTGCACTTAGCCTGCCAGATTTATTGTATCTAACTGTAAAAGTGAATCAGATGGTGGACTTCCGCTTTAGGGCAGCAGCCTTGAGGAACCAGCATGCCTCTCTTGTTCTCCCACTAATACACTAAACGTGTTGGCAGCACATTTATGACTTCCCCTCCCTTTAACACTGAATCACCAAGGAGAAGTCATAGAGATGTGAGAATAGGTATGTAGGCTGAAAGAAAAGGCAAAGCCCTACGATGATAAACAGTATCGGATGCTACACTGTAAGATCCTTTGTACAGTCTTTACACATACTTAAATGTTTCAGTCACAGTGCAGAGGGAACACTTGGAGCGTTTCGCTGCAGCTTAGTCTTGCATGAGCTCCCTCTCACAGGGAGGCTAATGCAAGGAATTAGCTGTACTGTTTTGTTGTGAAATTCTCTTCCCTTGTATAACTACGAGTTAACAGTTGAACATGTTTTAATAGCAACAACAGCCACTTGGCTCATTAGGTGCGAGTCACCCACTGAGAAGAAGTTGAAGCAGGGGAAACGGATGGTAGGGTGATGCATTGGCCTGGTCTGTCGAATCTGGCAAAACAGATTCATACATACAGTACACAATATATGGACTATATGTCAGTTATGTGGATTCATCTTTTCAAGAACCCAAAATAGATTGAAACTGATTTTGCTGGGATTCAATTTTAATGAATGGATCAAAAAGATGCCGAAATAACAACATGACGATGCCGATTTAAAATAAAAATAAAAAATAAGAAAATAAAAAATAAAAAAAAAACACTTTGGGACGTCCTGATCTCATATTTCACTGAGTATTGGTGGATAACGATGTCGGTAAAACTTTATTTCACTCTGTGATGGTTAACCTTAAACTGTGTCATTAATTAGCGGTGCTGAACTGTGAGGGGTGATCCGTACGGATCATGGATCGCCAACGATCCGTTACACCACTAATAGAGACGGTACAGGCGTTATTGTGTGGACCATAGAAAGTCTATCTACGGTTTCTACACAGAGTTTTGTCCAGTCTCTGTACAAATATGTGGTACTATTTCTTTTAGAGTTCTGGTGTCAACAGATGTTTACAATACGGTTTCCTTAATTGTCGTCTCCTCGATCCTCGCTTGAACCGGAAGTTGTTTCTGCGCCGCCATATTGACGGCCGTCCCAAAGTTCTAATGTAGCTCGGAGGATCGAGGATGGAGGATGGAGGAGGGACCTCAGAGGAGCCATGAGTGAGGAACCACGAAAACAGACTTCTAGGAAGTCTTTTAACGGCCGACACGCCCCCTCATTGTTCATCTGTTATGTGATTGGACGCTGCAGCCGATCGGACTGACTGACTGGAGTTTAACACCAGAGTGAAGACAGATCACAGAATAAACTCAAGCTTTATATTTGATTAGGTTTCTGATTCACCATCTGGTTTAAATAAATGTTCATTGTAGTCTGAACAGCAAAAGAACCACAAACAACTTTCTGCATTTATTAGAAAGATTTGTGTTTTCATGATCTGATGTTTCCCTCAATAACTTTTATTATGAATACAATTAAAGTCAGAGAGAGCTGGAGAGACGAAACACTTTTTACATCATTCCTGAGTGTTTGAGTTTTATCATTGAAGAGAAACAATAATCATATTCTGGGTTATTTAATAATGACGCCACAGTCACAATTTCAAAACATACAGACGCAAATAATTCATAAATAAGACGATCGCATTCCGCCGGTAGAAATGGATCCTGCGCTTATACACAGGACACAGTTTGTTAACAGACAACAGAGAAAACACCTCTACACTGATGATTACTGTGTGTCTTTATTCGTTATTATTATTATTATTATTAAGTACAGTGATCATGTGAACAGACACAAACTTCTCAAAAGTCTCTCCAGCTGTTAAAGCCGACTGACAGCTGATCCAGCTGTGATCATCAGCCACCGTCATCAGCAACAGACGTCGCTTCACGTGACGCAACTGAGGAAAGGACGTCTCATGTCTCTTAAAACATATTTCCTCGTTCCTCTCTCCTTGCATGGTTTCCTCCATGCATCCCTGGTGGGAGGGACTAAGACGCAAGGAAAGGACAACGGGGATGTAATTAAGAGACTTGAGAAGTACCCAGAGAACAGGCCCCAGTCAGCCCTAATGGTGTTTTTGGAGACATTAAGGAGGACAGGATTGTTGATCAGTACCAGTGACACTTAGACCATACATTTAAATCATGATCAATGAATTATACTGCACTAGTGAAATATTCTACGTCCTGAGGCTTTAGCCACACTGTCATTGTGACTTGATGAATGGCATTGTTGGTCTGTCCACCACTTTGGTCCAGACTAAAACTGTTGTGTGTAAAATATCTGTGTGTGGTTTGTTGTGTGCGAGTACATATTGTCCTGTCTACAGAATGAGTTTGTGTGTATGCCCATGTCAGAATTAGAGGCTGAATCTTAAATGTCACAGATAACGCTCTCTGAGAATCAAAGCCAGGGTGATATCTAGTAAGATGAAAATAAAGCTATCCTTGGTTCTATGTCCTTGCTCTCTCGTAAGCAGAGTCTTAGTCATTTATCTTTCAGTGGGCATTGAGTTCTGTCTACTAACTCTTCATAAAAGTTCATTAGTCTTCCTGGTAGCAACTCCATTGTCATAATTGTGTTTGAAGCACTTCTGTGTCAAATTTATGTTTCAAAACTCAGCAAAGTAAAATATAACAGTAATGTTGGCTTGAGATCAAAAGACTGTCAATAAAGAGAATGTGGTGATCACTCTCCTTCACAAATTCTTCTTCTGTAGACATCGATCGTTATTTTGAAATATTGCTTATGAAATGGTACTTTTGATTAGGTTTTGTCATTAACTTTGCTTGAGGAATGTTGCCCTGCTGTATAATCAGAACTAACTTTCTTTTGTTTTGTGCAACAATCCAGGCCTCATGGAGCTGGGGACTCAACGGCTGCTGTACACCAGGGAGCTCGATCCATGCCCGGTTCCCAGCAAACTACCATAAAGGGTGGGAACCTTGATTGCCCTTTGGCCCCTTTTTCCCATCCCTCCCCCTAAATTGTCCCAGTGGTGATATTGTCCTCTCCCGCCTGTGGCCTGCAAAATGATTGGCAAGCTGAAACAGAACTTGCTGGTGGCGTGTCTGGTCATCAGCTCGGTCACGGTCTTCTACCTGGGCCGCCATGCCATGGAGTGCCACCATCGCATCGAAGAGCACAGCCAGTTGGGCGGTATCCTGCCTCTGTCAGCCCTGGGAGGCAGCATGCGGACCACCTTACGGACAGGCCAGAATCTTAGCACACCTTTTGTTTACAACAAAGACATGCCACTCATCTTCATCGGCGGAGTGCCCCGCAGTGGGACTACGCTAATGCGAGCCATGCTGGACGCCCACCCTGAGGTGCGCTGTGGCGAAGAAACCCGCGTCATCCCTCGTATCCTGGCCATGAAGCAGATGTGGAGCCGCTCAGGCAGGGAGAAGATGCGCCTGGACGAGGCTGGTGTGACGGATGAGGTGCTGGACGCTGCCATGCAGGCCTTCCTGCTGGAAATCATTGTCAAACATGGAGAGCCCGCCAACTTTCTCTGCAACAAGGACCCTTTTGCTTTGAAGTCGCTCTCCTACCTGGCCAAGATCTTTCCCCGTGCCAAGTTTGTACTCATGATTCGTGATGGCCGGGCTTCAGTCCACTCCATGATCTCAAGGAAGGTAACAATTGCCGGCTTTGACCTGGGCAGCTACCGGGACTGCCTGACCAAGTGGAATCGGGCCATAGAGACAATGTACACTCAGTGCCTGGAGGCAGCGGACAAATGCCTACCTGTGCACTACGAACAGTTGGTCCTTCATCCTGAGAAATGGATGAAGACACTGCTGAAATTCCTTGACGTTCCTTGGAATGATGCCGTCCTCCACCACGAGGAGCTTATTGGGAAAGCTGGAGGAGTGTCCCTCTCCAAGTAAGTAATTGTGACAGCTCCTACAACATTTCCTTTGTCCTTTCCTTAGCCCACAAACCAAGCCCTGACATCTGGTTTGCGGATTTTGAAAGCTAGTAGTTATAGCAAGGACACCAATGGATCTTCACTGTGTCTTATGTTTTAGTGATAGTTTGAGTCTCGTAGGAAAAATGGGTTGCAGCAGAAAGATAGTGAATGGCTCTTTTTAATTAGATGGAATCTTTAGGCCGGACTCGGTCGAGTCAGGTTGAACTTTTACACTTATTGTTTACACTGTAATTGTAGCGACACACAGTAAAACATCACTCTGGCTATTGTGACTGTGTCTTTGATCCCACTTGTTTGTAGCTTGGGGAGACTTGCCCATGTTCTTACATCCAGACACAACTGTTGAATTTCAGAGTAATTACAACATACGCCATTGCAATGCCTTTTAAGAATAGATTTTTTTATTCAAGCAGTACACTCAAGCTAAAACTCTAACCTCCATTGTCTTCTTGTTGTTCCTTGTTTGTTGTATTATAGGGTTGAGTCCTTGTAAAATGGGGGTCAACGCCCCTTGTCTGTACCACTATGCTTCAGGGTCATTTAGGGACTTGGGTACCACCAGTGAGGACACACTGAATCACCACCCATTAGTGTGTCATGCCGTCCATGTTGATGCCGATAATGAGCAGCAGCTTTTTACAAGGTGCTTCCTCTACAGCTGCAGATGTATTACATTGTTCATTGCTGACGTAATGGTGGTTAGATAAATAGTTGCTGTTGTGATTTGTGCCAGCCTCACACGCCCCACGTGGTAAGCTGGGTCTCCCATGCATCACATTCCCAGTGCAGGAGAAATGAGCTTCGACATGCCCATGTCTACTTAGCTTTTAACTACTTGGCCTTGTGGGGGAGAAGTATGGATCTGCTTTTAACTGGAGGAAAGTGACAGGCGGCAGTGTGTACTTTGTATATCACTTTTTTATTAAATATGAGTTCCTGCGGGCCTTCAAATAAGCATGCACCTCTGGCTTTGAAATAAATCCTTCCCATGTTTTCACAAAGCCTCCAGACTTTCCGTCATTACATCTCATTTGGAAATGAAACATCCAGCGAGGAAGCTAGTCATTAGTGAACACATGAGATTATGTCTGCTCTGCAGTATTGTAAGCAGGTTTTCCTAATGGCCCTGCCTGGTGTCAGAGTTGTTTTGGTTTTAACCTCTGGAAGTCTTTGAGGAAACGCTGAAGGGTATCAAACTCATTCCTTGCTTCTGTCTACCCCCCTCTGTTCCACCCTCATCCTGCCACGTAGCATAGAGCTCACATATCCTCTGGGAGGGCTCCACACTCAGTCTTCTACTGGTAGAACTGGAGTTCCAACATTCTCACTGGTTGCAAAAGCACATATTTATTCAACAGTTTATCAGTGGTGGAATGTAACATTTACTCAAGTAATACTGTATTTAAGTCAGGGTAGGAAATTTACATATTTTTTAGGGGGCTGTTTTTGCCCCCACTGGCTGAAATCCAGGGGCATTTAAAAAAAATTGGGGGCACTTTTTGAAACTTGTGAAATAACATTTAACCTTTGTTCAAAATAATAAATATACTTATTTAGGCTTACAGTATATGAGCAATTGTCATTAAATGGCAATAAGACTATTAGCAGTAGTCTACAGATTCAAAGTGTTTTCTTAGATTTTTTTGAACAAAAAACAAACAGAAATCAGACAATCATATTCAATTTATTCTTATTTCTTTGTGGTTATTTATTGTTATTATTAAATTTTTTAAACAACTATTAACAATTATTAAGTCAACGATGCCTTGCTTACATATACATCAGTCATTGTATGGAATTATTGAGAAAGATATTTTTGTAGCACCTCAAATATTGTGATGTTACCCATTTTTGTCCTGAACTTATGCATTAGTCATTGTATGGAATTTTTGAGAAAAACATTTTTATAGCACCTTAAACAATTTTAAAATGTGCCATTTGAAGGTACAAATTCAGTTCAGAGTTTTTTGCTTCGTAAAATATCTTAATTGACTGTCAGTCAGGTATTATTCATTTCCAGCAACCCTCAAATCAAAGAATAAAGACACTTTGCGCACAATTTAGGTGTATTTTCCCTTTAACCTCCTCCACCCCACCCCTATTTTGGAGCAAAACCGCCTAAAATGACATACCCAAATTAAAATGGCTGTAGCTTCTGAACCACTCTGACTATATGCATCAATGAGGTCTTTCTAGAAAGAAAACCCCCTAAGGTTCCTTGTGGAAGTGTCTGAGACCTGTAGGTCATACAGAAACAGAGCAGTGGTCCTTTGAAAGTAAAAATTGAAGATCTTTGTCTGCCTAAAATAAAAAGTATCTTTCAGTATAAATAACTGCCTGTGGCTGTATCTGTACAGGTAAAGGACAGTATATGGCTGTAACTACACTATCAGTGAACAACTGCCTCAAATTTGAAGAAGATTGGACAAAGTATGACCATTCTACAGTGTTTCTTCCATGAAGAGATCCAGGCGGAGCTCTAAAAGGATATTTGGATACCCAAATGGACACATGGTAACCAACTGATATTCTGACACACTAAAGGTGTTTCTCCCTTTATATTTTGATATTATATTATTTTCCTTTTATTTTTAGCCTTTGCAAATTGCAAAAACTATGTATATATGGTCGAAGACGTGGTGTGTGAGTAGCGGACTTGCTGTGTGTAATGGCTGCGACAGAGCGCACGATCGAGTATGCGGGTAGCTCATTTACGCAAAGGTTATACGTTGGTTTACGGCTTACGTAAGAAACAGTCAAGGTTTGCACTATAAGGACTAGCGTTTTCTGAAGGCACTAGTTCCATGGTAACATCCGCTAGCACATTGTCGGGTCTGTAATGTGTCTTTTTCCGTCGAAATGCTGCAAGATCCGACTTGCAGCGGTTATGGCGACTTTAGACAGTGTGTTTGGGCTCCGTTTGTGACAAAATCCATAAGAAATGAAAGAAAATAGATGTTTTCTTTGCAAAGATGAGGATTTGGGGCATGCTGGGATACCAAACACGGCCATGTTTTGTGACTTATTTTGCGGAAGCAAGCCGTACGAACGGAAGGGGAGGGGATTGCGGACGCCGGCGTCCTCGCCTGAGTGGAGAAGGTTAACTCACGAGATGCAGGTAGCATGGTTTATACTTAATGTGAATATAATTCATTTAATCTAATTCCCATTATGCAATATGTATACTTTGTTGGCGTCTTATTCTGAAAACCGGATATTCGTCTGAAGAAACCGGATGTTGTCTCACGTTAATCTTTCCGCTAGCTTTCAAAGTCCTTCGCTCGCTCCCGATCTGCGCCGTTTGAATGAGTTTACCGTGAATTTCAGCATATAGGTGCACTAAAATTTAAGTGTCTGCTCAGTTGACCGCAGTCACAGGTCTGAAGTGCTCCATTTATTTGTTTAGAAAGTTCGGTTCTTCACGCACACGCAACATCAGTCAAGGCGAAAATCAAAACCATTCTATGGCAACTGGACTGGGTCATATAGGCTACGATGTTTTTGACAAGTTCATTAAATTATCATTATTATTAGAGGAAATTATGGGGGCATTTTTTGCCCCCCTCCTAGTGATATCAGGGGCAAAATTATATTTCTTAGGGGCATTTTTGCCCTTTGCCCTCGTGTATTTCCGATGCTGATTTAAGTACAATTTTGATGCTACTCTTTACTCCACTACATTTCAGAGAGAAATGGTGTACTTTCTACTTCGCTGAAACACACACACAAAACAAAGGCAACGAGGCAATACAAAGACAGTAGATGCTAAAAAAATAAACGTATAACAAAAAACAGACCAGTAAGAATAATAAAAATAAATAAAAGTGTTAAATATATATATATCAGTGGTGGTCCGTCAGGGCCAGCTAAGCCTTCTCTGCTGGCCTAAACAGAATCACAGTTATAGCTATTTTATAATTTAATAATTTTTCACAAATACACTACATGTATTATAATTTTTTTTCCCATTAGCTTATTTTCTCATTGCACAGCTCCTGTCTTCCTCTGTTACTCTGCTTCCAGTGCAGCTTGTTTTAAGGAGAGCTTTTATCCAATCAGATTCAGCCCCTATGTCTCTAGGTAAGAAGAGAGGCCCGAGGTCCTCTAGAGAGCCTTTGCAGTTTAAGTGAATGGGGACGATATTGTTGATTGTCATAGTCTTCAACCAATCAGATCTTTAGTTTGACATGTTGGGCGTATTCTTTGACGTGCCAGTGCTACCCAGGTAGCCTCCTAAGTACGTCTGCATTAACGTGCGCCGTGACTGGTCAGTGGGCCAGCGTGACTTTTGTCAAACAGAAAGCTAGTTAGCAGATCTTAGTGTTTAGTAAGAGTTCAAGTTGAAACATATGTAAGAGAAGTTATGACATTTTTAGCGTTTTGCTTGCTGTAGATTATTTTTTTAACACTCAATGGCTGAAGGAGGAGGAGAAATGGATTTGGGAGTTACTGACTTTGTTAACAAAGAAAGGAGGATGGACTTTGTCTTTAAGTGAACAGCAGCTTTGGTAAGTGAAGTGCTTTTGTTTTTTTACATCTGCAGTAGCGTTTCTACTGTTCATTTGTCTATCGTGTCGTTTTTATGAATAATATGAATGGCTCTAGCGCTGCAGCGTTGCTGGATTGATTTGTTGCTTTGTTGTCATATAAATATAAGTGACTGGTTCTTGTGAGTTTGTTCTTGTCATTGTTAATTACATTGATTTGGACTATATGCATTGTCCGTTAATTACGAAGCATCCCGTCATGCGCGGGGTTATTGTCCGGACAATTGAATCAGTTCGGGCTGTTTTCTTTTTACAAAGCAAGAATGATGGTCTGGAAAAATGGGGATTGTGTGGCGATTGCTTTAGCCCTGTCTGAATCAGTAGGGAACAGTTAAACGCTGTGGGGAGAGTTCGTAGATTGTGTGCCGCTGTTGTTTCCCCGCTAAGCTAGTTTAGCTTAGCTTAGCCTCCCTGAAGACACGTGCGGTGCTTCAGCTTTATTATGTTATTGTTCCAGGTTCAAAAGGTCACACAACCCGTTGTCTACGTGAGCGCAGTCCACCGAAAACAATATAACAGCTATATGTTTATGACAATATTTCCCACAATTTAAGCTTCTGCATTTTCCAAATGCACTAGTATTATTCAAACGTATTGTTCGGTTCGTAAGCCTCGTACCGAACGGTTTAATACGAATACGTGTATTGTTACACCCAGTGGCGGCTGGTGGAAAATTTTCTAGGTAGGGCCATCCTATCAATTTCAGCAAACATCCCAGTATGATTTAATGGAAAAAAAATTAAATATCAAACATGCATTACTACTTTGCAGTAATGCAAAAACATTTATTCCAACACGAAAAAAAGCAGTAAATAACACTTATATAATATAATATAACATGTTTATTTATTGAGATGCCCCTATGGACCTTGTTATGAGGTAAAGATCAGGAGAAGTAAACATGAAGTGTAATTATGAATACTGATGTTAAATTAAGCTATGATGAGTTTTCACTGTTAATTTAACATCTCAATTAAATGTTGATGCCTCCATGTCCAAGTTAAGCAGATGAGACTGAGGACAACTATGTAGAAGAAAAGATGTTCACTTTGCCTAATATGTAGCTTGACAGACGTGTGCGTGTGTGTGTAATCTTAGCACCCCTACTTTCCGCATCCATGCTATGTTCATAAATAAAAAATATATACATTGACCTATATTTTATAAAATGGCAGCATTTTTCAGTATTTTGTTCCTTGAAATGGTCACTGTAAATGTCGTATTAGGAAATGAAAGATTGTATTTTATTGATTAAAACAAATCTTGTCATTAGTAGTTGTAATGATGTATTATAAGCTGCTTATAGCTAGTGTTAACTGCTCATAATTCATCTCTAATATCTATTTATGTTATCAATGATCGGTAATTAGTATCAGTGTCAAAAAAACGTGATCAGGGATCTCAAAAAGTTATATTTGCTCCCTTTTCTCTTTAGCGCTGATCCAATCTGTGAGCCGATCCGTGATTTAAAATAACAAACGTCACTGGCAACAGGTCATATCAGTTATCACTAATTAATGTTTAAATCTTGAGTCCCTGTAAGCCAGTATCTTTCCTTAGCTAAAGATATTTTGTGAGGCTAGAAGCTCCACTCTGTAACACCAGGTTTTATGTCAATAATTTAAGCTTATCAACTTAATAGTTGTTTGGATCAGGTTGCTCTTGAAAAATGAGATAACGGCTCTTATTTCAATGTGTCAGATACATATTCAACCATTCTTTAGGTAAATACACTGTAAGCATCGGGGCCCAAAAAAAAACTGGATCGGCACAATAAGCGTGATGGCAGCAATAGATTTAGTTATTTTACAAAAATAAATTACATTGATATAAAATTTCAATCGACCATAAAGGAAATGAATCATCTTATCTCTACTTATTTTGTAACCAAGATAAATCATGTGAACCCGGCTGAACGATTCCAAAGCTCATCTTAACAAACTGTCGGGTGTATTGTGGTTCAGACCAACATACCAGAGAGACTCCCAAGTGCTCCTCAGCCATGCTGGAACAACACTCGACTGCTACGGCTCGATGGCGAGGACTCGTTCAACGCTAGAATGCTACACCACTTGAAATAGAAAAACAAACATGAGGCCAAACTGAACAAAATGTCCGCACAGGGAGCGAGAGAGAGAGAGAGAGAGAGAGAGAGAGAGAGAGAGAGAGAGAGAGAGAGAGAGAGAGAGAGAGAGAGAGAGAGAGAGAGAGAGAGAGAGAGAGAGAGAGAGAGAGAGAGAGAGAGAGAGAGAGAGAGAGAGAGAGAGAGAGAGAGAGAGAGAGAGAGAGAGAGAGAGAGAGAGAGAGAGAGAGAGAGAGAGAGAGAGCAATTAGAGCTCTTTGGGATCCAGATGCAGATGTGTGGTCATTTAGTGCACACGTCACCCCTCCACAAATTGAATCTGATAAAATATTAATAAACGGGGACCCTAACCGGAGCGCTGTGAGCTGAGCTGCAGAGAGGCATGGAGACACTGCTTTGTCTTGCATGTCTACATCGAGCTACACTGTTGACAACCACAGTCGGGGACAGAGTCCAAGAGGCTCTCTGATACAACATTGATTTTCAGGCCAAAGCAAATTCGGTGTGGTTAGCAGCCACAGTGTTGGACACATGTAGCCAGGAAAGTAAGTCTACTCTGCGGCAATTAGTTTAGCTGCAAGGCTGTCAGCTGTGTCTGCATGGAATACTCTGTCAGGGTTAAGGTTAGCGAGCGTCCGGTCGATCAAGAGAGAGCGTGTATGTGATGAGTATGAAGTTAGCAGTAACGTACCAGCTTTGAACTTGGCAGTGTGGTGTGTGTTTAGTTTATTCAAAGTTAATTAGATGCGACAACTCCTCAACTCCCAGGCCGAGTCCCTGTGTTTCTTGTTCCTGGCTGATTGAAGTTAAGAGGATTAGTCCCAAAGTCAGCAGCTACTCTAGCCAATCCTGCTCCTTCCTGAAGCTCACATGATGAGTTACAGGACATGACGCAGTCTCTTTTGGTCTCTGGAGTAAGCTTTTAAAAAATGGCAAAAACAGAGACTACACACACAAACTCTCGCTGCAAATCACGAGCCGGACTGCGCTGCTTCGCCAGGTCAGGATGAGTCGCGGCTAGCTCTGTAGCGCCGGCACCCGGTGTGTGTACAGAACAGCTGGACCCTCGAGCACACACCAGGCCTGGCTCCTCAGAGCACGTCACTGTGTCTGTGTTCAGCTGTGTTGGCTTCATAGCGAATTAAAGAATCCGCTATGAAGACAACACAGCTGCTCTTCAGCAGGCGAGAAAGCAGGCCAGAGTGTTGAAAACATTTCTATTCAGAATCAGTATGTCATCTGAGTGGCTCTTCTGAAAGGCCTTTATAGTGACCGATACGATAACCCAACAGTTTGATCAGGAGTTCCTCACTTTCTGACTAACAAATTAGATTAATACCATGATGCTTTGCTGACAGTTTAACATTCTATGTTGTGTATTCCCGATCAAACAGAGGGTAGTTTGCAGTAGAGGTGTTAATGATTAACCATTGAACCATGTGATAAGTTAAACAAAGAAAAAGATAAACCCAGAGGCTAATGACTTAAAGGAGGATAGCTGTAGTCTACTTTAAAGGTCAGCCAACCTTCGGTGTGCCTGAGCTGTTGCTAACTTCAGAGCTAAACCCCTTTAGTTTATCCGGCAGCTGTCTGACAGTGGAGATGCAGTAACGTAGCGTGGGTCTAATCGCAGGTCTTGAGGAGTTGTAGCAATTATTCACCGAGAAATAAACAGCGCACACATTATACTACTATGTTCACAGCTATAACGGTACTGCTGATTCCACACCCATCACAAACAGGCTCTCTCTTTCGACCAGACACTCGCTAATGTCACATCCGTCTTCTATTACACTGGAGGAAACGGAGTATGCTAGGCAGAACCATGCGATGGCATGTGGCCACTGCATGTGACTATGTCTCCTGGACGGTTCAAGTGGGGACCGCCTGTTTTGCGCATACACAGCAACTGGTGATAAAATATCAATTTAACTTGTTAATTTAACTGTTGCAATTGGGTGGCGTATTAGGCTCAACTGGCCAACTACAAGATGTCATGGTGCCATAAAGTTGTATCTGGTGCAGTTATATAGGAGTATTTTCATTAGTATGTTTACATGAGCACAGTACCGGTCCCAGATACTGGTATCGGTATCCGAGCATCACTATTAACAATGATGCTACGTTGAATTAAAATATTTTGTATGTGTAAAAAGCATCAACTGTAAAAAAATATGTCTGTAGTCTCCTTGACGTCACCCATGAAGTCTGAAGAACGGCTGTGAAGCTCAAAGTTGGTGGCCATCTTGGCAGTGACGACACAGCCTAACTCTAAAAACGGGCAAAGAGATGGAGCCGAGGCAGGCGGGGTGACGCAGCAGAGACAGCTAGCAACTAGCGACCTGGTACCCACCTTTCACTCAAAGCGTCCACGCCCGCCATTATGCTTAACTTCAAGCCTTAATACAATTTAAATGTGTGAGTTAATTAAAGACCCCCATTCAAATGCAAACGTTTATAATTGTATCGTTAGACTTGCTTGACCATCATCATCTGAAGGTTTTTTTTTCGACAACGCTTTCCCTGCTAGAGACGAGGCTTTTTTTCGGGACCTCTTGGATTTTCTGTGGAACGGTGCACTCCAATGTGCTTCCTCTGGCTCTGTTGTGCTGCATGTGCTTCTGAAAAGTCTGGGGAAGCAGTTTTGAGCTGTCGGTGGTGGTAAAGTTAACATTTGCATGTATAATGAGCCACACAATAGTGAGATTTACGCCTAATCAGAAGTGTTTTCTGTTGATGATGAGCAGACTACAGCCACTTCTCTAAACTTTGTCTCATCCAGAGAGAGTCTCAGAGCTCTGTGTCTGTCAGACGATCTGAAGGGCATACTACCAAAATAGTTGAGCGCAGAGCAAAAATGTAATGAAGGCGACAGCAGTCAAGAGGGCACTTTTTACTTTTATTATTATTATGACTTTATTCTCGTAACATTATGACTTTTTTTTTCTCAAAACATTACTACTTAATTCTTGAGGTATGTAGGTTATGTTTTGAATTTACAGTAAGTTTTGAACATGAGCAGAAACATATGAGCTCATATGAGCTATCAAAGTCTAGGTTCTTTACTCTGTAGCATCCTACAGCTTCGGGTCTCTATCTTCAAGAACATCTCAGTGGGCTGGCAGCCAGGCCCCCTTGCGGGACCTCGTCTTGCATTAACATCAATTACCTGACCTTGATTTAGCGGAGGCCCCGCCTCGCTGAGCCACTTGCTCTATTACTTATCCCAGAACAGGGAGCCGTTCCACCCCCCCTACCCTCCATCCTATTTGTGATCTTGATGTCTCTATCCGATTCGCTCTTATCAGCTGTTGGTGATACAGAACACCATCTTGGGTAAAGGAGGCCTAGCAATGAATAATTGACAAGCCAGAGGCCATTATGAGCATCAGGCTGAAGGGAAGTGGTCATGTGACGGGCGGAAAGGTTTTTTGTCACATCACATTTAGAACCAAGAAGAGGGATGTGTGTGCATAACTTGTTCAGCAGTGTGGGTGCAAATGATTTTAGATTGATGACGGGAATCACACAGATGGGTTATTTATACCTCATTTTATTATGCTGTTGAGTAGAGGTGCAACGGATCATAACGCTAACTGTTCAGATCGTATCAGGGATTTGAGTCACAGATCACGGATCGGATCAGCTCAATGAAGAAAGGGTTATGGTGCCTTTTTTTGCTGCCAATTCCAATGGCAATGATTGATGATCCATATTGCCAGATAGAGATTGTTTTTGTTTGTTTTTGTTAAAGCAGCTGTTATTTAAGGCTTTTTCACCACCGTACCAAAAATCATTTCAACCCCTTGGAAGTCAGTATAAACTATATCAAAATCTATCATTTCGGTTAGTTTTGTTTTAGGGTTGATAGGCTAAGAACAAAGCTTGAGTCAAAAATGGCTGCAACTCTATCTCCTTGAGGGCGAGTATTATAGATTGTTATATTATACATGAGTATAATATACTCAAAGACGACCCACTCAACCTCTTAGCAACAGAAGTTGAGTGGGTAGTCCTTCAATCAGAAGACCGACTGCAGGTGGCACCTTGCATGGTAGCCCCTGCCATCATGATGGTAAAGCTGAGCTGCATTTGCTATTCTCCGTCTTTGTCTTTATCTTTTTATCTTCCCCCTCGACACTTAGCAGCCTTGGGTCTTGATGGAGTTACCTAAAGTGATTCCTTACCCATCTTTTGAGTGGATTTTTGGTTGTTGGCCCGTCTCTCAGAAACCATCTCCACCGTTCCCCTGAGATGACAAAACCAGCTCACTGTATTAATCATGCAGGAGAGTATACCCGTACAGTGTAAAGATTCAATTGCAAAGTAAATGGATTAGAGGAAAGTGAACTGCCATATTGACGTTCAGAGTCAGACGGGAAACACTGGGATGGAGGAGCTGGACTGCAGACACTAAATGGATGTATGTGTGTGGGAAGAGAGCAACCAACAATAAGGAAATGAAGTGGCTTTAATTTTGGCAAAAATGAATTGCTCTTCAACAGAGATGGTATCGTTAGGATTTTATCGGTTTGGTTCTTTATTGATACTCTCATCTGTTCTTTTCCATTGTGAAGCTATTTGTTTTGAATATATTGTTTAAAAAAGAAAACATTCAGAACAGGATTTAGATTTATTTATATTTTAAATAGTAGCAACAGTAATGTTAACAGCAAAGTCACAATATAAACTCAGTAAAATCTCATTGGAAACAAATCTAAAATGTCAATGAAATAAATAATATTCCTGACATCACAATACTGAGTGAAGTTTGGAAAGAATGAGTAACACAGATATCAGTCATTCTGTCCTCCTTCCTCTGCTGATGTTATTCACTGCCTGCAAATACCACTAGTAGTGAAAAAAGTGGCTGCTTTTTTTGCACGTTTATTCAAAACTGCCAGATATTATCCAGTAACATTCATTATGTTCTCCCAACAGGCAGAGGGTGCTCAGTAATATTAGGTTAGCTAACGTTAACGTTATTTATCGAGTTTATGCTAGCATTTTAAGATGAGATTTGACAAGTTACAGATAAATGCCATTCATTTCACACTTACTGATATTACATATGGCAATATCAACCTAAAACTTTAAACTTGGTCAATTAACACACAGGAGTTACAAAATGGCAGATGCTGGTGGGCGCTTTGTCTTTGCTCCCTCACTGAAGGTGTAGTCAACACGTGGAGTGTGAGAGAATTTTCCAAACAACCAAAATCCACACTTGGGAGCCGACTCCTGAGGTGTTAGTTTTGATACATTAGGTGTTAAAATAACATTGAAAAATGAACACCGGACATTTTGCTGTGCAGCAAACACAATGTGATCCTTTTTTGCCCTGTGAGGAAATCTCCAGACTCCCTTAACAATCATCAGTAAATGTTTGTTGCTAACTAATGTGTCAATAAGAGTGATATTGAGGACTGTAAGCTATAACATGCACTGTTTATTTGTTTATCTAAATCTCCTACCGAGTACAGTCATGCTGGGTAGTGTAATCACGTCTTTTCACAAGGTTATGAAGTAGCCAGCCAGTTGGAAAAAGTAGCCGGTTCGGAGGGTCCGGGGGCATGCTCATACAATTGTGTGTACTGGCACTAGGAGCTGACGCAGCAATTCTCATAGGCCTGCAAATTGATCAACAAATTCCTTCAGTTAAAATTGACTAATATACTGTATGTAAACTTATGAACATTGGTTATATAATCTTTGAAACAAGCCACAACTAAATCGTGCCTGTGCTGTATTCTCCTCTCCTTTGTCTGAGTTACTATGGTTGGTGTCGCCAGGTCAGTTTGTAGAGGCTCAATCCTGAAGGGTTTAAGTGTATCCCTGAATATCTTTTTAAATATAAGCTGAGGTGAAGCTTGACAATTAGATATTTGAATGTGAGATTAGTCCTCGAACCCCTGTCGAAACCAATGCAGGTCAGATGCATTACTATGAATCCCAACGCTTTTCTTGGCAAGACCCGCCCTGTGCAGCATTCAAGCGCTAGGATTGGCCAGGCGTCCATGCTCGTCAAGGTATTTTTAACCCAAATTGTCCGGGTCCTATGCCTTGACCAATTGGCTATCCTGACCCAAACTACTCAAGGTCAATGCCTAACCTTACCTCGACCAGCTACGAGAAATAACGATTAAAACCCGGGATATTTAACATTGCAAACGTGCTTCAACAACCAAGAAAAACTTGTAACTGATCAAGTACGTACTATTTCAGATGAGAATTGAAAACATTTGTCTGTTTCCTGCTAGAGTGGAGAGGTCCACAGACCAGGTCATCAAGCCCGTCAATGTGGAGGCATTGTCCAAATGGGTGGGAAAGATCCCAGCTGATGTTGTGAGGGACATGGCTGTCATCTCCCCCATGCTGTCCAGACTGGGCTACGACCCACATGCCAACCCCCCCAACTATGGCCGGCCTGACCCCAAGGTCCTGGACAACACCAGAAGGGTGAGTACCGACCAGAGTGATAAGTCCTTTCCTAACTATGTTGATGATTTTCTTCTCAGTCAGTCTTAAAGTTATTCCTTGTTATTAACCTTATGAATCTTAATAATTTATCCTTATTGAAGTCACGGTTTTGTAAAGGAAATGTGCTTATTTACTTTCACAAGCTTAGCCCAGCACAAACACAAAGGTCGTTGTTCAGGCACTGGCCAAGAAATAGTCCAGCACATAAATCTCGATAAAACCACTATAGTTTTTATGCTAAGCTAAGCTAACCCTCTGCTGGCTGTAGCTTCATACACGGCTCAAAAAAGATAAAGGGAACACTTAATCATCACAGTACACCAAGTCAATTAAAGTTGATGAACAAAATATTCGAGTTGAAAATCTTTATTGATATATTAATATCTTCATTGTGTAATTCGTCGAGAACAAAATGACTCAAGAATGGTCAATGGAAACCAAAATCAGGAACCCACTGAGGGCTGTATTCAAAATCACAGGAAAAGATCTAAATCACAGCTGATCCAACTTGCGCGAATGTATGTTCGCCCGAAAACGTCTGGGCATGCTCCTGATGAGACGGGGGGTGGTGTCCTGGCGTCAGATGCACCGATGCATAACGTCCCACAGGTTCTCAATTGGATTGAGATCTGGGGAACGTGAAGGCCAGTCCATGGCATCAATGCCTGCGTCATTCAGGAGCTGCCTACACACTCTGGCCACATGAAGCCGGGCGGTGTCCTGCACCTGTCTCCTGGTATCTCCTCCACGTTATTAAGACTGTGCTGGGAGACACAGCAAGCCTTTTTGCGACGGCTCGTATGGATGTGCCATCCAGGAGGATTTGGACGACCTGTGCAACCTCATGCTAGTGACAAGGGCACTAACAATGCAAAACTAGAAAGAAAACAGCCAGGAAGAATAAGGAGAAAGAAATGGTCTGTGCTGTTGCCTCTCCTGTCCACCTGTTGTCACCTTCATTTGCACCAAATCAGGTGAAGTTGATTCACAATTGCTTATGCTTCCTAACTGGCCAGATCAATATCTAAGAATTTAATTGTCTTTGTGTTATACTGTGATGATTGAGTGTTCCCTTAATTCTTTTGAGCAGTGTATGTAGTGTACAGATATGAGAGTGCTATCAATCTTCACATTGAACTCTCTGCAAGAACGCGAACAAGCATTTTAATGAAGAATGACAAACTATTCCTATAAACAGGCTGTACTGCTGTTATTTTGAATTTCAGCCCATTTACTACAAACAGAATATACTGATATATTTATTCTCCAAAATATAGTATTTTATTCATTTAGTCATTAATACGTACTTTGCTCTCTACAAAATGTTTTTCATGTTCCACTAAAAACTGTAAATAGTTATATATATCTTCTGTGGTTAACCCCAGTGGCGGGCCGTGCATTTTATACCTGGGCCTTCACTGCTGTCCAATACCACCTTATAACCACATTATGGCGCCACAGCTATTATTCATTTTTAAGGCTTTAACTATGTACATCTTCGTATTAAACCGTTCGTTACGAGTCGTTTGAATAATGCTAGAGCATTTAGAAAATGCAAAAGCCTAAATTCAGGAAAATATAATGTTCTCAGCTGGTCTGGCTGTGGTACCCACCATCATTCCTTAATGACAAGCCGCCACCCAAAGAGATTATCATAGGATTTTACTTTCACAACTTGAACGTTGACCGTACTGCTCTGCAATGTCTTTCCTCGTCTCAGTCTCCTGTGTCATGGTGTGGTACATCTCACTCAGTCAGAATGCCCATATTTGATTGGCTGAGCTGCATCACGTGATGTGATTCACTACCCATCAGCCTCTGCTGGCTGTTAAGTTTCGTTTCACGATAGTCACGTGCTCCCCCACTGACCAATCACAGCACACTCTGCACCTCGCGGCAGAGCTGCACATGGACACTGAGCGGCATGTAATGCTGACGTCATTATAGGCCGGATAGCAGGTGCTGGCACGTCAAAGAATACGCCTAACATGTCAAACTAAAGATCTGATTGGTTGAACACTATGACAATCAACAATATCGTCCCCATTTACTTTAATCTGCACTGGCTGCAGGTGAGACTCTGCAGGCCTCGGGCCTCTGTTCTTACCTAGAGACACAGAGGTGAAATCTGATTGGATAAAAGCTCTACTTAAAACAAGCTGCACTGGAAGCAGAGCAACTGAGGAAGACAGTAGCTGTGCAATGAGAAAATAAGATAATGGGAAAAATATTTTTATAAATTATAATACGTGTATTTAAGAAAAATTATTAAATTATAAAATAGATATAGCTTTGTGATTCTGTTTAGGCCAGCAGAGAAGGCCTTGCTAGCCCTGATGGCCCACCACTGGTTAACCCTGATAGTGATGTCATCAGGGTTACCTCAGCTTGGGTTTGGAGACTACAAATGGATTGCAGAAAGCTAATTTTGCAGTTACCACTTTACATCACATGACATAAATTAAGCCGATGCTCTCCAAAAGGACTTACATTTTTTCACAGGGTCCTGTGAAATCTGCTTTATTTTTTTCCAGATGCCATATTATGTTTTCCCAAATTATTTATTTTCTGTTTAAATTTTTCTGAATTCTGTGTATTTATGAATTGTATGTAACACATTACACAATTTTTTTTTTTAAAGAAATTTAGTCAATACAGTTATATAATATAAAATTCAATACTTTTGTAAAATCAAGTGCTCCAAATTGAGCTCTTGATGTCCGATTTCTCAGCTTTTTGGAAGACTAATGGGCGACCCCTCCCCTAAGTTTCCCCTCAGCACTTGTCTCATGATGTCATGATCTCTTTGGCTGTAGCTCCCACGACAGGTCACACATTTAGCCTGCTAGGGGATGCATCAGCGAGCCTCTTGGCGTGCGTCTTTGAACCGAAGACTTTTGTTGGAAAGCTCCAGCTAATGGAAAATCGGGGCTAAAGTTGTGTAGTGTGAACTACGAGGGTTGTCTCAGAGGGCCTCTTTGACATGACTGTGTGCATGTGTGTGTGTTTGTGCATGAGCTTAGCCTCGCTTACGGTTATAATGGTAGAGAAAACCCAGATTTTGATCAATTCCATCCACATTTGGCAAATTCTACATTATGTTGTGTTTTACATATCATTCGATTTGTATCATCAAATTGATTTCCGTCCACATTTACCACTTTGCGAAAATTATAGGGCCCTCATTTTTTCTTGCTTCAAGATAATTTGTCAGGAGAAAACCCCTGAGATTCCACCACCACCCTTATGATTAATGGCCAATCCACTCGTTACATTTCATAAACGTTGTTCCTGTCCATGAGCACTGTCTTCTTTGCTTTGCCAGATGACAAAGCCTTTGCTATTTTTGGAGCAGAAAATGTTTTATTGAATCCTTTTCCTCAAGCTGAGTTATCAGGTGACGTGCTCTGCACTCTGACGCACTTCTGTTTTATTTTGATCTCTCAAGGTCTGTGGAGGCCAAGGTTTCAAGGTCTTCCTAGCACTTAGAGCCCCAATTTCTCTGTGATGAATTGGACAATAAAAAAGGTGCTAAGATCAGTCAGTCACGAGTGTACTCATTTTGAGCCATTAGTACATTTGTATAAATGATCAAGACAACTAGGAAGACGATGACTTCACATTGCACAAGGTCGCTGGAGACATGAGCTGAGCATTGAGGAAAAGAGCATCTGTCGTTTCCATTAGTTTGAAATTCCCTCCTGTCATGACTTAATAGTAAATGTTTGATGGCAGCATGAAATGGCACTGTATTATAGTCATTGTTGATGTGAAAACAAGATTGACAAATGGTGAAATGTGTCTCGAAGTGTTATTTCCAGTTTAGTGGCGATACAGGCTGAAGAATGTCTGTTCATTTACTGTTGGCATGTTTTCTTCTACCCGGGTTGACTGCTCAAATGTCCAAACATTTCTGGCTGATTTGTTGCTTCCAAGCACACAGGCTGGAACTCTGCCCAGGTGTCTGGATAGTTTCCTTAAACATGAGTCATACTTCCACATTTATATTTCCATGAAAACCTGAATAACAAAATGCAGAGGTACCACAGATAACTGGGGGAAATGCTATGAATCCAAAGCAGCAAATGTAGAGTTCTTTGATGTTAAGTTGTTGCATGTGAAAGTGATACTAATGGCCTCAAGTTTTTTTTGCACAATTGAAATGTCCCTACATAAAAAGTTAAAAATAAGTGGAAATGGTTTGGGCTAGAGCCCTTAGTTCCAACTAAGGAACATCTTAATGCTACAAAAATATTTTAGAGAATCTTGTGCTTCCAACTTTGGGAAAAATCTTGGGAAGTACCATGTGCACAAAGCAAGGTCAGTACTATAGCTTTACTGTATTCTTGAGGCTGATATTGAAGTTTGAGAGTTTAACAAGACTTAAGTAGATAGCCATGTTAGTGGCTCTGTAAGGCTGTACTTAGGCACAACAGGGCTTTGAGCTAAAGGTCAGCTGGCACAGTGACAATGAAAACATGCTGATGATTATCAGATTTCATGTCAACTATGTTCACCATCACAGTTTGGCATATTGCAATGCTAGCATTTGCTAAACCCTCCATATACAGCTGAGGCAGATGGAAATATAATACATTTTTCAGGCATTTGGTCATAAATCAAAGTACTGGATGAATTATCGCATCCAACATTCGTAGCAATACCATAATGCCCCATAGTTTGTAGATATCCCACAAAATGATTGTGTATGTTATGCACGTAATCATAAACGAGGAAGTATAAAGACAGCAAAAGTCCATACAGGGCTGGAAGGAGGGGGGGGTGGATTAATCCAACAAACCGCAATCTCTCTGCCAGGAGGCCGCTGTTTGTTCTCCGTGTGAATGAGAAGTCATCGTTGATCGTTTTGTTGCGTAGCTTGCGTAAATCAAGAACGGCACTTCAATAGCTAGTTTAACCAAAACAACGATCTTTTCCTAAACCTAACTAAGTAGTTTTGTTGCCTTAACCTAACTAATTATTTCACAATGTCTTCCTAAACCTAATTAAGTAAGTTTGTTGCCCGAACTTATTGTTGGCTTTTGTAGGAAAACGCACAAAAATGTCTTCTTGTAAGATATAACAACCATTGCGGATATGTTGAGACATTTCACCCAAACCCACCAATGTGAATTGTGTGGTGGCACTAGAGGAAAAGTCAGAGGATCACTAGAGTTATTAAGATATATCATTTAAGAACCATACATGTCTGTACAAAATGTTATGCCAATATATTCTGATGGCAGATGTTGAGAGATTTCACTGGATAAGTGAAAACATTAAACGGCTGGTAGTGTCGGGTGACAAATCAAGGGATCACCAAAATCCATAGGATTCATCTTCTGGGGAATATGAATTTCTATACAAATTGCATCAGTTTCATGGCGTAGGTCACAGTAACTGAAGCCAGTTATCTCATCAGCGTTTGTGCCATACGTGTGATTAGTGCTGTGTGTTTGTGTGTCCGTTATCATGCAGCTGTGATGTTTCAGCAAAGTATCAACACTATGTCCTGCTGTTTGCCATTTCAGCAGGAAGTATCTCTCTTGCCAGATAAAGCAGTGACTTGTACTGTTCATCATCACAATTATGCAACAGTGAAGGGTGAGAATCTGCACACTCGGTGAAACCTAAATATCCAAGGCAGAATGTTAACAGTTGGGGAAGGGGATATAGCAGAAAACAGGCATTTGATATAGCTGTAGTTCTTTTCTATAGTAAGCTGTTCAGACTAACTTTGTAAATAACATCAGGTATTTTCTTATTTCATTCCTGATTTCTGCTAACTATATTCAAAGCTTTACAATAATTTGGATAATTTAAGTTTGACAGTTTGATTCTCGATGTTGCTGAGTGGGTTGTGTGATAGATTTTCTCTTAGTGGAAAAGTTGAGAGCCATTCCAATGGTGCTTAATGGAGTGTTTTTTCGCAGTTTTAACTTTCTTAAGCATTTGTATTGGTATTCCATTTGCTTGAGGGAAACCAAAAAGAGGGAGCGAGGATGCAGAGATGGAATGAATTTGGTGCAATTCTTCATGTCGTCGAGCCATCTGGAGTGTAAGATGATTATTATTATTTATGTTATTTTTTTATTGTTTAATGTGTCTGACCACAAACCGATGGAAACTACGGACAAGGTGGCAGAGATTGATTAAAGCTAGGGTTGGTAATCTTGAGAAACTATAGCAAGAATAAGCTAGACTGTTTCGTTCCGTCATTGTCGCTGGATGAATTTCCAGGAAACTGTGAAACTCTTGGAAAAAGATGGCAATGTTTCCATAACAACCTCCAGATTCAACCACTAGTTTATCCTACTTCATCAGGGTAACCCTCTCCCTCACAAAAAAACAATGTAATTTCATGCACTTGGTATTATTTCGAAATACTGTGGATCTTACTGAATTCAAGACCACAATCCCCCCCCAAGGAAAATAGAAATGTCTGCGCTGCATTGCATAAGACATCTGGCAACCAGCCCTGAACTAGACCACTGTATGAATAAGCCACATGTGGAAATGCTCTCTCTGCTGTCTTGAATTTTCACCCAGCCCCATCCAAATATTTACCACAGAATATGCAGCTTGGGTCTAGCTGCTCAGAGGAGAAATAGTTTGGAAGCAGTCATCAGAACAACATGTTTGTATTGTGGAGAGATCTGGAAAATGAAGGAAGCTTGACCTGTTGAGCACAGCCTTATCTCGAAGATACTCTGTTTTTTGTGACTGTGAGTGAAGACCAGTGTTAAAGGTAATCACTCTAAGCTGTATCAGCCCTGTGGTCCAAGAAGTGAAGGTATATCTCCCTAAAACCTCTGAGTTTACATTGATTTAACCCAGACATCTTCCAGGGATTCATTTGAAGAGAAAAGGTAGAGAAGAGGCGTAAGGTTGAGGTCGGGTACAATAGATACAGCTACCCACATCACTTTAAGAACTCCCTCAGAATCATTGAAATGGAGCTAAGACAATGAAAAAAGAACCAATTGCATGTACCCTCTGCTAATGACTTTGTTAAAGTGACAACGCCTGGACTCTTTGTCAAGGCTTCATCTCTGACTGCTGGTCAGTAGAGGTTGTTCCGTCTTGATGTAAAGGAGGCTCATCTGGCCTGGTCTTAAAGCCACAATCAATAGCTTTTAAGTGGCGGTGCAGTTGTTCTGATTCCTGGTGAGAAATGGATATTGGAATCAATAAGTTCTCAGTTTCTCCACAATAACAGTAATGAGTCAGTGGAGAGATGAGAAACAAATGCCTGTAGAGTTGTGCTTTGGGTCTGCGGCTGGATCTTTTCTTCATATTGATGCAAGGACAGTTAATGATGCACAGGCTTATCCTATCTTATTGATCCAGGGCCATCATCAGTTCTCGGCCTTCGGCTCTTATGCTGCGATTAATCGCGTCATTCGTGCCATGTTACTCGCCGGGGACCATTTGTGGTCATTCGCGTGAATTGCGCCGGAGAGGGGGCATGGCTTATCGCCCTAGAAGCCGTTCAACTGTCCGCCATTTATTTCCGCCATCAACCATGGATTTCTGCTTAGTACTTGTTGTGGAAGTCCCAGATATCCCGGGAAACTAAATACCTTCTTCTCTGGGTTCATAACATCATCTGGAGGAGCTCCGTGTATTTCATCGAGCTGTATTCACTGTGTCTAGCAAGCCACACGTCGGCTGTTTTACTACAGCTGTATGAACACAAATAAACAGTTTTTGCTGTGATTTAATTGCAATAAACGGACAAAAAGGGATGCTGAAATGACTACGTAATCATGCCGATTTGTAAAAAGTTTGAATTCATATTTTGTTAGTTCTCTCCGCAAGACGACAAGCAAATAACTTTTAAAATGCTTCTTTTCTCAATTGAGTTCGGATCGATCGGTGCTAGGCTATGTTAACATTGTAGCAGCTTCATCTCCACTCAAAATAACTTCATCTAGGCGTAAATACGGCACTGTCTTTTTCATTGTTTATACCATATGGTTTACAGACTAACATTTATACACATAGTTTGGTTACTAATATGAGCTATCGTAGAGCTCTGGGTGAACACAGACGGCTACAGTATTTGTTTCCGGATTCAACAACAGCAGGACGTCAGTAATGAAAGAAGGAGCATCTCAACGCTGATAGGCTATCGCGCCATAGCGCCACACAATGTTTCGGCCGAAGTTGAAAAATTTCAACTGATGCAGAAAAAAAGCGGCCAAAAGATGTATTAATAAGGACTTCACATGATTCGTGTGTCTTACTCATAGACTGTATATAAGAAGTGGACATAGTCGTTGTGACGTCACCCATTGGTTTGTGACTGCAGTTTTGAAGCCTCGAGTTCGACATTTTGGCCATGGCCATCTTGGAGTTTGGCTGTGGCCATCTTGATGTTTTGCAACCAGTGAACAGGAAGTGACTATGGTTGGACTGCGGAGGAGGGACGTTGAGACGCCGTATGCGGCTCTGGTAGCGATAGCGGCCTGTCAATCACTAGCTTGCCCAAGAACATACCCTGCTTTATGGTCTATTTTTCTCTAAATGGGACCGCAAAGTTGTGAATGGGGAACATGTTTGTGTTTATTTTCCTTTGCATATTTAACATGCTGTACTTGTGTTATCAGTGGCCTGCAATGTTAACATAGGTTATGAATAAGGTCTTTTATGATTCTACAGATTACAGCGGCGTCTCGCCACGCTTCCACCTGTTGATAATATTATTTTTGGTCTTGGGAATTTCTTTATCAGACTTTTTAAGTGGAATAATTGTATAATTTGTGAATGTTAAGCTTGTTTATTGTGTTGGAGTTTAAGTGGTAGCCTCAAAGCTTTTTTTCTCGCTGTATGCCAAACAGGTCGTACATGAATTCATTAGGGCCCGAGCTACCGACAACGTCGGGCCGCGAAGGCCCTATTGATATTGTACCCGTTTGGGTAAACGTATGCATGGTTGGAGGACTTGCCATGCATGAAAACTCACCACATTTTGGGGACTTGTCAGGCCTGGTGAATATAGCCATCTGAAAAAGAATGCATCTTTCTGTGTTAAGAAATGGATCTACGTCATCAAAAGTTATCAAAAGCTTTTTGATATCTCTTTTCGTTTACAAGATATGTACCAATAAACTTCTTAGGGGCGTGGCTTAATATCAATACATATAACTTCTCAACCTCAATCCTAAAATTACCAGATTTTCAGCATATGTGCACATTGCATCCTCTAACATACCCTGAGATTTATTTTCAACAACTAGGGGGCGCTACAGTAAACCCTCGAAGTTGTGCTTTTTGTCACTTTTTGCAGATTTCAGCCTTCGCACTTTAACAAACTCCTCCTAGAGATTTTAAGCGATCAACTTCTACTTTGGTCAGGATGCTCTTAAGACCTCTGTGATTAAAAGTTATCAAAATCGAGAGTTTTCATCAAAGAACCTTGACGTGGCGTGGCGGCCATTTTGCCTCATTGTTTATGAAAAAATAAGTTGTTATAACTCCAAGGTACATTATCCAATTCGCACAAAACTTCTTATGCATGATGCTACTTCAAGCCTAAACATACTTCAATTGAAAATATTTCAATAACTCATAGCGCCGCCTACTGGCTAAAGGAAATGTCATATTTTATACTTTTATTTATTCCTCCTAGCCAGGTGACCTGATGAGTCTCAAATTTGGTAAGGATAGCCTTAAGACATTGATGATAAATTGCCATGAATATTGTGAGTTTTCGTTCCACGCTGTTGCCGTGGCGACGCATAGTTTGCCATGAAAAAGGAAGCTGATGGTTTAGTGGGTTGGGATGCTCAAAAACTCATGTAACTTTGTACATGTGTTACAGGTCATTGGAAGAAATAGTTTATATGATTTTCTTTATTGGCTGTTTTAAATTGCCTCTATAGCGCCCCCTACAATATTTCAAAAGAGCAGCCCCAGCGCTACGTTTTGGCTACATGTATGAAACTTGGTAAGCACATGTATTTTATGGAGACTTAAAAATAAGTCTCTTGGGACCATGCTCTAAACCCTACCGGAAGTCTGCCATTTTCAATTTTGTATGAATTTATACAATATTTCGACGATGCAGCCCTCGCAGTACGTTTCACTATCTATATATACAATTTAGATGTCTAACATTTGGTAAACAGATGTATCACATGTAGACTGACAAAAAAGCCCCTCTAAACCCAACCGGAAGTCAGCCATTTTGAATTTAGTGGAAAAAAACACATTTTTGCGAACTCCTACACGCTGGGTCCGATTTCTACGAAATTTGCTGTGGATCTAGATCATCAAAAGTTATCAAAATATTTTTTATATCTCTTTGCGTTTACAGGATATGGACCAATACACTTCTTAGGTGCGTGGCAAAATATCAATACACATAACTTCTCAACCATTTGTTCTAAATTCCCAAAATATTCAGCATATGTGCACATCGCATCCAGTAACATACCCTGAGAATTGTTTTGCATTCGACCACTAGGGGGCGCTACAGTACACCCGCAAAGCCTACTGGCTAAAGGAAATGTCTGATGTAACTCAGCTGGACTTGTTCCAAACGGTCCCAAACTTCTCATGCTTGATAACACTCATGGCCTGAGGATGTCTACAAGCTAATTTCCACTAATACTCACAGCGCCAGGAAATCTGGATTTTTATGATAAACACCTCCGATTTACATGACTTTTACACAATGTGGTTTACATTTGACACAGAGCTACATGATGCATGTTTGCACGCGAAGCATCAGACTATTTGCAAAGCATCATTTCCGGCATCAGGCGGTCCACGCGGGATTAAAAACGTCTCACTCGCGGACGCGCTGTCCGACGGTCGCGGACGTTCTCGGCCGCGCAGGCGCCACCCCTGCCACCCCCGACACGCTGGAGGATGCAAGGGCCCGTTCATCGCTGCTCGCAGCTTTAATTTGATTTACATTTATATATGGTGTTAAATGCAACAAACTGTGTTTTTGTTTATATGTGATTTAATGTGACATAGTGAGGAAAAGGTAGAACCTTTCAGTGTGCTTTTGTAGCTTTTGTAGCTATAGACATATTAGGCAGTCACATTGCAGTGTCTGGCCACACCAAGTATCAGATCCGCCCGTTCCCTTAGATTCAGCGTATGTACTTTTCCCTTTAGGTTTTCATAGTAAAGTGAATTGTTACAACTTAAAAAAATGGACATCATGCTGTAATGAAGAAGACTTGTTATCTGTTATCTGCATTTTTACCATTCATTGTGTCGAGACTACAAAGACACTTTTGGATCTCTGGCACTGGAGATCCAAAAAACCTGCAATTAACACCACAGGACACCGAGATCTTCCAGATTTCAACTTTAAATCAAGAACCACATGATCAAAGATTAAGTTTACAGGATAATCAATCTGAACCAAAACTGATACTAATTTCTCTTTTTTATACTAATTACACTCTTGAAGAATTTCAGTGTGCAGTTGAGATAGAAGCTTGTTTGAGGTAACAATATCCCTGCAATCATTCCACCCACATAGTGTGGAAGTAGACTGCTGTGCAGCTGAAACATTCTTCCCTGCCGATCGTGGCTCGACACTGGCAGCTTTTCAAAGATACTTGGGGTGTTGCCACATTGAACCTCCTGGGATTGGGGCTTAGTCACAGGGACCTCCAGCCATAATACTGAGGCCGAACCACTGCCGGGTTTAGTTTGGCACACTGGACTGACCTGCTGCTTGTACCAGCAGGCACCTTGGCTGACCCGATGGTGCTGGTCTCTCCCTGAGTGGGCTCTGCTGAGGCATGCTGTGATAGCTTTCAGGGTTTCTGCTCAGTAATGCTGTGATTTTGATTCTTGTTGAGTTAAGTCAACTTCATTTCCATTTAGTTTTTAGGAACTTGTCTTGGTGAGCTCATAATGCAGGACACAGGACAACATTATATGCAGCATTTTGAAATCATAAGTAAAACATTAAAATAAAGCAAGCATTTAGTGTGGATCCTACGCACTGTTTTATTAATTCATGTTTTCATGTTAACTGAGGTTGTTCATTACTTACCTTTATTTGTACTTGAGAGAGTAATTCTACAGCTTAACCCTTTATTACCGTAATCCTTTTAAAGGAAGGAAATTGAATTGAGACCTTGTCTTGGATAACCAGGAGGGAAAACCTGTAGAAAGAGAATCATATGAGAATCGACTGTACTCTTCTGTTACGGTATTTTCTACGAGTTGTCAATGGCATTCAAATGTATATTATTAAATCAAGTGAGTTAACGAGCAAGTAGAAAAGGACTTGTATTATTTTATAGTTGTTAATGCATGTTTAGAGCCGACTAAACATTCTGGGTATGAAACGCCACGTAAACCTCTGGGTATTTCCATATGTCATAAGATACTTTCTTCTTTAGTCAGACTCCCAGCTGTGAACATAAGGGAGATCTGAGGAGTTATTAGTGTCTGAAACTCCGGTGAGTGAAGCACACGCTCTTTGTAGTAGTTGTTAGCCATTATGAGGAGACAATGAAACATCTTACTGCTGTTCAAGTTCAGATCATTTTCATAAACTATTTTATATACATTTTAATATACATGTTGAATAAGTTATTGGTTATATTTCAATTCATATTGTTTAAGGTGGAACATATTAAAATGATCTATAAATAAGGTGTAAGAGAAGTAATTTTAAATGCTGAAATACCTATTGTGATATATAGTAATTCATCTAACTGTAAATGAAGTCTGTTATTGGTTATACATTAAAAGATATTCTAAATAATCAAAAGAAGTTAATGAGGTATCATGTTAGAAATAGACATAGAACAGAATAACTTTCACTATTTGTGTAGGTTGGATTGTTTAACTACTAAAGCCCAGCCCAGTGAGAGTGTGGGCGTTGATGGAAGCGGTGGGCCCACTGAATAGCTCCATTCGTTCATTGAGAAATAGTCGTAGTAGTAGTACACCCCATCCACACACAAGGAAAGGAATTGAATTGTTGCTCACAGCAGAGCTGAAGGTCAACAGTGACGAAGCAGTTCAGTCTGACTTGGTCTGAGGCAGCGGTCCCCTCGGTTTCATAATGAACCCAACATATTTTTACACTTCACAAAAGCAGTCTGCCCGCAGGATTTAACTTGACTGGTCAGGGACTTAGTGTGGAAGGATCCCCTCGTGAGACCTCTCCCTGGAGCTGGCTGGCCCAGGCAGGGCACATTTCCTCTCTGAGGCATCACGTACTGGCTCTAGGTCGGCTTCCAAAAACCCTGGGCGGAGTTGGCTCACGGCTCCAACTGTGAGCATTCCAGCAGCCCTCGCCGGGACCTCGTCGCTTCCCGGGACCTGGACTGAGAGGGTGAGAGGGGCAGCTCTGATGGTAACCTTGTGATTATAGATGAAAGTGTTTGCTGAGGAGACTAGCGTAGCTAGCTAGCCATGTGACCTCATCGGCTGAGCGGCTGTTCTTCACAACACTTAGAGTATCTCGACATTCGTTAGTTAAAGGCTTCTTTACTCCAATTGAGCTTGATTTTGGTCAAATGTTAATAATATAATGACACATGTCATATATACGTGTGTGTGTGTGTGTATATATATATATATATATATATATATACTCAATACCAACTTTGACGATACAATGTTCAATCATCATTATTATTATTATTATTAAAACCATTATTTTTTCATTTCCTGCAAAGTAAGTGTTTTGGACAGACTAGGTTTCCACCCGACAGCAACAATATACAGAGTGCAGCGCTTTGTTTTCTCACTGCTGAAAGGCAATAATACTGCCAGCTGTTCAACTCAATACCAACTGTCGCTAGATGTGACTGGCTGTGTCATAGCCCCCACTTGTTAAAGAGGTCATTCAACCCAGGGATAATGACAGGAAGGCAGCACAGT
This sequence comes from Anarhichas minor, assembly GCF_050575085.1. NCBI lineage: Eukaryota > Metazoa > Chordata > Actinopteri > Perciformes > Anarhichadidae > Anarhichas > Anarhichas minor. Next base: position 1,019,040 of record NW_027466498.1, on the reverse strand, counting down.
ACCATTTCTGTCAGACAGCTGATTGGGGACTAAGCCCTATATTAGCAAGCAGAGGTCCCTTTGATTATGCTAAGCAGTATTTCATCTGGCTTTATCCGACCCAATAGAAGAGGCTGTAAATCTTCCACCAAATGAATATTTCTCCTTTCAGGAGCATTTCAACCGATGCCTCAGAGGTAATACACCTTGAGGTCAGAGTCTGCTGGACAAGAGCAGATTGGCTTCATGTTACTGCAGTGATCCCAACATGCAGACATAAAGTCTGGCCTTTCCTAGAGTCAGCTCTTCCCTTCTGTCTGTCCTCTCTCTGAAGATAGATCTGGAGCATGCGGCGCAGACAGCTCTGCTCCTCTCTGTTTCCGAATGATACCACACATTCTTTTGCCCTGAGCGTCTGACCTAGTGCACAACCAGAGGTCATTCTGCTCTGCTTCTCTTTTGCATTCCCCCCCCCCCCCGAGCAGTCTGACGTTCGTGCACTTGGAAACTTGCAAAATGGCACCCATGAGGAAATCATGAGCATGCGCTCGCCTCTCTGTCTCTGCTGTTGGAAATATTTTCAGATAACGTTGAGTTTCTGGCCCTGCGTCAACTTTAAGCAGACACAGGCACGCATGAAGGCACGCGGGGGCATTAATCAGTGGCTGTTGTGTTTTAGGGAAGTTTAAATCTCTTCAGCCCGGAAAAGGGGCTCAGGACTTTGTACCCACTTCTCCCACACTCTGGAGGTCCAGCAAAGATTCAAATGATATATTTTCATTGATTATCTGATTGAATTGAACTCGGTACTTCATGTGTTTTGTCTCGTGGCTCTATTGTTTGTCAAAAGGATGAAAATGAAACATTAAAGGCTTGATTGTGTAACTTTATGAGATTAAAATATGTATATACATATTCAGTTTTCTATTGGTTTAATTGATCTTTGCCCTTGTGTTCTGCTTAAATCCTGTGTTTGGCTGTGGTTGTCATTGAGGGTGCATTTGAGGTTAGTGATGATGCTGCCGCGTCCATCATTGACTACATGCACACTCATATTCCACTATTACTCCGAATATGACAATATTCCAAATTTAACATATCTATGTAATCATCATATTCTGTTTGGATATTATAAATTAGGCCTTATTCTGAATGGAGCATTTTCCGACTAAGACATGTGGGATATGGCGATATTATTCTGGTTTTAGGACCAGTCTTTTAACATGTTTACAGCGCATTTGGAATATGCGTCTCAAGCGGTTTAAACGGCACTTTGCTGCACACTTTTTTACGACCAGCTCTGTGTCTTTGTACACAAACCAACTAGCTAGCAGTTTGCAAAGCTGCAGTAGAGATGCCCAAAAGAAAAGCCCACATTCCTGGTCTGAAAGAGAAACGCACCTACTTTTAAGCATTATGGAGGAGTTGAATATAATATCAACAGGTTTTATCCAAAGACCTGTTGATATCTAAATATTGCAACCTTTCCAACCTTTTCAAGAAGGTGCTTAAAGAGGAAGGCAGTGTTTGCACGCTCCAAGAAGTCCGCCATCGCTGGAAAACATGGAAAAAAAAAACTTGATAAGGCATCGAAAATAACGTTGACGTGGGATTCACTGGCCCCGGTGATGAGGATGCGGCATGGGGTCATTGCATGTAAACGGGAATATTAGAGGAATATACATTTTTATTAAACATGTAAACAGCTTGTTAGGAATACTGTCTTTTTCGGAATGAAGGCAAAAACCTGAATGTCTGGTGCCTGTAAATGCGGTTAATGTGTGTGTTTGAGAGAGAGGGAAGAGAAGGTGGAGGCCGGTGGACTATTGTGCTGCAAAGCTTCTTCAAGTTATAATTTATCCTATTTTGGATGTCAACGTTATGAATGAAGCTTCAAACTGTGTCGTACAGCCCTAGTAATTACCCATGTAGCCCTAACCCCACCAGGAAAGTAGTCCGCTCATGTTAGCAAAAAAGAATGCAACGCACCTATTTGGCGATTCTTTGGTTTTAAACCAAACTAAAAAGGAGAACCAGAGAATGTGAATGAAGGGATTTGTAAGCTGTTCGATTTATTAAAAAAGAAAAAAAAGTCGTGACTAAAGACGGACACACCACGAATCTCTGCTCCCATCCTGAAACTCACCATCCAACATAAGATGCCGGCATGCCACAGAGAGCAGCCGGACAGACATTTCTGTCACGCTGAGCAATCAACCCTCAATCATTAGAGCTTTTGCAAAGGCAACAAAATATAACACTTGCGAGACCGGAAGAGGTTCAGTTACTACCAGTTGATTGATCTGATTTTTTATTTCAAAATGCCCGTGGATAAAATAGCGCTTACTGCCTATACATTGTGGTCACTTATGGGTATTGCAACATATCCGTCTCCAGTCCATAGATCTATTGGTTTCTCTCTCTTTAACTTTGTTTCATCACCGTATATTGTTGTTTCCTTAAAGCAATATCGTCACTAGGTGGATTTCAGTGTTGCCCAATCCTATTGAGAAACCAAAAAACTTAACACAACATTCAGCATGCAAAACTAAGTCCGTTTCTATAGACAGAGGAGAAATCCAAAGCTTGACAGGCCTGCCTTGCCTTATTAGAGTTACTAAGGGATGATTGCACAGCCTCTGTTGGGGAAGTGGTTTAGCAAATGGTCAAATAAGTACACTATTGCCAAATATGTTGTATAATGAAAGTATAGGTTTACCGTGGAAGTAAAACAATTCAGATTGTAAGAAGATGAAGACAACAAATGATTTACACATCACAACACTGTGTACAGCACTTTGTAACCACACTGTACTTAATTATTACACTACATAGCATACTGGAATGAAACGTTGCAAACAACTTCATCAAATTATATATGATGAGATTTACAGTAGTTTCCAACATGGAACTATAGAAGAAAAGTTCAATCGAGTTAGCAGCCTCTGTCTCAATGCTGCCTCCCTATTGTGTAACACAACACAATAATGCCGCTGTCTTCTCTTGTTTCATGTCTTTATCTGTTAAATGTAGCCTCGATCCATCAGCACAATCTTGTTACCCATATCCTACTTTTCCTCCACATTCTTCCTTATCCCAGGCTAACAGAACGACCTTGTGCTGCTACAGTGTTGTTTTCATTCAACATGAAAGACGTGACTTCCTGTGTAGATATTGTAAGTCTTGGAAATAAGACGTACCTTAGTGATAATCCTGAAGGATCCTGGAGTAGTCCATTTGTATGTTTACTGTGTGGCTGAGGCCAACAAGACAGGGAAAGCCTGAGTGCCTCCCATCCGCCCTTTTCCCTACTATGTGTCTATTTTCACCTCTTTCTCTGGTTCCCATTCAGCCCCCCAGGGGGAAACTATATGGCACCAGGAGCAGAGCCTGAAATTCCTGGCATGCGTCCAGCCCAATATCACAAAGAAAGGGCTATACAATCTGTACAGCATATGACACCTTGCATCAGAAAAGGAAACGCTCCCCCCAAAAAAGCCTGCTACGGGGAGAAAACAAATAAAGAAACATCAGGGAGCACAACGGAGGAGGGATCCCTCTTTCAGGATGGTCATAAGTGCATTAGATGTCATGTCTACGGACGACATAATAGAATTACGTCATGGTCCTTCCATATGACTATGACTATAGGCAGATGCCCCCCAGACTGGAACTGGTTTCCACAGGTGAGGAGTTTCATAGCTGAAGGCTCTGGCTCCCATTTGACTTTTGAATACTGTAGAAACCACAACTGCATTCTGGGAGGACAGTGAGGTGATAGGGTAATATGAGCTCAGTGGTCAGCCCTAAATGGTGCCTGACCAACTAGGGCTTTGTAGGTGAGTAGAAGGATTCTCTATTGTAGATTTTACGGGGAGTCAATGCAGAGACTTGAATACCGGAGTAGTACGATCTCTTTTCTTAGTTTGTGTTCAGTACACGTGCTGCAGCATTCTGGATCAACTGGAGAGACTTAAGCAACTTCTTAGAGCAGACTGACAAACTGGAATTGCAGATATCTAGTCTAGTGGTAAAAAATGCACTGACTCATTCTGCATCGCATTGGATGTGCCTGATTTTTGCAATGTTAAGTAGGTGAAGACAGTCCTTAAAGTTTGTTTTATGTGAGAGTTAAGGACATACCCCAATCACAGATGACTTTGAGATTCTTTACGGTGGTGCTGGATGACAAGGGGGCAATACTTGAGTAATCATTAGATCATTTATTTCTGAGGTTTTCAGGTCTAAGTAATAACTTCAGTTTTGTCTGAGTTTAACATCAGGAAGTTGCGGGTCATCTAGGTTTTTAGGTCCTTAAGGCTGGCTAACTGGTTGGTTTCGTCTGGCTTGATTGACAGATATAATTGGGTATCATCTGTGATTCTGGTTCTGATTCTGATAACAATGAAAATTTATGGAATGTTTTCTGATAATATTACCTAATAGAAGCATATATAAGGTGAATAGAATCGGTCCAGCACAGAACTTTAAGAACTCTGGAACTAACGTTGGTGTTCACGGAGGATTCATCGTTTACAGACTGGGATCGATCTGATAAACAGGACTCAAACCAGTTTGGTGCGGTTCCTCTGATGCCAATTAAATGTTCCAGTTTAAAACCTCTTGAACTCTAACCCTATTTTTTAGGCCTCTGCTCTAAAATTGCATACCCATATTAAAAAGAGTATATCTCTGCAACCACAAGGTGTATTTGAATAGTTTTGGTGTTATAATAAAGGGAACACTTGTGAGATGTGTTCAGATGTGTAAATATCAATATTATATTTTACTGGTTAAGAGTAAATGAAAATGGGACATAGCACAAATTGAATGTTGTGGATCATAAACGATAATGTGATTTATGTTGTTGGTGTTCTTTGGCTCATATCTCGCTGATGCTTGTAGCTGGATTTCTTTGATATGTGCGCCATCTGTGGACTGTCTGCTTTCTTTTGAGGTATCGTGTGTGTGTATTTCATAAAATACCACAGCGGTAGAGCCAGAAGTGTGGCGAGTGGTTTGCCTAGGTGGCGCTATACGGATTTTGATATTTGGCCATTCTTATAGTTGGTTGTTTAGTTGTTTGGAGCATGTTAAAACGGCTTACGTGATCTTGTAGCCCAGGCTTTGCTGTTTAATCAGGTATATAACATGTGTATAACATCATTATATTCGTTGCTGATAAGTGCATTTTTTTCGATGGTATATGCTAAGCTTTCTCCACAGCCCCCGAAAACGGGGGCGCTCGGGCTCAAGAGGTATAGGATGTGGTGGTCAATGGTGTCGAATGCAGCACTAAGACAAGAACAGAGACTAGTCCTTTGTCTGATGCAATCAGAAGGTCATTAGTCATTTTCACCAGTGCTGTCTCTGTGCTATGATGCTTTCTAAATCCTGACTGAAAATCCTCAAATAAACTATTGTTATGTAGAAAGTCACACAACTGATTTGCGACTGGTTTCTCAAAGATCTTAGAGCGGAAGGGAAGGTTAGAGATCGGTCTATAGTTAGTCCACACCTCTGGATCAAGAGTGGGCTTCTTAAGAAGAGGTTTAACTACAGCTACTTTGAAGGACGGTGGTACAGGGCCTGTACCATGTACCACTAGGTTGATTAGTAAAGAGGTGCTAACTAAGGTAAGACTTCTATGAGCAGCCTGGTGGGGATGGGGTTTAAGAGACAGGTGGATGGCTTAGACGTAAAAGCTGTTGTGAACGTTGATGGGAGAAAGGAAATCTAAATATATATCAGGTTTTACAGCGGTTTCTACGGTTCCTGTATTTGAGAATAATTGGGTACCAGTTGAGGGGAATAATGTTGTCTCTAATCGTTAGAATTTGATCATTAAAGAAGTTCATGAAGTTGCTACTCCTGAGGGCTATACAAGTCATTTTTACTAAAGTAAAGGAATGATCCAGTAAATCTTCGCCATGGTGATCCAGATGATGAATTCATGCAGATTCAATGAATCTGTGGAGCTCTAAACCTGGTCCTTTGTTTTTCCAGGTCTTTAAAGGTGAATTTCAGCTACCAGATTTCCTAAAAGAACAATCACAGGTACAGTAACATTTCTGCCTGTTGTTGAGCTTTTTCTTCTTTTTCTTTTTTTTTCAAATTCAGCCATTTTTTTATTGTCTAATTTGAGTTAAACCATCTGCCACTCAGTTGAAGATCTCCATACAGATTTCCATCTGCTCACATTTACACATCTCTTGTTTTTGGCTTTAGTTTCTTGCCATATAATGTAGCTTGTTGTTGTTTTCTGGTCTCTGTTTCATGGTTGTCATCATGTTTTGGTCTTAAGTGGTTCATTGTTTGTTAGTCTCTTTGTGTTGCCTTGTTGTTTCTTGGTTGAAATGACTGATGTTGGCTGAAGAACCCTTATGCCCTCTGCTGGTAGTCGGAGGAACCTGCATCTACTGTCTATTTGCTGATAATGCCTTTGTATCAGCACAATCGGCCTCTTTGTTCATTGAATGAGGTTGGAAATGCAATAAATGACTGACAAGTAGCGTATGTCCTTTCTTTGTCACAATGCTGCCTGTCATCCCGAGAGCACACACTGTAACTTGTCTGTATGTTGTCTGCCCTTGGTTCCTCCATACAGATTCAGAAGTCTGCAGAGAGACCCAACCCCAGTTAGAAGCAGCGAGAATGGCGTCACCTCAACACACAGGTACAGCTCCTGCACTGCATTTATCTGCGCTTGTTATTGTGTAGATTAAGAACCAACAGCGACACCACACTGCTGGAGATCCTGGCCATATTGCTGGGCCCACTGGAGGGAAGGGAGGCACAGGAGAACCAGAACCAAGACTGTGCGTAGCAGACTGTTTCAGTCAAATGAGAGGTTTTCTAAAGGGAGTCAGGGGCTTAGAAACACTACTGCCTTCCTCCACAGGGGCTGCCAAAATCAACACTAAATTATAGTTCCTTGCAGTTACTTTAAATACACTTCCGTGGTGTGATACATTCCTGCTTATGTACAAATTTTGCATCAAAATAAGACTGATCCTTATTCACAGTGCATCTCCTAGCGTAATCCTAGCACTAGTGAACAGTGAATAGTGAACAGGGTGGGTCTTGCTAAATAAAAGCGCCGCTGCAGGGTCCCCGATTTGTTCCAGCTGCTCGATCCGTCCTGAGCATGTGGGTTCCTGTAGACTTACCCGGCCTTACTCTGCCTCTGTTAGGCTACTTGCTGCTAAATGCTAGCCTAGCTATGATGCTAACTTATCTAGCCCACTAGTATAGCTAGATACTAGAATCATTATGAGTGACTCAGCCATGGTAGCTCACGTTTTTGTCCCCGTAGTTGGAAGAGAGGCTACCCCATCTGAAGAACGGTAGTTTTTATTTTTCAAATTTCCGTTAAACTCCCTTCTTATGAATTCAGAAGCGAGAAATCAACAATTTAGAGTTCAAACATTGGCAATTTTACAAAAACTGGTGGATAATTGAAAATGTTGTGTAATGCATCCCATCAGCCTTCCTAAACACAACTTGTTATCCCTCAACATTTCATTTCCTAGTTTGCCTTATTGTTGCAATGTCAGTGTTGAGTGTAATGTAACAGATGTAGAACAGTAAGCTTGACTTATCATCACATGAGCTGTTGGTGTCAATGTTACTGCTGCTGTAAATAACATTTTGGGATATGTTTTGTGTGTCAACTGTCCTGCAATAATGGAAGAAGATACAAGATATTACCTGGTAATTATTCAGCTTTCGAGGTGCTGGTATGATGATGTTACCTTTGAACAGAGCCAGGTCACTGTTGTTTACAGTTTTAATGCTGAACTCTGATGCCGTATAGATCCTCTCATCTAATTTTAAGCAGGAAAGTGAAAACGGTTATTTCCCAAAATGTGTGAACTTTTCCTTTCTGGTCAGAGTAGGTAGTGGCTAGTGCACAACCGACTCAAAGCATTACAACAACAAAGGTGCTCAGCCTTTGATTAATATCTCTGACTGAGGTCATGAAATGTTTGGTCAGAGTCGCTCCTGATTTTACACTAAAACCAACTCTGCTTTGATTTGAACTAAGAATCATTTATCTTGTCTCGGAACAGGAACCCAGGGGCAGTGGAATCATCGTGTCGCCCATCGTGTCGCCCATCTCACCGCGAGGAAGGCCTCGGCACGTTTCAAAGGTCACAGCAGGACCGTCTCCTCACCAGAGAACTCTTGGCCTTCGATGTTGTGCAACATATGATACTAATACTTCTCACAACCACAGAATGTCTGCTGATTGTTATTTTTTTGTGTCACATCACGCTCATCGAGTTTTAAAAAAATGATTTCTGGCTTTTTAGAAAAATATCTCTGTGATTCTGTTGTAAGAAACTGCAGTGAACCGATATCGCAAGAAGCATTTATGAATGGAAAATGAGCTTTTGGAGGATGCCATACCTATTTTAATGTTACTTTTTTCATGCCTTTGTATTGTGAAACCTCATGGGTACTGACATGATAAACTTTTTTTTTTAAACTTGTTGTCAGTCTGGTTTTATGTGCTTATTTGTAAAAAGAAAATGAAACAGAGGAGAGTAAAAATACCTGGACACTGAAATTACATTTAAAAAACAAATCTGGTGAAAATCCTTCAGTAAGTCCTGATAATTGCAGTTCTAAGTGCTATAATCCTATAATAGTCTACAATCGACTATTTACATCACACAGTCATTTGATCTGTCGTTGACGTGAAACTGTTGAGTAGCAGCGTTCATGTCTTTGAGGAGAACAATTATAAACCAAAAGGAACACGTGCAGAGCTTCAAAGGAAAGCGAGCAGCCTCTTATTTAATAATGCATTACATTCAAGTAAGATCTTTACCAAGACATATTTGAAATCTCAGTGTACAACATTTAAAAAAACACTAAACTGTTAACGTGTAACATAGTCTGCAAACATTGCATTGCTTTTCTGGAAAGTATAAACCTCAGAGCTGCTTATGTTTTTAGCAGCTCTAATGAGGTAGACTGTATAAAGATAATATAGACTGATGAAAGCATTATATACATATATATATTAGTGCTGGGCAACGATTAAAATATTTAATCGCGATTAATCGCATGGATTTTTTGCGATTAATCGCATTGTTATGGCAAAGTTCAATAATGAATTCAAAAGTAGTGTATTGCACACTTTTATTTTAAAAGTACTGCTATATGAACAAAAATGCAATGTTTGGTTCACGAGATGCAGGTAGCATGTTTTATACTTAATGTGAATATAATTCATACTTTGTTGGCATCTTATTCTGAAAACCGGATGTTCGTCTGAAGAAACCGGATGTTGTCTCACGTTAATCTTTCCGCTAACTTTCAAAGTCCTTCGCTCGCTCCCGATCTGTGCCGTTTAAATGCGTTTACCGTGAATTTCAGCATATAGGTGCACTAAAATGTAAGTGTCTGCTGAGTTGACCTCGGAGATCTGAGTGTCTGCTGACTTTACCGCAGCGATGTCCAGTAGTCTCCAGGGAGAGCAACAGCTGGTGCAGCTTCTCTCTTTATTTCTGCCCCCCCCTCGACCAGAAGCGGAAGTCGCCTTTTCTCTATGGCAACCCTGAAGGGACATATCTCCAATACAAAACGATAAACATGAGACATTCTGTTACAATCACACAATTGTCCCTAAAGTCCTATAGTCACAACTGACTATACTGACCAGATGTTGTTCTACACCACATGTGTCAAACTCAAGGCCCGCGGGCCGAATCCGGCCCGCCACGTCATTTTATGTGGCCCGCGAATCCACCAGCAAAAAGTTTTTTTTTCAATTTTAATTTTGGAAAAAAAATTTAAAGTTAGACTTGAAAATAAAAATATCCCCATGGTCGAAATTATGAGCTAGCATGTTGTGAAGTATTATCACAGTGGCTGGACATTGATTACTTGTCCTCCTAACAGTCACATGGTAACAATATGGTTAATTAGTTATTACCTTTTTTTTTTTAAAACAGGTGGACAGGAGAGGGAACAGCCCGTAAAGAGGTTTTCCAACAAGTGATTGAGTTGAAAAAGATCGACAAATAATCCCAAAATGTCCACGAAGAGAAAAAATGATGCAGAGGGAAGAAGATGTAATTTAAGATGGGAAAGTGAATACATGTTTGTGCTTCAGGGAGAAAAACGGGTCTGTCTTCTGTGTTATGATGCGTGTCGGTGATGAAGGATACAATTCACTTCGGCATTTTGACACCAAACACGGAGCTAAATTTAGCCTCCAAGAAAAACATCAAATTGTCCAAGAATTAAAAGGCAGACTGCAATCACAGCAGAATATACTTACAAAAGCTACAGCCCAGTGCTGCTAAAGGTGTGTGAGCAGGTGAGCTCCGACCAGATACAGACTTTTACAAATGTCAGTTTGTGAAGAAACACCATCGCAGACCGAGTTCAGGAACTAGCAGCAATCTAACAACACAGCTAGCTAAGAGACGAGATACATCATCTATCAATGTTTGTAAGAGGCTCAAGGCAGACTTGACTGTCAGTGAGGAGCTCTTGGATGTAGCTGCCATGCACGGGACGACGGCAGGGCGGGACATTAGTGATGCAGAGAGGTGACAAAAATAGCTTTGAACAAAGTTAATGTAATAACTTGTGTTTGATATTTGTCTTTGTTATTTTCTTTAAAAGTTTGATCTTTGATAGAGTAATGTGGGTTTCTTAACCCTAAATTAAAATGATTTATGTTATAACAGAAATGTGCTTAAATATATTTTTACATTTATATAACTGCATGTACAATATTTTTACACTTGAATAAACAATAATCAAAAGCAGAGACAGTTATTTAACAATATGTTAGGAGTAGTTACAGTTATACAGTCTTACAGTTACAACCGGCCCTTTGAGGACGACCGTGATGCTGATGTGGCCCGGAGTGAAAATGAGTTTGACACCCCTGTTCTACACCGTGTTCAGGTGCTTCCAGCAGAAGAACCAGCGGCTCATGTTTATTAAAAAAATCAACATGTTAACACCTGATCCAAGTCTGAGGCATCATGCAGTGGGTCATGAGTAAGAAACATAAAACATATAATAAAGCTCTCTCTCTCTCACACACACACACACACACACACACACACACACACACACACCAGGAAAGTGGCGAGAACTTCAGACTCTGACTCAGCAGGAAAGTGGAGAACTTCAGACTCTGACTCACCTGCTGTTTACCTCTTTGAAAAAATAAAACATGTTAACACCTGATCCAAGTCTGAGGCATCATGCAGTGGGTCATGAGTAAGAAACATAAAACATATAATAAAGCTGTCATCTCTCTCTCTCACACACACACACACCTTTGAGTTTATGAAATGTGAATAAAAACTTCAAGGAACATTTTGGTTCTTAGATATATTATATTATATTATATATATTATATTATATTTATCTGCACTAAAGAGTCAGGATATCTGTATTTTCACCTCAAAGAAAAAATACAACATAATTAAAATATTTATTATTTCTTCGTCTGACGTTTTTTGGATGAGAAACTAAATTATTATAAATTAGCTCTAATAATAATAATAATAATAATATGGTCATTTCTTTCTCTCCTCTGTTCATTATGATGGAGAATTAAAATCACAAAACATTCTGACTTCATGACTATATTCCCAAACCATTAAAACTTCAAAAATAGTTAATATTTAGGGCCCGAGCATCGACATAGTCGGAGAGGAGGACCTATTGTTTTTCTAATGTTTATTATTATTATTATTATTATTATTATTATCGTACCCGTTTCGTCGCAAAAAGGAGGTGCTTGGGATACTGGAAAGTTTTCGGAATTTGGCACGCAGAATTTGCGAAAATTGCAGTCTGATTGGGGTGTCCAGCTGCGGTATGAAATATTGGCTCGATAGCGCCCCATCTGCAGGCCAAATTTGAATCATAGTCATAGCGCCACCTACTGGTAACAGGAAGTTAAAGTCTTTATACTTTGGCTTGTTTCTCTTAGGAGGTAAATCAGATCAACATCAAATTAGTTCCACACAAATGTAAGAAGTTCATAATGCCAGTTCATGAAGCTTTTGATGTTTCGTCGAACGCCGTTGCCGTGGCAACGCAGTCTTCGCTGTGAAAAACGAAGGTCATTTTGAGAGGCTAAAAATGCTCGAAACATAAGCAAACAGATTTAAAGCCCAAAGTGTAGTTATATAATATGATTTTATTGGTTCACAGTGGCAAATCGGCTCAATAGTGCCCCCTACAATATTTAGACGAAGCAGCCCTCGCTGTACGTCTCACATAGATTTACAAAATTTGGTAGGCACATGTATCAGATGTGGACTTAAATAAAAGTCTCTTGGAACCATGCTCTAAACCCAACCGGAAGTCAGCCATTTTGAAGTTTGTATGAATTTCACGTGTGGTGTGGCAGCCATTTTACATGGTTCACCATCATCCATCAAACTGTTGTAACTCGACTGTACTTTGTCAAAACTGTCCCAAACTTGACATGCTTGTTGACTGTCATGGCTTTAGGACTTCTGCATGCCAATATTAACTCATAGTCATAGCGCCACCTACTGATAAGCACGGACGTAAGCAGGATTCTATAATTACAGCGGCCCAAACACTGAACGTATTGAAAGGGTTTGTGGGCACACCATGAGAAAAAGACTTCTCTGATCTAAATATGTGCAAACTAAGATGCTTGGAGAGCAAAAGTTAGATAACAGTGGATTTTCAAACCATGTCAGTGGGCATTAGTATAAATGATCTGTCCAGAGCTTCTTCATGAGAATCAGGTTAAACGTTATAATGAATGCTTCACACTACAATCTAAAGTTACAGAAGAACTTAAAATGAAAATAGTGTTAAATTAAAGTGTTCAAGTAACAGCAAATGGCACTACTGTTTTGTTAACTTTCATGTAAGTCCAAATACAATCAGCAGGACACTGCAGGGAGTTGAACCCCATCCCAGTAAACTGACAGTCTGTTATGTTACAAACACTGAAGCACATTCATTTTCTTAATGATCTTTAAAGGCTTACATTTATGATTGTATCGGATGTACACTCAAAACATTTGAGGCTTAAGACCTGGCAACATGATCTTGCTATGCTGCTGGTCTACGCAGGAAATATCATCTAACTCGTGCACGCAGAGTATGATGGTCACAGAAATGCATGACCGCGTCACCCAGAGTCCTTTCAGTGCCCTCGACCTGTTGCGAGGGCACTGATCAATGCTGCTCGCAGCTTTAATTATTATTATTTTTTATTATAAAAGTATTAAAACTAACTTCACTCTCGGAATATTTAAACTGCATTTCCTAAATTGTTGTTAATAGTTTAAATGAGAGTTAAAGGTGCTAAATTTAAAGCGTTTCTATTGCCTCTAAACACGTTAACGTGCACTAAATGGTACACAGCCGGCCGGCTATGTGAGCAAAGACAACACACACACACAGAGACTTCATCCTCGACATCTTTACATAGATAATATCTGTTTCTGCTATATCAATGCTCAGCATATTACATCTAGCACCTTTAATGTTTAAGGATCCCGACCTGCTGCACGTCTACGTGCACATCAGAAACATGGTCACTGATACAATCATTTCAAACAGGAAGATCATTGAACAGGTCTTCATAGGTTTCATAAATCAGAATATAAAACTGGTATTAATACAATTTGGTGGTGAAACTTACTCACTGTAAGTGGATCAGGTGACGCGTCACCTTTGGTTGGCCGGACCAGAAACCGTGTGACAGGTCGCCTGTATGAATATTTTGTACATAAGACGTGAATAATGTGTTTATTTTCTGTGATAATGAATTAATTATTGTGTAACAAACAATCTCATGTTTTTAAATCAAAAAAGCACCAAACTGTATGAAGAAATATTCTGAATGTGTACAGCTAATAAAGGGTTAAACTGCAGTTATGTGATATCTGTGGTCCATACGTCTTATAGTGTGATCGGTTCACAGAACTTTCAAGTTTACTAACAGGAAGTGAAGGCATCAAGACAACTGAGGTCAAAGTCATAGAATAACTCTCCCTCTACACCAGGGGTATTCAATTCAAATTCCAAAAGGTCCAGATTAAGAAAATGTCCTCGTGTAAAGGTCCGGAACATTACAATAATATCTAATTTGCGCTATTTAGTCCCATATATATATATATATATTCAAGAAGTCTAGTAGTAGTAACGTGTCTGTGTAGTCAACAACTGTCAAATCAAATAAAGAAAGTACACATCAATTATATTTTAACAATTATTATTCTCAGTTTTCAAATTGAACTGGATGGATTATAAATAATACATAGAAATACATAAATAAATGTTCTTCTCATTTCAAGTACAATAAGAGCTGCATTAAAGAATAACTGACATAACAGAAAGCTTTTCAAAAATGTGCATCTTAAAATAAAGTAATTCATTTTAGAAAAATGAATTTCACTGAATTGTCCTGCAGCTTTAAATTCAGTTCATTCAGGTGTGAAGTGATGTCAATCAAAAAAGCCACAATATTATATTTTTCTTATCTTCTAACAAGAGAAATCAGTGAGCACGGACTTTATCTGTGGTTATTAAACCACTTGTTTCAGTTCTATTCTCTCTGTTAACATCATTGTTGGTCAGTGAACTCATGCGTTAGGATTCTGAGGTTTATTTTCTGTGTCTTCATTCAGATGTGAGTGGGTGCGTTTGCTCAAAAGAGTTGTGCTTTGTCTCGTAGTGTCGCTTCATTTACCGCTTTTAATAATCGTCACGGTCTCTGAACATGTGAGACACACTGGTTATAAACTGTCCATGTGAAGAATTAACCTATAAGAGTCTGTTCATTCTTGGTTAAAGACTCTGGTCTCTTTGACCACTTTTCTCTTTTTGGAGAACGTCATGTGAAATAACTTCTCTGACTCTCGTATTATTCTCCTGCTCTTCTTCTCTTTCCTCGTCTCTCCCCCGGTGTGTGTACATCTCACTCGATTCAGGAAACTTGTCAGAATACCCATATTTGATTGGCTGAGCTGCATCACGTGATGTGATTTACACCGCATTGGTCGGTGTGTTTCCTGCACCGCTGAACAAGTGCCGTAATGGCTGAAAAAGCTGCGCCGGTTAAAATAGAAGCGCTCTGTCAAAATAAAATCGATTTTAGGTCCTGGGTCCGGATACAACGGTGTCTGGGTCTGGATCCGGACCGCGGTCCGCCAATTGGCGACCCCTGCTCTACACCAATAACTGCACCTCAGTTGTCCTTAATTTAGTCAAATGATCAAATTCTGAAAGTGTAACTGTAAAGCAGCAGTGGAACATTTCACCGTTTCATTTTTCATAATCACGTCACCGTTATTGATCTATGAAATGGTGTCTCTGGAGATGAATCAAACTTCAGTTAATGTTGATAATAAACTGATTCATTGATCTAAATGTGCTTTTAAACATTTGAGGAGCAGCAAAACTGTTAGAGTCCAGATCCTCTGTGATCCTCTGATCAGATCCAGAGGATCACAGAGATGATGGTGGACTCACTCCCAGTGATGTCCCTTCCATCTGAGGAGAGAAGAAGAAGAAGAGATGAATGAGTGTTTGCAGAGACTCCCTTCATCAGCTGTCAGTGATGCAGCACATCCAGTAGAAAGAGCAGCAGGACTTCAGTCCTTTCAGCTCTCATCTTAACGTATTGAGTGAACACACTGAGCTCCAAGCTCACACACCTCCACACACTTTGGACATCAAGTCTGTTCACTCTGCACATTTCACTCAAGTACACAGTGGAGATAAAGAGCTGAGGGTCCTGAACGCATCACGACTGCAGAAACAGAGAGGTGTTCACTGCTCACTGTAATGATGGGTTCAAAGCTGATAAAAACCACAGCCTCAGTAACATTTGAATGTCTCATCTCTTTGAAATATTCCAATGAGAGAGAACAGATCAGATCAGATTGATGGATGAGGACCACTGTCTCTATACATGTTGAGATGCTGTCAGCTGATGAACAGCTTTATTTCCTGCAGACTTGAACACAACAACAACAGTCGTCTTCACATCAACTCAAACACATGATCACAACAAGCTTGTGGCTCATCTGATTGGCTGACTTTCTGTCCAATCCTGAAGCCTGTCAGCGTTCTCCTCTCACAGCTTCACTGAGAAGGTTGGAGGTTTACAGGAAATACTGGATCTGTGTTTAGTTCAATACTGCTGGAACCAGCATGGACTGAGTCCAACCCTCTACTGACCTCAGAGTCTCCAGTCTACAGTCTGGACTCTCCACAAGATCAGACAGCAGCTTCACATCTGAATCCTTCAGACGGTTTGATCTCAGATCCAGTTCTCTCAGATGGGAGGGGTTGGACTTCAGAGCTGAGGCCAGAGAAGAACAGCTGACCTCTGACAAACTGCAGCTGTTCAACCTGAATAAAGAATAAATGATGAAGATAAGAATCCATTTATTATTCAATCAGATGAGTTCATGTTTTAAATGTGTAGCTCAACATGACTATGTCCTAATCAATGAGCTTTTCTCTTTGTCATTGTGTTATTGTGGATCATCATCATGTCAGCCTTCTACAGACATCATCCAAATGTCACCACAACATTCATACACCTATTGATGTCAACACAGATTAACACCATGCTGCTGGTCTCAGTCAGGTCTGGAACTAGAGGATCAAGATCAGATCAGACCTGTTGGACTCAAAGACGGTTCATGACTTCATTGATTACATGAGCTTCTTCTTTGTGTATCTGGTAGCTTAGTAGCTTCATGTCTTTAACAGGAGAGGTCCACATGTGTTCAGGTGTGTCTTCAAACAGCTAATGTCATCTGTCCATCACCAGAGTTCTTGGTGGCAGTAATCATTCCTCCTGTCATACTGAGTGTGAAGTGGTCCCTTCATAACACAACTACACTGAAGAAATTACTTCACAAGTTCAGCTGAAACTAATATGAAGCTTCAGCAGTCTGAGTCACACGAACCAAAGTTACAGACTATTGAGGAGCAGATTCCCTCTTTGAGTTCCTCTTCCTCCACTGAGCTCAACAAGGAAACAGTGTTCAACCCGCTGCTACGTACTGATGAGGAAGGTAGTACACGTACACCGTACACGGTACACAGTGTACATGTACACAGTAGTACTGTGTACACAGTACATTGTGTGTACATGTGGATTCACCATCAATTTAACTGACTATATTTGAAATCTACAAAGTTGATTTCTCTCCTCAAAAGTTCTCATTAGTGAATTTAGTGATGAAATAGAATGAAGAATGTGCTGTTCCAGCGCTTTGCATTGTGGGATACAGAAGGAGAGGTAGACTGGAGATTCTTTCTGAATCAGTAAAACATTAGGTATTTCTGTCACACTGTAGATTTAGCTTTTGTTAGCATGCTACATGCTACATTTTGGTCAAATCAGTACAAACTGCTCGTATAGTATGAGCTTTCAAATACAGCCACTGTCAAACACAACAGACTGACTTGATACATGTGAAGCCTCAGATTAGTTCAGATCAACTTTACAAGTCATTTCTACACAGAACTAGACTGTGGATTTAGTCCTGAACATCACAGACAGTATGGACCGATTACAGACACCAAGAACTCTTGAATGGACATTTGGACACGCGAGTATTGTATTGAGAAAGACCTGAACGAATATGAACCGGTCATTTAAGAACATGTGTTTTTTGTTGCAACCAAAAGGTCTGTGTCTTCAGATAATGAGACAAACCATGAAAACAGAACCACAGTTAGACCTGCTGTCAACAAGAACTTGGAAACAAGTTAGAACCTTCAGAATCTACAGTTTGATGATGTCATTCATAATCATCACTTGTTGAAGAGCCACTTCCACTATGACTGGTGTCAGCTGACATCTTTTTCTAGTAATTACAACAGAGACTTATGTTCTAAAAGCCTGCTCTGTGGAGACGTTTGGGCCCGTGTTAGGCTGCTGCTTATTACTCTGAGCTCTGCTTTAATCTCACCACAGCAGCCGTGTGGTTGCCTCTGTAGCAGCCTCATCAGCTTCTGATACCATGAAGATCACCACAGTTCACAACTTCACCTTTATTGAGCTTTGCATTCAAGTCTTTCTGTCTCTGCTTACACAGAGTTTGTATCTGCTGTCATCAGATCTTCATCCTCCTCCTTCATCTCCCTCACACACTCTACAGCCTCATCAGGACTGACATCACCTTCACTGACTGATGGACCACAATGAGAGTGTGTGGAAGCTAAAAACTCTCCTGTCAATCACTTCATTTCTCTACTTTCTGTTACTCTAACAAATATTCAGCTTTTGTTTTCAGGCAAATCCTGAAACCTTACAGTCAGTGAACTGACCTCAGAGTCTCCAGTCGACAGTGTGGACTCTCAAGTCCAGCACACAGCAGCTTCACTCCTGAATCCTTCAGGTAGTTGCTACTCAGGTCCAGCTCTCTCAGATGGGAGGGGTTGGACTTCAGAGCTGAGGCCACAACTTCACAGTGAGTCTCTGAGAGTTCACAGTAAGAAAGTCTGGAATGACACAAATATTACAAAATAGTATTATGAAAGAGGACACTTAATATTTACTTCCTGCTTCCTGTTTTGATGAACATTAACTCTTCACATCAGTGGTTCAGCTAATCTTATCTCACTGTGTTTCACATGAAACAATAACTCTCATCACTCTCTCTCCTACCTGCAGACTTTTAATCTTTGTTTTTCTTTAATGTGCAGATGAAGGGAGACAAAGTGTCGTTACATTGAGGCTTCCATAATGTCTGTATATGATTAAATATTTATAGAATTATATTTTTTTGTCGTAAACATTCTTTTCTGAGCCTCTAAAATGAAAAGTTGAATTCATGAACAATAAAATACAACATTTCTCGGTTCAACACTCTGGAGTTTTACAGCGACAGTCTTTGTCTCGTATGACCAGCAGTTTATGGAGGCTAATGTGGCTAATGCTAATGCTTATCTCAGAACTCCACTTGTGGTCACAGTGCAGCAACAGTTACATACTCAATTTAAAATAATGACATTAATGATAAAAACAATCCTTTATCTACACAAAACTTTAAAAACAGTGTTTTAAAGACATAAAAACAGATATACAGTTTAATATATATATATATATATATATATATAAATAAATAAAATAATAATTACTACTGCCCCTCATTAAATATATGCTCAAATATAACAGTGATGGTTTTGTCAAAGCAGGAGATTAATATTCCTATTCATAAATGAATACCTCCGTTAAGTGAATTTCACTGATGTTTCTGATGGTCAGTAACCCGACCTGGGTGTGTTTTTCTGGGTAGATTTAGTGATTTGAGGCCTTCAGGAAAACGCTGTGTTGATTTACTTTTCAGCCTTTCTCTAACTGGGAATGTTGGTTTTGACAGTAGAAGAAGAACTCACACATGTTTATTATGTAGAAGTGTTAACTATTTGTTGGGAAAAAATCTAAATGACTAATTAGTATGCATTTAATAATTAGTGATAATTACATTCCATCTGACCCTACAGGGTCTGGATCTTAGGAGACATACAAGGACTTCATGTGAACCATAATAAAAATACTTCATGTTACTCAGCTGGGTAAAGGTGAATTCTACTAAAGTAGAAATCTGAACTCCTTCGTGGAGGCAACGGTTAAACGAATCAACATCCTGCAGTTGACCTGAAAATATGTTGAATAGTTTGAGGAGGAAACCAGCAACGTATGAAAACATGTGGACTCTTTTCTGGCCTCACTACTACCATCATTACAGCCCACTGGCTGTGAAGTAGTCTGAACATGTGTCCTCCTGTGCTCTCATTGGCTACTTAATGCTGTCATACTAACTTTATTCACATACTTTAGGACAGGGGTGTCAAACTCAATCACAGAGAGGCCAAAATAACTGGGACTACGTTGAGAGCCAAACAGGGTCAACATTTAATAAACAGGATAGAAGATGATGCCAGACACCTTGTAGAACCTCCTGATGTATTAATAACTAAAGTACATGAAGTGATGACTGTAAAATACTGCTACATGTTGTGATAAAAGCTCAAACACAACCTCTAAAGTCCTTCATTTCTTTCAGCAGGTTTGCATGTCGCCTCCATCACCCAAAGGAAGATGAATAGAGGAAGAATTATATCAATATAAAATATAACAATCATTAGAAATAAATAGAATAACTGTGTTCATTAACTTCACAGTGAAAACTAAACCAACTGAAACTGAAATATGTTTTCACTCGCAGCATTTGAAACATCAAGAACATCTGTGATGAAATATCACTGAATTATGATTTTGTATTAAACAACTGGAACACTATTTTAAGAATATGAATTTCATAGTGTCTGTATTAGAAGAACTGAACTACTGATCTACACTGATTCATAAAGTTAATCACATCTGGACTTACTGAGCCTTTCTGCAGTTCCTCACAGCTGAAATCAGTCTCCATCGTCCCACATATGATGTCTTGTAGTTCTTCAGGTCCAACTCATCCAGAACCTCCTCTGACATCTGCAGCATGTAGGCCAGAGCTGAGCAGTGGATCGCTGAGAGTTTCTTCTCTGATCTGTTCTCTGACTTCAGGAACTCTTGGATCTCCTGATGTACTGAGAGCTCGTTCATCTCCATCAGACAGTGGAAGATGTTGATGCTTCTGTCAGGAGAGATGAAATCACTGTTCATCTCCTTCAGGTTGTTGATGGCTCTCTGGATGGTTTCTGGACTGTTGTCTGTCTGACCCAGCAGGCCTCCTAAGAGTCTCTGGTTGGACTCCAGAGAGAGGCCATGAAGGAAGCGGACAAACAGGTCCAGGTGGCCATTTTGACTTTCAAGGGATTTCTCCATGGCTCTCTTCAGGAAGATATCAAGAGATGAATACTTGTAGTCTTTTCCCATGAAGTCCTTCAGTACCTTTGTCTTCCTGTTTGTGAAACAGTGGAACATGTAGACTGCAGCCAGAAGCTCTTGAACACTTAGATGAACAAAGCAGTAGACAGTTTCCCCGAAGATCGCTCTCCCTCTTTTGAAGATATCTGTACAAACTCCTGAGAACACAGAGGCCTCCGTGACATCAAGACCACACTGCTCCAGGTCTCCTTGGTAGAACATGATGTTTCCTTTCTCCAGATGTTCAAACGCCAGCCTCCCCAGCTTCAGAAGAACTTCCCTGTCAGCTCCTGAGGACTCATGTCCCTCATGGTACTTCTGCTTCTTCCTCTTTGTCTGGACCAACAGGAAGTGTGAGTACATGTCGGTCAGGGTCTTGGGCAGCTCTCCTCTCTGGTCTGTAGTCCACATGTGGTCCAGAACTGTAGCAGTGATCCAGCAGAAGACTGGGATCAGACACATGATGTGGAGGGTCCTGGATGTCTTGATGTGTGAGATGATTCTGCTGGACAGCTCTTCATCACTGAACCTCCTCCTGAAGTACTCATCCTTCTGGGGGTCGGTGAAGCCTCGTACTTCTGTTACCCTGTCAACATGTGTAGGAGGGATCCGATTGGCTGCTGCAGGTCTGGAAGTTATCCAGACGAGAGCCGAGGGAAGCAGTTTCCCCTTGATGAGGTTCGTCAGCAGCACGTTGACCGATGCCTTCTGTGTGACATCAGACACGACCTCATTGTTGATGAAATCCAATGAAAGTCTGGTTTCATCCAGACCATCAAAGATGAACACAACTTTACAGACAGAGAGCTTCTCTGCTGTGATATTCTGTAATTTTGGATGGAAAACATGGATCAGCTCGAGAAGACTGTACTGCTCATCTTTGATCAAGTTCAGCTCCCTGAACGAAAGCAGAACCACCAGACTGACATCTTGGTTCTCCAAACCCTCGGCCCAGTCCAGAGTGAACTTCTGCACCGAGAAGGTTTTTCCAATACCGGCGACGCCGTTCGTCAGAACGACTCTGATGCGTCTCTGTTGGTCAGCTGAGGCTTTAAAGATGTCGTGGCACTTGATCGGAGTATCATGGAGGGTCTTCATCATGGAAGCTGACTCAAGCTGCCTCACCTCATGTTGGGTATTAACCTCTTCACTCTGTCCCTCTGTGATATAGAACTCAGTGTAGATCCTGTTGAAGAGGGTTCCACTTCCTGTTTCATCACTTCCTTCAGTCACACATTCACATCTCTTCTTCAGACTGATCTTATGTTCATCTAAAACCTCCTGCAGACCACTATCTCCTGAAACAGAGAAACCAGAGAGAACATATAAAGAAGATATGATATTGATTTGACTAAAACAATCAGTAAACAATAACATCAGGCTGATATCTGAACCTACAAACGGGGACTCATGAGTGAAAGTAACTTTCAGTTAGAAGCTACTAAAGTAGTGAGATGTGAACACAGAGAGCTTTCTCTCTGGTCACCAGCACAGACAGTGTTGATCCAGTCAGTGTAGCTACAGACGTGGCTTTGGTTTGAGGGAGGAGACCGTCTCTGTCATGGTGTTGGGATTTGACATGGTCGGTTTCCTGTTTTATTTTGAAAGATCACTTTACTTCCTGTCTTTGTGATTGTCTGTCCCGCCTGGATTTGTTCCACCTGTGTCAGTCTCACCCGTTTCATGAGTTAAAGCTGCTGAATAGTAAATTCAGAAACTACAGTTTTTCTTTTGCCAACCAGATATAATTACAATCAATAAATGCGGATTGATTTTTATAGAACTGTTGTTTCATTCAAAGTCTCTACCGTAAACTAAAAGAGTACATTACATCAACTCTGTGTTGATTGTTCTTATTTCCTGTTTTGTTGAGCTGTAGCCGACAGACAAAGTTAACAGACCGACTGTTAAAAGTCCAGTTATGAACGACGTGGATCAAAGATTTGTGTCTGTGTTTTAGTTGTTAAAATACATTCATCCTCACATTGATTTCATATTTCTCACACAGAGCCTGTTAGTTATATTGCCCGGATCGATCTGCTCTTTGAAACACACATCAAAAAACTGACTAGGACCGTATTTTAAATCAGAGACGCTTCTGAAACACGGAGCGGCTCGTCTGGTGGAATAAGGACCTTTAATCCACCTGCAGCTGTCTCCAGGTCAGCAAAATGTTATGAATTATTATCTCTCCTCTATATCTTTACAGAGATGATAGATGTTGATGAGATATGAATTCATATATAATAACTAATATATAATATGAATGTTAAATACACCTCCTTTAACTTGATCTTGTTATTATTGAAGTTACTGAGAATTTAGAAATAATAAAATATTTTTCTGAAAATGTGATTATTTGTGCAGGTTTATCATGAATCAATGAGACCTTCTTCCTTTGTGTGTTCACATCGTTGAATCCAACAAGTGTCTCTGTATTAAAACAAGACGTCCTGTTTCCAGACATGAAGACATCAGCAGAGAAATGGACAGTCTTACTTTGGACACTTCTGGTCTCACTGGCTGTCTGCAGTCCAGCTCTGGTTCTGGATATCAGCTCCTCCTCAGAATCATGACTCCTCTTCTTCTCTCTGTAAAGACATTTCTTTAGAACTAAAATGATTTGTTGGTTGTTGTTAAAATATCCAGATGTGGACTAAAGTGTGTAGAAGCTCAGATGTTCACAGAGAACAGTTAAAGTGTTACTTTTCTCTTTGAATTCAGCGTTCAGTCTGTAATGAAAATGTTCTTTTATTTCAACACTCCTGCTTTCATAAACTCTAATCAGCTGTTTTTCCTATCAGGCTGTCTGATGAAACATTTAGTGATCCGTCTGTAGTTTGTTTATAACTAACTCAACACTTCTTGCAGCTCCTTCACAGTAAAAGTCCTCCATTAGAGAGAGCTGATCATGTCCTTTACTGTGTCACAGTGTCTGTGATCAGCTCAGCTTGAGTTAGTTGTGTTTGAACTGAGGTTAGAAGAGGTCTACATGTTGTGGTGGACCAACAGTCTAACACACAGCATGTAACAGTGGAGTCTCAGGCTCAAGTCCACACACTTTCCTTCTTCATGTCCGTTTTCTGTCACTTTCTACTGTCAGCTATCAAATGAAGGATCAATTCAAACATGATGAAAACAGAAGAGGTCCAAATGTACAGTTGACCATTTCCTGTCTTGTTTTTGTCAACAGAGAACTTTTACATCAGTACTGCTCATGATGTTTGTTCTAGACCTTCAGGATCAATATATGGAGAAGAGAGTCTGAACTCAAAGGTCCACTTACTAAAGATTTAAAGCTTTACACTGAAAGCTCTGAATCTGTAGGAAGTGAACCTTTGAGCTTCATCTCATGACAATATAATATAAATCTTTGAGCAGAACATTTAGTCTTCATCCTCAATGCATCATCTTCATCAGGTCAGCTCACAGTAAAAACAGTCTCTTACTGTGTGTCTGAGGGTGCAGGTACATCACTGAAGACTGGAGGAAGACCTTTGGACCAATCACTCTTCATAGACTGACAGCCGGAGACTAGAGACTCTGCTCTGTCCTCCTCTTCCTCCTCACAACCACTCATCTTCTGATCTGAAGTCAGTCTGAGAGTAAAACAGTAACACTGACTGTGAGAGAGCAGACACCAGAATCAAGACGAGAACAGGAACACACACACACACACACACACACACACACACACACACACAGTATAATAAAAGCAAACGTTCATTCTAACATGTGTGTCCTCTACAGTCCACAGGGAGAAAAGAGACTCACACACTTTGACAGTAAAACAATCAAATGTTGGATTAACACTCACCCTGCCTCAGCCTTCAGCTTCTCTCCTTCTGCTCTGTGACTCAAAATGGAGTCTGAACTTTCTGATAAACACATCAGGGTCAGGGTTCACTCCCTGATCTCATGTACATGGATCACATGATCACTGTAGCCTTGCCCCTCTTCATTGACAGGAAATCAGGTGAGTTCCTGTAGAAGTGTGTGGGTGTGTTTGTGAGCTCACACAGATACTCTTTTTATTATGATGTGTTTACATACCTGCAAACTCATGAGAGGTGAAAAAGGTGACAAGCCCGAAACCCTGTGGGGGGGGGGGGGGGGGGGGGGGATGCTTGCTCCGAGAATTTTATTTTAAATATGAGCTTTAAAATGTAGCATTCTTGTGTACTCTGAGATTAAAATTAAGTGTTAAAACAAAATTTACTTTAAGCAAAAAACTAATTTATTCAGTGATTAATCAGTATTTCAGCTCTAGTTGAACAGCTGGCTAGTTAGCTTTTTTTTTTTTAAATCAATATCATTATTATTATTATTATTAACATTTATTTATACAAAATCCATTGAGACCGAGGTCTCATTTTCAAAAGTTTTAGTCTTATAAAAACACATATAGCAAGAGTAGCGAGACCCATCGCCTGTACAAAATAAAGTGATTCGTTTTCATTGAACCCTGTTATTGTATGGCTTCATATTAACCAACACTGTTACTCTAAAGCTGTTAGAATTGTGGCCTATCTTCTATTTGCAATTAATATGCATTCAATCCAGTTAAATTATTTAAATGAAAATTATCTACTCTGGCTAAAGTAGTTTATCAAGAGTAAAATAATAGCTGTAATCTATACACACCTCTGCATTAGCAACCTGCTGAAATGAAGGTACAGGCTCCTTAACACTCATTACTTCAGGGTTCTTGAGAGCAACGTGGGACTGTTGGTACACTGGCTGTGGTCATTACAGTGAACATGTCTGTCAGTGTGATGAGAGGACATGTGAGCCCTTGTTGCTGTAGTTCATCTCCTTGGAGCAGAGGCTGCATTTAGCATACCCTGCCTTATCAATGTATTTAAAACACTGTTTTGACAGCGGGAAGCTGTACTCACGTCTGTTTAGACCTCCACCTTTATCCAGGCCCAGCTCCACCTTTATCCAGGCCCAGCTCCACCTTTATCCAGGCCCAGCTCCACTCACAGCTCAGCCCTGCGTCAAGCTGCGCTACAACCAGCCTCCTCTTCCTGAAGCTCTTTGACGTTTTTTCCTCCTAAATCGCGATAATGACAAACGTTAACAGTCGATAAAGTGTTGCATGCAGTGGACGTTAACTTAACCCAGCAAGTCTGAACGATAACGTAACTTAAACTTTAACGGAGGGAAATGAAGACGCTGTAGACAGCTTAACGCTGATTGGCCAAGACTCGACACATCAAATATGTTTTATTGTGAAGATCACGACATCACCTTTTCTCCTCGTCTCACTCCAATCTGAGAAACGCTGGCTGGCCAGTTGACCCCCTGTTGCTGCATTACATTTATGTTTAAATGATGAACATAAATCTATAAGAGCTTTCTGTGTAAAGGTTTCTGTTCCAGACTGTAAGGGAACAACAACACAGTTGAACATCAGCTGCGTCATATTCCTCTGGATCTGGAGCTTTCTGTGTGACAGGAGGACGTGGGTTAAGGTGAACCACCTTTCCTCTGACCCTCTAGAACAGGGGTGTCAAACTCATTTTCACTCCGGGCCACATCAGCATCACGGTCGTCCTCAAAGGGCCGGTTGTAACTGTAAGACTGTATAACTGTAACTACTCCTAACATATTGTTAAATAACTGTCTCTGCTTTTGATTATTGTTTATTCAAGTGTTAAAATATTGTACATGCAGTTATATAAATGTAAAATATATTTAAGCACATTTCTGTTATTATAACATAAATCATTTTAATTTAGGGTTAATAAACCCACATTACTCTATCAAGGATCAGACTTTTAAAGAAAATAACAAAGACAAATATCAAACAAGTTATTACATTAACTTTGTTCAAAGCTATTTTTGTCACCTCTCTGCATCACTAATGTCCCGCCCTGCCGTCGTCCCGTGCATGGCAGCTACATCCAAGAGCTCCTCACTGACAGTCAAGTCTGCCTTGAGCCTCTTACAAACACTGATAGATGATGTATCTCGTCTCTTAGCTAGCTGTGTTGTTAGATTGCTGCTAGTTCCTGAACTCGGTCTGCGATGGTGTTTCTTCACAAACTGACATTTGTAAAAGTCTGTATCTGGTCGGAGCTCACCTGCTCACACACCTTTAGCAGCACTGGGCTGTAGCTTTTGTAAGTATATTCTGCTGTGATTGCAGTCTGCCTTTTAATTCTTGGACAATTTGATGTTTTTCTTGGAGGCTAAATTTAGCTCCGTGTTTGGTGTCAAAATGCCGACGTGAATGGTATCCTTCATCACCGACACGCATCATAACACAGAAGACAGACCCATTTTTCTCCTTGAAGCACAAACATGTATTCACTTTCCCATCTTAAATTACATTTTCTTCCCTCTGCATCAATTTTTCTCTTCGTGGACATTTTGGGATTATTTGTCGATCTTTTTCAACTCAATCACTTGTTGGAAAACCGCTTTACGGGCTGTTCCCTCTCCTGTCCACCTGTTTTAAAAAAAAAAAAAGGTAATAACTAATTAACCATATTGTTACCAAGTGACTGTTAGGAGGACAAGTAATCAATGTCCAGCCACGGTGATAATACTTCACAACATGCTAGCTCATAATTTCAACTTTCTATCTCATAATTTTGACCATGGGGATATTTTTATTTTCAAGTCTAACTTTAAATTTGTTTTCCAAAATTTAAAAAAAAAAAAAACTTTTATTTATTATTTTTTTTTTGCTGGTGGATTCGCGGGCCACATAAAATGACGTGGCGGGCCTTGAGTTTGACACATGTGCTCTAGACCCTCAGGAGCCCCCCAGGTCTGGGTCCTGACCTTCTGATGCTCAGGAGCCCCCCAGGTCTGGGTCCTGACCCTCTGGAGCCCCCCAGGTCTGGGTCCTGACTCTCTGGAGCCCCCCAGGTCTGGGTCCTGTCCCCCTGACTCTTGTCCCTTTACACAAACAGTTTGACATCCTGAAGGACTCTGATGACTCCATAATAGGTCTCCTATCCAAACACAAGGAGCACAGTTAGTGGGAGCAGGAAGCCCAAACAGTCACTTGGTGCCACCACAACAACCTCCTGCTCAACACATCCAACATCCAGAAGAAGTCACAGCAGTAGAACCATTCATCTGTTGACCTGTGGACAATATTACATTTCATTACATTATATTACAGTCATTTAGCAGACACTTTTATCCAAAGCGACTTACAATAAGTGTATTCAACATAGGTATTTAAGAGAACTACTAGTCACCAGAAGTCATAAGTACATCTCCTTTTCTAAACAAGCATCTCAGAGCAAAAGTACAGTGCAGAAGCAAACTAATACAAATACAATAAGTGCTAAGTGGAAGGCTCAGGGTAGTACTTCTTGAAGAGGTGAGTTTTCAGCCTGATGAAAGATGGGCAGCGACTCTGCTGTCCTGACGTCAGTGGGGAGTTCATTCCACCACTGTGGGGCCAGGACAGAAAACAGCCGCGACCGGGTCGATCGGCCGCAGGGACCTCCGAGCGACGGGGCAACCAGTCGCCCCGAGGCAGCAGAGCGAAGTGGTCGGGCAGGGGTGTAAGGCGGGGGCCGGGCGGGGCCGACGCCGGGGCTCCGGCAAGTAGTGAGTTGCAGTAGTCCAGGCGGGAAATGACAAGAGCCTGGATGAGCACCTGCGCCGTCTCGTCAGTGAAGGGGCGAATCCTCCTGATGTCGTAGAGCAGGAATCTGCAGGAGCGTGTAACCGATGCAATGTTTGCTGAGAACGACAGTTGGGCATCCAGGGTCACACCCAGATTCCTCGCAGTCCGAGTTGGCTTCACCACGGTATCATCAATGGTGATGGACAGGTCTCGATGCGGGCAACCCTTCCCAGAGATGAACAGTAGCTTGGTTTTGTCCAGGTTGAGCTTGAGGTTGTGTGTCGTCATCCACTTCGAGATGTCAGCCTAGCATGCAGCGATGCGTGCCTCCACTTGGGTGTCACCGGGGGGGAAATGACAAGACCAGCTGGGTGTCATCGGCATAACAATGGTAAGAGAAGTCATGCGAGCGAATAACAGAACCCAGATGTTGTGTAGAGCGAGAAGAGAAGGGGGCCCAGAACTGAACCTTGTGGAACCCCCGTAGTAAGCATGCGTGGTTCCGACACGGCCCCCCTCCATGTCACCTGGTAGGATCGACCTGTCAGGTAGGATGCAAACAGTGAGAGTGCAGAGCCTGAGACGCCCATCCCCTCGAGGGTGGAGAAGAGGATCTGGTGGTTCACAGTGTCAAATGCCGCAGACAGGTCCAGGAGAATCAGGACAGAGGAGAGAGAGTTAGCTCTCGCGGCGTGAAGCGACTCTGTCACCGCAAGGAGGGCTGTCTCTGTCAAGTGACCCACCTTGAACCCGGACTGGTGGGGGTCCAAGAGGCTGTTCTGGTGAAGATAGGAAGACAGTTGGTTAAAGACAGCACGTTCAAGTGTTTTGGACAGAAAGGGTAGAAGAGAAACCGGTCTGAAGTTCTTGACATCAGAGGGGTCAAGTGATGGTTTCTTCAGAAGGGGGGTGGCTCTGGCAGTCTTGAAAGCATCCTGAAACAAGAGATGTGTTGATGAGGTGGGTGAGGAAAGGAAGGAGTTCAGTCGCAATAGACTGAAGAAGAGGGGAGGGGATCGGGTCAAGGGAGCACGTGGTGGGGCGATTAGATGTAACAAGGTTGAGGACTTCGTTAGGGGAGAGGGGAGCAAGATAGGGTAAGATGGGGCATGGAGAGAGAGCTGTGGGGGAAGAGCTGGAGACGGTAGAAATGGTTGACGAAGTTCAACCATCAAAGTGTCTGCTCCATCACAAGATAATCTCTCACCGAGTGGGATTCTTTTTCCGGTTAAAGGATCGGTACAGCAATTTGGAACCCCGTCTGACAGCCTCTCACCTTCAGGGAGGAATAGCTATATTGTTTGCGCTTCTGTCGTCTAACGGAGTCCTGATTACTCGTCCGATCCCATCCTCGTCGCCATTTGTGGTGGAAAGAAATCTTTTTAACCTCTCTGTGAGAAATAATCACGATGGAACTTCTTAAAGTATTAAAAACATATTTAATGAACAGACACTTCAATCAAAATTCAGCTGAATGGATAGAGCTCTTTCCCCACGGATGCTTCGGAGGTCTAACAACAATAAAAAGACAAAACAGAGTATATATACGCGTTATCTCGTCTCCTCTCCCTTCACCCTCCCCTCGCAGAAGTTGTTGGCCGCTGCACCCACCAAGGCCAGGTTCCCAGCCTTTTCATGGGAAGAGGGTTAGGGTGGTATATGCAGGTTTAAGCGATACAAGTTATAACTAAAAGAACCATATGATAAATTTCCACAACAAAGATAACATCCAGCTGGTTGCCTGCCTTGTGGGTAGGAGGAGAAGAGGAGAGGTAAAGGTCAAAGTAGGAGAGGAAGGAAAGAAGAGATTCTAACTTATCAGTCTGTATGTTGAAGTCACCGAGCAGGATGAGTGCGGAGCCATCGTCATAGAAGTGTGAGACTAATGTGTCGAGCTCCTCCAGGAACTCACCAAGAGGGCCTGGTGGGCGATACACAACAGCAATGGTGAGGTTGACTGGATTAGTGACAGTCACACCATGCAATTCTAAAGAGGACGGGGAGAAGATGTGAAAACTGTTTCCTGAGTTGTAACTCTTTTTAATAATCCAAACAAAGACAGTAGACAGAAATGAAACATCTCCTTGTTCAATTTGTACATTAAGCTACATTTTTATTACATTAGTTATATTTGTTTCTATTGATGTTTCACATCCTATAAAACTGGTTACAAATATATTCATCAAACAGACAGAATATGTTTCCAGATGTTCAGAAGAGTCTGTGGATTCTGGAAACACCTTCCGGACAGATGGAGGTGTTGCTAAAGGACTTTCTTGCTCTTTTTTTAAAGATTGTAGGATATTTATTAGTCACAAAATTGTCTACTTAGTTCAGTGACTCTAATTTAACGGTAAGACATACAAACTTGACTCTAAAATATACCCCTTCACTTACTGCAACATGTTAACATGCAGTTTACTCTCCCTGCTGATGAATACTGTGACTTATTATTTAATGTGTTCTATGTTTTACTGACGTCTGTCTGTGTGTGATGCTGCTGACACATTATCTGGTTCATCTTCTCCAGACCTAGAGGCAGAAACTAAAATCTGCAAAGCCTGTGGTGAAAACTGTGAGGAGATGGACCAATGAGGCAAAGCTGGAGCTACAGTCCTGCTTTGCCTGCACTGATTGGAGTGTTTCTGAGGCTGCTGCTACAGACCTGGATGAGCTCACTGACACTGTGACATCATATATCAGTTTTCCCAGTTCCTAAGAAATCCTCCATCACAGGATTAAATGACTACAGGCCCGTCGCCCTGACGTCTGTGGTCATGAAATCCTTTGAGAGACTGGTGTTGACCCATCTGAAGAACATCACAGGGCCCCTGCTAGACCCCCTGCAGTTTGCCTACCGTGCAAACAGGTCGGTGGATGATGCAGTCAGTATGGGACTGCACTACATGCTGCAACACCTCGACTCCCCAGGGACATATGCAAGGGTTCTGTTTGTGGACTTCAGCTCAGCGTTCAACATCATCATCCCAACAATACCCCAACCCAAACTCTCCCAGCTCACTGTGCCAGCATACACCTGTCAGTGGATCACTAACTTCCTGACAGACAAGACACAGCAGGTGAGGCTGGGAAAAATCACATCCACCACCCGGACCATCAGTACTGGCGCCCCCCAGGGATGTGTGCTCTCCCCACTGCTCTTCCCCCTCTACACCAGGAGTCGGCAACCCACGGCTCCGGAGCCACATGCGGCTCTTCAGCCCCTCTGTTGCGGCTCCATCCACACTAATACATTTTCATTTAAAACAAAAACGATCTCCGTCCACACTGCGTTTCAGCATCGTTTTTGTAATGATCTCCGTCCAGACTAAAACGCCTGAAAACGAATATCACGTGACTATTCATGTACACTGGTCATGCGGGTGGGTGTCGATGTAAACAGGAAGTAGATTGGTTGCTTAGTTTAAAAAAATACGATAGAGTAATAAAGTAGTCTTTAATAATGAAAGGTCGTGTTTGATACTTGAGATCTTCCTCTATAAACTCAGACAGTTCGTGGAAAGTTTTAGAAGTTTTATTTTTCAGACTTAGTTACACCGCTGTGGGTCTTGCTCTATCTCTCGCTCACATCATATTTTAAAAGTAACACTTACACATAAAGGTTTACTAGATTATGGATCAATAAATGTGGTCAACACACGTCTCTCACTCGTTTCGTTGTCTGTTCTCACTCGTAGCTCTGCTGGTGTCTGAAGTCTCTGTCCTACTGGAGAGCAATTACTGCTTTGTTCCTTTATAGTTTATGTGTATGTACACTGATTAAGAAACGTTACAGTAAACTGAGTTTGAACAAACCCCCTAACTCCTTTTAACAAAAAGTCTGAGTGCCAAAATATGGATACCGTGAGAAAGATAAGACTCTGCCAAACGCGTTGATGTGTTTTTTATGTTTGTGGTGTTAATAATGTGAGCTCCAGAGCAATATGCAAAACTGGTACCGTCTGCTTTCTTTGAGAAATGAGTGGTCATGGAGTCTAATGGAGCAGTTAGTTGGAGTCCGAAACCCCATTCAAGTCAATGGGGCGATTTAGCTCTGTTTTTTTGGATTTTCGGGAAAACCGCTGGGCGAATCTCTCCGAAAAATACTTAGCACACTATTCCCAATCGGGCCGCACGTTTTGATGCATTTTTCACGCCGCTGTTGGCAACGCTGTGAGGAGAAGTGCGCCAAACTTTCTGGACGGGACTCAAACAGTGGCCACTTGGACAAAAGCTCTGTGTTTATTGAACCCGTTGACCTCCTCTCACACCTGCACACCCCGTGTGGAGTCTCTCACTCTTTAGACCACGTCAGTAGCTCTGACCATAATGGTCTCGACTTGATGGACCTTTAACACAGAAGACAATGACTGACGGCTCTCTGGGACACTTGAACACAACACAGCCATGTTAATGTTCTCAGTAACACCTGTTCATACTAAGATCCACAGGACATGTTGAGCGCTCAACATGTCTGCTGTGAAAAAGCTTTTTGGCTCTTTAGAAAGTGAATTAAGTAGATCATTACAAAGAATCACGAGTCTCTAGCTATGCCACGAGCCATCAGGTCTGCAGATATGAATGTTAGGTCATTAAAGGGTTCTTCCACTGAAATCCTCCATCAAGGTAGGTATGATCTGCTCTCAATCCTCTTCCGTTAGGATTTTGCTTCAACTCTTCTCTCCCTGACATGTCCTGTACTGCTGCGCCCTCAGGTGGTGGAGGTCTGCTACGACGTCCTGAAGGAGCGATGCTTCAGCAAATAGGGATCATAATGAGGGAACCGAGGGAAGGTGACCTTTGTTGACTGAATGAAATGTCATTAATGAAATAAAAGACTTCAGCAGGATTTCCACTTTGCTCTATTTCTCTTAGATATCCAGTTTACAGATGTTCTCTGTCATAACATCTGTATAAAGCTCATGCAATCAGATGAACCTGTTGAGAGCAGAAGTTTACTGCTGGACCCCGACTCATGACCCCCTCTTCCCGTTCTCTTTGCATGATTATGAACCTGTTACCCAAGTACAGCGCACACAGCCCACTATACATGGTAGCTTCATTAGTGTTCCTCACACCCAGAAACCAACCAGGACTCCTGGACTAATCTGGCTCCAGGTCACTTTGATTACACACAACTTGATTTAGAAATATGCACCAGGAGGCCAATAGAAACTAAAATAATAGAAATCATAAAACAGGGCTTCTCTAAAAGACAAAGTCCACAATATTAGGTCTTAGTGGAGGGCACTCAGGTGTTTTGCTTAATGGTAATCCATCACATGCACGACATCACACTTTAAATCAACTGTTGGCATTATAAGAGTAAAGTGCAAAGACTTCAAGTTGAGTTAATGTGGGCAACTTGTTTTGAATATGATTTATAAATATAAATGAATATCTCACTCCTGCATGATTAAGAGTGCTATAGGACTCATACAAGCTCCTAGATTTAACTAGAAGGATGCTTGAATTAGAGTAATTAAGATTTCAGTCTGCATGCCACGTGCATGAGAAGAATTAGAGACTCGGTTATGGACTCTGCTGCTGTGTGATTACAAGTATTTAATAAACTCACAATTCAAATCAATAATATTAGGCTTCATCTAAACAGGGAACAAATAGAACATCAGTAGAAACAGATTACATTGCGACCCAGTGATGTGAATTTATTCTGACATGTTACACACTCTGATGAGCATTTCAATCTGTAATTGACGTGAATATGTTTTTTTGGCTGATGTCTGTGTGCGAGTGCGTCCGTCAATTAAAGCTCCAAACGAGCCGTCTGTAATAATGGAGCTCGTCATTTCTTCAGAGTCACATTAGGACTTGATCTCAGGCCTTTTGCAGGATGAGTAAATTAAATTTTACATCATAAAAGGTGAGATGTGGCTGTAAGAACGCTCGCGAACAAAATGGACGTGAAGGATTCCACCGTTGCTACGCTGTAAAATCAAATTAGTTAACCTTACTAAAAAGAAGCATGCAAACCGATTGCCTTAAAAAAACAACGGTACTCGTTTCATGCAAGTATAGTTGAATAAGTATTGTATGTTGTACTAACGAGTGTTTTCTTTTGTGTAGTACACTTACATTAAAGGAGTGAAGAGTACTTGAAACTTTACTTAAGATGTACTCTTGACTTAGTAAAGCCTACTCAGAATTACTATTTCAAACAAATAAATAATTTCAAGAACCATTCATACCTACTGCAGCAGCAGTCCTCAGGTTACACACCTGCAAGGTAACTGGGTCCAATACCCTGACACCCAACAGGCTGTGCAATGCTCTCATTACGGAGTCCAGAATTACCCAGAAACCTCAAGAACATGACCAATCATCACAAAAACCGGAATACAAAACATGCAGTTGGCAGGAAACACCAGAATTAGTTTCCCTCAGTAAAGCCAGGACCAGCAAACCCTCCAAGCCCAAGAACAGAATCAAACCTGGAACCCAACAACGCTCCAATAACTCCTCCGAAGAATTCCTCCACAGAAGCCATAAGAGAGGAAACAAACTTCGACTGCCCGAACACAAAACCCAAACTGATCCGTACAGAAGTTAACTAACATACTAACAGCCAGAACAGCCCATACACATCTAACATCACTGCAGCCCCGTCCCTCTAACTGCCTAACCAGAACTAAGTAAGCTCCCCCCCCTAGTCTTCAGTGCTACTTACGCACCAAAAGCCACAGGCCCGGTAAAGCAACCAGGAACTGGCCGCCCACCTGCAGCCTCATACGTGCCCCCGAGACAACTGCTCTAACCACTTTCATCACCACACTACAGAACCCCCCAATGAACTCCAAAGGGAATCCGCTCTTCAGCCTAACAGGGACAGAACAGCAGCAGTTTACTCACCGTGTATACAGGACCACCCAAACTCTGTTCTACAAAAAAAATCACCAGCAGAACATATGCTCAGTGACAAACACTCCTCAGGAAGACTAATCACGAAGGCTCACAACTCACCAAACTCGTCCATGTCTCCCAAACTACCAGACTGAACCTCTCATCACCAAACGAGGTGCACCTAGCTACTACTGATCCTAAAACAGTCTCTGCACATCAAGTCAATTGCAAACAGCAGAACCCACTTCACCATACAAATTTAAATATGTTACCTGACCAATTAAGTTAGGACGAGCCCCAATATGTTACGACCTGGCTGCAACATAAGGAAGACAAGACGAGTGATAAAACTAATAAATAGACATTTATTTAACGAACAAATAAACAAACTAAACAAACAATCAGTCAGTCAGTCAGTCAGTCAGTCAAATGAAGCTGCAGCCGTGTCAGCCTAGGCAAGTCGGAGAGTAGCGCTGCCAAAGAGGAGGAGCTGGGGCCTTTATACCTGGCACTCCCACCAGGCTCAGGTGTGTGTTGGCAGCTGATTAGCAACAACCTGAAAGACAGAAAGACAAACAGGACATAGACCCCTAGTGGAAGGGAGGGGTCGTCACACTACAGCACAGTCGAGAAGGAGGGGCTGGCTATCCGGTGTGCGGTCGATACCCTACCCCACTACCTCCTGGGACCCCCATTCACCCTCTGTTCGGACCTTGCTCCTCTCCAGTGGCTTCACCACATCAATGATACCAACGTCTCGGTGGGGCTAGGCCGGTGGGGGTATGTGGTAGTGGGCGTGGTCTGTGCTCAGCTGCAGGAGAGAGATGTGTGGGAGTGGTTCAGGGGAACATTGACAGGGTTAATTGGCACAGCTGTAACCTGTTGCTAATTATCCCACATGCTTGCAGGCTGGAGCTCTGGTGGCCGGTGACACACAGAGAGGACAAAGAGAGAGGAACACCAGCCTGTGAGAGTGTGAATTGTTTGTAATGAAATACGTTTGTGGAACATTAACTGCTGAAGAGTGTGTGTGTGTGTGTGTGTGTGTGTGTGTGTGTGTGTGTGTGTGTGTGTGTGTGTGTGTGTGTGTGTGTGTGTGTGTGTGTGTGTGTGTGTGTGTGTGTGTGTGTGTGTGTGTGTGGAGGAGAACCCGTGAGTAACAGTGAGTCGGCTACACTGGTGCCTGAGTTAGTTGACATGTATTGTACATATACACCGTAGAACCATTTCGATGCTGGATTTTCTTCTGGCCCGACTCCAACACAAGTCTTTTCTTTCAACTGGCTATTTTTGCACCAGTGTTGGCTCTTAAGCATGGTGAGTATTTGTATTATGTATTATTTTTCTATCTATTTTGTTGACACTTTGATTTAGTTAAAATAAGTATTGTTCTTAAAGTTTCTATTCTACAGGTTTCCTATGGAGTTTTAACAGTGGTGAAAGCATTGAAAACCTAGCTCCTGGTTTTGATGATGGTTGGTGAGTATTTATATATTGTTTACGTGTGTTTATTTTTTCACTGAATGTTTCTTTCATTGCAATTACCTATAGATTCAAACGATTTCCAACCACCAAAGCCTAGGAGATCCCTTTCTCTAAAGGTTTTGGGGGCTGAAAGTGCAAAGGACGAAGACTTAAGGAGAGTAAGCAACCTAAGAAAGGGTATGTACTGATTTAAGATTAATTTAATGTTTTAAATGTTTTTTAAATATGCATTTGCTTTGTGTGAGTGCGTGTGTATACATTAGTGCTGGGTAACGATTACAATTTTTTAATCGCATGATTTTCTGGCATTAATCGCATTGTTATGTGCAAAATTCAATAATGAATTAAAAAGTAGTGTATTGCACACTTTTATTTTAAAAGTGCAATAACATTTGGTTTGCAAACACTTTAGACAAATCAGGTTATTTTTAACAGCAGTATTCCCTTTACACAGCAGCAGTTATAATACAGTTATAATGATTCTGATAATAGATATTCAGCCGGTGTTCACAACTTTATCTTCATGTGTGTAAGAGATGCAATTTGAAATATACTTCTTGAAAACTGCAAACCTATCTACGTCATGTTTTTTTATGTTTGTTAAACTCTCAGTAGCGATAACTAAATGATGCTTATTATACATATTCCAAATAAAATAATTTAAATGAATCACTTATTTCTTTTTTTGATATTTTGGTCAGACACACATGCAACGCTGATTACCATAATATGTGTGGTATTTGTTATAGATGTACATGTATGCGGCAGCAGCAGGAAGAGAATGAAGAGGCGCCACACACACAGCTGTTCACCGCTCGCTTCCCGGTTATTGTGTTAAAAACGTCCGCTTAATAATGAAAAACAAAAACTGTGTGTAATATATATTATAATATGTGTAATATATATTATAATATGTGTAATATATTGTAATATATATGTAATACATATTATAATATATTGTAATATATATTGTAATATATATATTGTAATATATTATATTTTAGGGTGTTAACTGAAAGGCCTCTGACACCTGAACCACAGCAGCTGCCACTCTGTGCATCCCAATGTGATGAGACGGATGAAGTTGCCCTAGCGGTTAAAACGCTCCAAAGAGTTGGGCGCTGTTGTAAAGGCCATTAATGAACCGTCTCGTCTATCGAGGCATCACAACCGGTGTTGGTGACACCCTGTGCATCGGCGTATGTGGACGATGATGAAGTAGCCAGGGCTGTTGCAGGGATCTGTGAGGACGGGACTGTTTGGACGCCCGAGGAGCCGTCAGGTGATAGTGCTCAGTCTGTGTTTAACCAGAGTATTGGGAAAGGCTGTGCCAGTACCCCTGTGACTATTACTGATGTACAGTTTGGTGATGAGTTGATGCTGTTCAGTGAGAAACATGCAGACATAGATATTCTCCCTACATTACTTGCTTGAAATATTAAAATGATTGTATGTTGAAATTTACAATATCATTTGTAAACAAGCTAACGGATACCAGTCATTTAAAACTAGTATATTATAAAAAAGTGTATTTAAATATAGAAACATTTATTTAAAATCTTTCACCACAACACAGGACGTAAACGTCTGCAGTGTTTCCAAACACATGACACACCTCACACACATACAGTCTGGTTATACCTGCACAATGACCTGATTGAAAATAAGATGGTGCATCATATGTATGAGTACGGCTACCAGACCTATGAAGCCATACTATAACCCTAAACACCGATGCAATGTCTGTTTTACAGAATGCCAACCGGCTTAACGCAAATGTGACGTGTGTAAATCAAAACACTGTTTTGATTTACACACAGCCCATGGTGTCAGCCCATGGTGTCATCCCCTGTGACACTATGACTGAGAGGCCTGTGGAAGAACATACAAGGTTGGCAAAAATGCGCACCAGCTGTTTGTTCACACTGTGGCGAGCAATGATTGGAGAGCGATGAGGAGCATGAATGTTTTATTCAGCCCTTTGGAAAAAAAAAAAAATGAAACGGATTACATATTGTGTGATTTGAGACTCTGTATCATAACGGTAAGCATGAGGCACATTTTGTATGTGATATGGACATTGAGGGAAACAGGTTTTGTTTCAATACACTGAAATGTGTGGATAATTTGGGCAGCGTTACAGAAAGCCTAAATAGTGCGGGTATTCCTTCATTGCACACAACGCGTCCAGATTCGACAATTATATGCTGTTGGAATACAAACAAGGGATCACGCCGCTCACAATGAGAGGAAGTCGGGTTCTTCTGATGTATAACCAAGCATTCCGACAGCATTGGATTGATTCATTCAGATTTCTACCCATGCACTTGTCAAAAACACCTGCTACCTTCGGCTTTGAGGATCTGGAGAAAGGCTATTTCAACACTAGTGAGAATGAGTGTTATGTAGGTAACGATCCCTATGCTGCGGGTACCTTGAGATGTGTGACAATGACAAAACGACCTTCATGAGGTGGCATGACAGTTTGTGGAGGAACATTTGATTTCCAAGCAGAGATTAGGAGCTACTGCAGCAATGATGTAGAAGTGTTGCGCAGGGCCTGCACTGTTTATCCAGAGACCTTTCTGGAGTGCAGACAACTTGATCCTTTTGCATTCACCCTGCAGGCATCTAGCTGTATGGGAGTGTTCAAAACGTTGTTTCTCCCCAAAGACACAGTGGCTCTGACGTATGAAGGGGCGTACACAGCGCAGAATAAAACCTACTTGGATGTCTCCATGCAGTGGCCTAAATATGTGGTGCATACAGAGAAAATTGAGATCAGACATGCGCTCAATCACGGTGAACAGTTGTTTGCCCCGTTGTGTGGATAGGCATAATGCAGCTGCAAACACCTGCTACGAATTTGCAGGGTGTTTTTACCACGGATGTGTCAAATGTCATGTGCAGACTGATTTGAAGGACAAATTATACGCCTTGCAAAAACAACATGGTCTGCAGGTTGTTGTGATATAGGAGTGGGCATCATTAAAGAAATCCAGCATTGTGGTCCAGACTTTTATGGCTGCTTACAAAAAGCCTGAATGCCGAGATCCTAGAAAGGCTCTCTTTGGTGGTCGTACAAATGCTATGAAGTTATACCACAAGGTTTATGATGAGGAAATCGGATACTATGACTTTACAAGTCTGTATCCGACTGTTCAAGACAAAAGGGCCCAAAGTGTTATGCCTATAACACAAGACATGGAAAAACACAGGTCAAATGCAAAGGTGTAACATTAAATGCTTCTGTTACTCATGAGTCACTGGTTGGT
Organism: Anarhichas minor; assembly: GCF_050575085.1. Classification (NCBI taxonomy): domain Eukaryota; kingdom Metazoa; phylum Chordata; class Actinopteri; order Perciformes; family Anarhichadidae; genus Anarhichas; species Anarhichas minor. Next base: position 978,968 of record NW_027466498.1, on the reverse strand, counting down.
CAAGTCCACTCTTGTCTCCAATCAGAACACCACTGCACACATGGTGACACATCTGATGCTATCAAACGTGAGAAAGAGAAGTTCCATCTTTAAAACGAGACCGTTTTTAATAAAGTGCAGGTTGTGTACAATAAGCGCAGGGTGTTGCCTGATTATACTACACGCCACTATGGATACTAGAACTGATCATGGATTTGATGACAGGCTGCAGCATCCTTTTAGTTTGGTGGTGAGTGGACCATCAAACTATGGAAAGACTTTTTTTTTTTTCATCAAGGATATTATTGAAAATGTAGTGGTTAGTTTTGATAATGACGTTTACATTTACTCCTGCTGACAGCCTTTATATATTCAACTCATTAAAATAAGAGACATTAACTTTGCAAACGGTTTACCCGTGTCTGTGTGACAATGTACAACTACCCCCAGACAAAATCAATCTCATCATAGATGATTTGATGAACGATGCCAGTAATATAGAAGTTCAAAATGTTTTTACTTAATATGTTCATCATAGAATATGTACGGTATATATTTAGTACAAAATGTATTCATTCAGGGTAAGGCTAGTCGTACTATTTGTCACGGGGCATGATGAGGACTCAAACGCAGACAGTCAGGTGTAGTGAAAAAAGGTTTTTAATGAACCAAAAACAAAACAGGGAATCCAGGGACAAGACAAAAGACGAGGGGGAAAATCCGGCAGGAAAAGGCAGAACAGGCAGACTGGAAAACCAGGAACAGGACGAGCAAAACGGGCGGGTAGGTAGGAAAACAAACACAATGATCTGGCAGTGAGTGAGTGAAAGACAGGGGTTTAAATAGTGACTAGGCAGAGTGAACAGGTGAGAGTAATGAGCTGATGAGGTGAGTGTGACTGGCAGGTGCACTGAATGAACTGATTAGGTGAGTGAGGAGCTACAGAAAGAAACAAAGACACATAACACACAGGGCAAAGCCTGATCGTGACACTATTAGTTTAAACGCAAACTCTCACTTTGTTTAAATACCCCAGGGTCCATTGGAAGACCGTCACCCTAACTAAGACTAGCCGTTCTCTAGAAGATCTCACGTGTATAGCACACCACTTAAGATGCCAAAATCAAAAAGGTTTAAGTGGCGTATGGTTGATACATGAGTGAGCTTTTGATGCGTTTTATTTTTTCGATTTATGTGAACCCTTTGAAATGTATATAGATTTATTTTTTATGTATTTTTGTACACCTATGACATAATGATTATACAAACTATTGAATGTATTTTTCTTCCACTGTACTGTGCAGCATCGAATTCAATAAATTTTTGTAAAGCCCAAAATTACAAATTTGCACAAAGTTTGTATAGTTTATTTTTATTCCCTGAAACACTTGAATAAATGATTGTCATTGCTGATAAAATCTTCTTCTATATCTTTATTTTTCAAAGTTACATCACATCATTAGATTGCACATTGTACACGTGCAAAATGATCCCCACAGCACACAGGTTGTATTTTGTTAGCAAAACAGCTAACCATTGCATCATTATTAACAGAATGATCTCCATACAGGCCTATCGAATAAGACACACCTTTTTGTATGACATAATCAAACATGCAGTGCTGTCCACAGGTTGTAGCAAGATTATTCTGAACCCGTTTTGTAGAATAAGACACATCAGTACAGTTATTCTTTAAAAAATGAACTATTGAATTTGGAAACGTGTCAGTTGGGAGGGTTCCCAAAACTGTCAGAGAAATATCCATGCCTGTGTTTTGTAATATAAATAGCCAGCACTTTAGTCATTTTTTGGTAGTAATCCAAAAGCACTTGACGCCTATTTAACAGAATAACATGAGATTAACAGTGCGGGGGAGAGGCACTCTGAAACGGGCTTCCAGTCTCACATTCCCCGTTTAAATTAGCGAAACATTCCCTGAGCATCCATCGTCGGGCTCCAAATTAAAACGGAACAGTGAGTAACCGCCGCCAAACTCACGGGTTATGGCCAGCGATCTATCTTTTAAATGATGACCTGTTGTATCATCTGGTAATATTCTACTGGCCTCTCTGAAAGTGTGGTTGAAAAGGTCTCGCAGGGTAGGAATGTCCGTCGGCATATAGAGTTATGAACTCTGTCATAGTGCCCAAAATTAAGGGGATTACGTGTATAGCTCCCTGTGTAACCCTCGTTGTCGACAAAACCTATTATAAAGAATTTAGGGATCTGTCCTATGTGGAGGTTTTCCTGGTTGCACATCCTTGTCCCTGCAGGGATGGAGTCTTCAAAGCCACTCTGTCGATAGCATATTTAGCATTATGCTGTAAAGCTCTGCTGTGAGCCAGCATGACTGTAGGGGCAACAGACACTTTTTTCACTAATGCGCCGGCTGACACGATCTTAACATTGTGCATTTGTAGCGGTCATCCGAGATAATTCATCTTTTGATCGTATAAATTTCAGAGAAATATCAACACCGTTCAACAGGTGAGGAACAGGTTCAGGTGACTGCTGAAGACATGATCAACCTCATTTTGGAGGAGAGCAAAAATAGTCTGAGAGAACGGTGAGTTACTGAGACAGACGGTCCATCACTACACCTGAAACTCTGCTCATGTCACACTAATATTACTCTGATAATCTAGAGAGTAACAGTGAAAATGTAATTATTTTGCTTTTAGGAGTTTGAACTGGAGGATTTTGATGAGGACACAAGCCTCTGCTGACGCTGGAAAGACGAGAACCTTGAGTAGTTTGGAGTGAATTTTTACATTATATTTGTAAATATGACTTAACCGTACCTCATATGTAATTCCTTGTCTCAGTTGTGGGCAGTAAATGTCAGCAATAAAATGAGGGATGTTGAGTTTGAAGCCAATTCGCTCCTCAACTCCCCAGAGGCCTCACCTACTTTTCAGTGAGTTGTATTTGACACGTATGTATCAACAGTTAAACTACAGTGCTTTTAACCTCTATGTGATATTCTCAAGGGTTTTAAAAACAAATTGTAATGATTGTAACCTACAGACGTCCTAAAGTCCTCAGCACGGCAAAAGACTACGCCAAGATCCTGAGAAAGAAGACGCAGGAGGCTCCCTGCGCCAAAGAACTCAGTCCAGAAGAGGTGGCGTTAGAAGTTGTTCCCAGAGTCCTGCAGGGCTTCTGGGTGTTTTCACCTCGTCCCCTCTTAAATATGCGTTCCCTCAAACTCAGCAAAATGTCTGTTTGGGTTATAAAGTCTGTTTTGGACAAAGTCTCCGAAGCTCTCACCAGTGTGACGCGTCAGGTCACCTTCTCCCACTCCATCAGGGATGACATGGTCCTGTCTATCCTAACAAAGATCAGACAGGCGCACCCACATGATATCCTGGTGCACAGGGTCAAGAGCTTCGCACCAGTGCTGCAGAGTGAAATTGTTGATTGTTGCAGTGGGACAGATTTGTGGGATGTTTCAGTCCCAGAGCCCCAAAGTACCGGCTCATCTGACACCCGCTGTGGAACTACCTGCCAACACTCCAGTCCAGGAAGATTTAAACCTGGCTGGAACTGAGGAGCTGCTAACGCCCGGTCCAGAGACACACTCTGGCACCTCCACCAGTTTCTCCAACACCCCCTGCGGAACCTCCATCTATTACTGACTTTCAGACCAGGGGGGATACAAACTTAAAGCCCACAGTAGAACCAGAATCTGCTGTGTCTCCATCTCCACTGACCCCTCCTGCTGAACCTGCAATCATTGCCGCAGTGCTGGTCGCCTTGACCGCCAGCCTGGATGAAACAGAGCAGCCAGCCTCAAGTCCAGAGACGAACCCTGCTGAGGTGGCCCTTGAACCAGCTTCTCCGACACCCCCTGCTGAACCTCCATCTATTGATGTTCATGACAGGGAGAATGTAAATGACAAACCCTGCTTGGAGATTCACTCAGAACCCACCAAAGACCCAGACTCTGCTATGAGTCCATCTCCTTCTGAACCTGGAATTATTGCTGCAGTCCAAGACGTCTTGACCACCTGCCTGGATGAAAGAAATCAGCCAACTTCCAGTCCAGAGACAAACTCTGGTGTCCCCTCCACCATCTCCTCCGTCATCCCATACTGAAACTCCTTGCAGTAGCGATGTCCAGGGCTGGAAGGATGTACATGTACAAAAGCCAATCCTTGAGGACCCAAACCCACCAGAGAACCAGCTTCTGCCACTGTTCCAGCTTCACCTCCTCTTGAACCAGTGGTTATTGTTAGTGTTAGAAGACGACACAAACAAAAAGAAGAGAGGGCTTGAAAAAATTGTGCTGTTGTCGTAAATGATTGTCTTTGAATACTTGACAAAATTACTATTAGTATATCATGTTAGGCATGTTACTCATCTGCCTACACTTGCATGTTTTAAATAGTAAGGTTTTAGTGAAGATGCACATGTTTGGGAAATAGTGAGTATATGACTGGATAAATGAGACTTGGATTATTCTGCACAAGTTGTGTGACTGTTTGTCAACGGATGTTTTGATTTACTTTTTTCATTTTTTAACCTGTCTGCCTTGGAGGCATGCAAGAAAAACAAAGTTCATCCTCAAGGATTCAAAGTAACACAGTGTGAGTAATCGATGGTACATTTGTGGGTGATGTATTCCCTTAACCTCATTGGTTGAGCTCAAGGATGTTATCTCAACAAGTAATAAATGGCCCATTCATACTGTTTCCAGCTGGTTGTAATGATACAGGTGAATAATGTGCACATTAAAACATGTATGTTGTTTCCCGGCCTGGTGACTCAGTGGAGCTGATACTGTTTAACTGAGGAGCAGGAAAAGCAGCTGTGACCCAGTAAATTCACTGCACACTGTCAATCTGTTCATGGACATCAGATGGAGCCATTTCCACATAAATACACACTGTCCAACGTCCTCAGAAGTAATGCAAAACATCCAGGTTTTTGTAGATAGACTTGACCTACTGTACTGTAAATGTGTTGCATCAGTGGTGGCCCTCACTGTAGATGTTCTGCAGATATGGTACATTATTTATATTTTTATAGCGCATTATAATTTAGATGTAGCAGAAAGCATAACAGAAAACTTTTGAAAAATGTGGCTCTTAAAATTAAGTACTTAATTTTAGAAAAATTAACTGAATTGTCCTGAAGGTTTAAATTCAATTCATTCAGGAAGAGATGTCAATCAAAAAAGCCACATTATTATATTCTTCTAAAAAGAGAAATGTGTGTGCAGGGACTTGATCTGTGGTTATAAAAACCACTTGTTTTAGCTCTATTCCTCTCTGTTAACATCATTGTTGGGCAGTGTTATTCTGATCATATTGGGCTCTTAGATTGTTTATTGTCTGTGCCTTCATTTCGGATGTGAGTGGGTACGTTTGCTCATAAGAGTTGCTTTGTCTCGTAGTGGCGCTTCACATTGCTTTTTAATAATCGCCACGGTCTCTGAACATATGAGACATACTTTTTTTGAACTAGTTGTGGGAATAAACATATAAGAGTGTCCATTCTTGGTTAAAGGCTCTGGTCAAGCTGTCCACATTTCTCTTTTTCGAGCACGTTAACTTCTCTGACTCACATACTTTTTCCAACTGTTGGGTCTCTCTCCCCATCTCTCCCGTAGAGGGCGACGCTTATCGGAATATACCAGCCAATCTATGTGGCATCTAGTGGATTATAATCGCTGCAGACATGTCAATAACTAAAATCTGCCATTTTGAGTGTAAATAACATTGTCCTTGGTAAAATAGTTTGACAAGAACATAGATTTATGTCAGTGTGATTGTCAACTGTGAAGATTGAGTGTTTCGTTACCCTGTTGACAAAATGCCCGGTGTTTTTCGATGTGAGGTAAGTTCAGGTGCATTAGAAAGCTTGGGATTTCTAGATTCCAGCAGCAATATAAAGCTTGATATTGTAGACTGATGAAAAAGTATTTTGGGAGTTTTTATTTAACTTGGCGTTCTCTGTATTATTGTGCTCAGGTGGAGTCTAGTCCTCAGATATTCCGGTTAAAGAGCCATGATGAATGCCCTCTCAGGTTTAATCAGTGTTAGAAGACTGCCTGAGTAGTTGCACTGGTCTGGTCCTAGTGTCATCATGTAGTACAGACCAAATTTCTGTCTGCATAAAATGCTAAAATTTGTCTTGTTAAAACCTATTTTTTTGTGAAGGTATGTGAAGAATGTGGTTATATAACTGTGCCATTATTTCCAGAGACAAATGAAAGGTGACGCTCTGCAGTCTGGCTTCTAACAGGAGAGAGACGAAGAAGAGGAGGAACATCCCACTGAGTGCAGCCAGGCTGGTAATGAGATGGGAAATTCCTGCTCCACACAGGAGAGAGAGAAATACAGAGAAACTACTGCATGAGTGACATGTTTCATGTTAACCTGCACTGTCACAATTCACCAAAGTCTCGACTAGTTTTCCCTCCCAAAATATCTTAACATTTACTGATCAAACTGTGAGGAAGTTTGGTAAATAATATGGCCACAAGATGATGAGTCCAGATGACCTCAGATTTCCTTTGGCAACACCATCAGGTTAAAATTCCTACTTGTACACAATAAATCTCCAAATCTGCTTTGAATTTTCCTGATCACATTCGTGTTCCTCAGAGGATGAATCGTATTACCTTTCCTCTAGCGCCACCCTCAGGACAAACCTTTTTACATCCACTACTGGTACGGCTCTAAGAACAGCTAAGTTGGTCTAGACCAACCTTTACTATCCAAAGAGCCATTTTGCCCTATTTTCCACCAAATAAAATTTGTATGGAGCCGCAAAAGCTATTTGATATCACAGCTTATAAAGTTTTACATTACATTACATTACAGTCATTTAGCAGACGCTTTTATCCAAAGCGACTTACAATAAGTGTATTCAACATCGGTTTTCGAGAGAACTAGTCACCAGAAGTCATAAGTGCATCTCCTCTCTTCAAACAAGCATCTCAGAGCATAAACCAGCGCCAACGTACAGTGCAGAAACAAACGAATGCAATAAGTGCCACAAACTAATATGAATACAATAAGTGCAATAAGCTAGTATGAATACAATAGATGCAAAGTAACTGCTAAGTGGAAGGCTCAGGGTAGGCCTTCTTGAAGAGGTGAGTTTTCAACCAGCGCCGAAAGATCGGCAGCGACTCCGCTGTACCAGAGTACCAGAGTCTTAAACTGGATGCGAGCTCTTACAGGTAGCCAGTGTAGAGAACGGAGAAGGGAAGTTGTGTGGGAGAACTTGGGGCGATTGAACACCAGGCGAGCTGCAGCTTTCTGGACAAGCTCCAGAGGTCTGATGGCCAGCGCCGGGGCTCCGGCAAGTAGTGAGTTGCAGTAGTCCAGGAGGGAGATGACAAGAGCCTGGATTAGCACCTGCGCCGTCTCATCAGTGAGGAAGGGGCGAATCCTCCTGATGTTGTAGAACAGGAATCTGCAGGAGCGTGTAACCGATGCAATGTTTGCTGAGAGCGACAGTTGGTCGTCCAGGGTCACACCCAGATTTCTCACAGTCCGAGTTGGCGTCACCACGGTATCGTCAATGGTGATGGACAGGTCTCGGTGCGGGCAACTCTTCCCCGGGAGGAACAGTAGCTCGGTTTTGTCCAGGTTGAGCTTGAGGTGGTGTGTCACCATCCACTTCGAGATGTCAGCGAAGCACGCAACGATGCGTGCCTCCACTTGAGTGTCACCGGGGGGAAATGACAAGATCAGCTGGGTGTCATCGGCATAACAATGTTAAGAGAAGTCATGCGAGCGAATAACAGAACCCAGAGATGTTGTGTAGAGCGAGAAGAGAAGTGTATATATATATATAGTTATATTATATATACAAAAACTATAGTTTGTTGTATTTATGAAGAAGAATAAAGACAATTCTTCACATTTTATTGCAATTTTACCTGTTATAACAATATCAAACTCTTATGAAGAGGAGAAAAAAACTTGCTCAGTTTGCTGCAGCAGTTGAGAAATCGCTCTTTGTCGCTCATCTCCAGCGTGATACTTTTCAGCAAATGCTGTGTGCTTGTTCTGGAAGTGACTTTCAACATTACATTTGTTGCACATATCAAGCACACAGGTACGCCAGCATCGTTGGCAGTGAAAGCAAATGAATACGTCCACGCAGAATTAAACTCTCTATTTTCCTCCGTGACTTTTCTTTTTTTGGATATATCCATTGATAGTTTACCGAGGGCGGGGGTCTGAAAATCATGATTAGCCACCTGCAGGGAAAGGCTCTTGACAGGCGTAATAGGATGTGACGCACATTTTAGGTGACAAAATATTAAAACATTTTTATTTAAGGTCAGGTATTACTGACCTTGTTGTCTTTACTAGCAGCTGTTGTCCAGTTAAAGTCTGCATTTCTGCAGAGGAAGCAGCTGTTATTGGAGCGATTAGCGAGCAGCGTGTCCAGCGGCGTTATCAGACCTACGGAGCGGCCGTCTGAAGTCACGTTAGCAGCTTTGAGCAACTAATCTACTTCCTGTTTACACCGGCACCCACCCGCATGCCCAGTGTACGTGAATAGTCACGTGATATTCGATTTCAGGCGTTTAAGTCTGGACGGAGATCATCTCGAAAACGATGCTGAAACGCCGTGTGGACGGAGATCGTTTAAAACGAAAACGTATTAGTGTGGATGTAGACTCAGGGAGCCGCAACAGACGGTCTGAAGAGCCGCATGCGGCTCCGGAGCCGCAGGTTGCCGACCCCTGGTCTACACCAAAGTGGTAAACCAACAGACAGACTGACAGACATTAATCCTGACAGCCATACAGTTAGCATGGCAAAATCCCTGGCACTTGTCTTGTGATACTGGTAAGCAAAGCAGTGGAATCATAGCCTGTATTAGCTGTTCACATACTTAAATCAAACTGTGGTCTACTGCCAAAATAAAATGATTCAAATGAGTAATTGTTCCCAACAGATACTAATAGCTTCCAGCAGCAGCATGAGCATTCTGATAGGAAAAAACGTTTTGTCTGTTTTTCTGTCCCTGCTGATCAAACATTGCTTTTTATATGTAAATGTATGCTACCATTAGATTGATGTAAAATGAACATATTTCGAAACCTCCTGTGTGAGAGAATAATGAATTTGGTGACTCCTACAGGTAATATCAAAACTAGAATTATCGCTTTGATAAGTTTACATCCATGTCTGTCCAAAACGTCTTATCATTTATCCTAATGGAAATTAGTTTGAAATTGTCATAATTAACACATGAATTCTTGACATTCTTTACATGTTTGAGCCAAATTTGAAGACATTTTCTCCAGAGGTTCATGAGATATCGTGTTAATGAGGAAGAGATGTACTTTTGTACGTACAACCCGAAAAACATAATGCCTCCGCCCACGGCTGTCGCTGAGACATAAATCCAAGCCAGGTGCAATGAAGAATGAATGATTTGAAACACAGATCAGACTTTCTGAGACATAAGGATGCTATAATCGGAAAGGCTCTGGCTATCTGACTGCAGCTTGATGAATATGAGCAGAATCTTAGTGAGGTTGTGCAGTTTGAAGACATGCATCTGAAAGAAGCAGTAAAGTAAGCCGAACTAGGCTGACCCAGGCTGGACTGAACCAAGTTGTAGGGATTTCCTGCATCTGAGATGACTGAATGTTTCTTTCTAAATCTTGAGCTGCAGGAAACCGTTGCATTGAATAATACATGTTCATGCCAAATGATAACAATGGAGTTTGTGACTCATAAAAAGCTACGCCCGTTCACTTTCAGAATTGTTGAAGGGACAGGTATTCCCCGTGTCACCTGTTTGCCACACACATACAAACAAACAAACAAACACACCTGTTGATTATGCAACAGGGTTTCCAGTAAAACCTTGCATTGTGTAGCATTTCACTGCTAAAGCGTCACACGTCAATCATGAACTTCCAAGGTTTCGTTTCAGAAGCAGTTTATTGAAATGCACCATTTTGGTCAAGGACCTGGAGGGGACAAACAGTTAGGACAAAGAACAGGATAGGATCAGTCAGGGCATAGGAAGCATATTGTGAAGGACTTTCCTTCACAATATTCCACAGCGACATTAATTCAGCGACCCCCATTAATGGACAGCAACAAATAGTAAACAGAGTAACCCCTTAATCAGTAAGCAGAATATGAATGTGAATGTCATTAGTGTACTAATAAAGCGTCATTTTAAAGTTTAGTGTACATTGATTTGCTTTTGGATATTTATCTGAAATTTTACAAGCGGAATTAAAGTTGCACCAAATAGAAACAGATGCAACAAGGACAGGACCTAAAAACTGTTGGTAAAAGAGTACCCAACTGATTTAACATTGCAGTCCTGTCAGACTCACTATTGACAGTGAAACATTCCTGTTCCTTAACTTGGCACCTACATTAACCACAATGCAACTTGGCCGCCAACAGTTGGGTTGGAGATATAGATGTGTTTTACACATAAACGACTGACGTGTCAGCTGTCAGTGTGATCAGAAAATACGTCGATGAAAGTAGTATTTCTGTGACAACAGTGACAGTGCTATTGCCTTGTTTGAAATGCACTTGCACCTTAACGAGCCAGCTTTAGTGCCAAACGTCTGCTTCTCTTCTAGCTTCCTCAACATTATCTTTGCTGCTGGCTGCATGCAGACCCTCAGTTGCATTTTGGGACATTGTTTTCCAGAGTCATTGTTTTCAGACATTGTGAAACTAAAGCAGATAATCATCTCTTTGAAAACTTATGTCATTTCTAATGGCTTTACTTTCCCGGCTGAAAGCCCCGAGGCCTCTTCCTCTTCCTCCTTCTCAATTGTGGGAGTTTCCAGTTGTATTTTGGTTTCGTTTAGTTCGGACAATACAGACATTTTATTTTCACACAAATTAAATTTAGTTTATTTGAACAAAATTATCGTGATCAGAGAGTTTGTTTGGTGGCAAAGTGAATTCAAGATTAAGAACTTTGACAAAAAAATGTCAGGGCTGATAACCAGAGGTGTGGACTCAGAGTCATATGACTTGTCAAATTTGATAGTATAGTATAGCGTAGATAGTTTGATAGTCCCTTCCACCATCTGCGCCATCAATTTTGCAAGGGCACTGTCGCTGCATCCTGAGCTTAGTGTCGCCAAGACAACTGTGATTGTTTACATAAATATAAAGAAGATAAGTAAAGACTGTTTTACTGATCGCAGATCTGGGTTGTGCTTCGAGTCCCGTTTTTGGCTGCCCGGTGCCCAGCGCAAATTGGCAGTGGAGGAAAGTGAAAACATAAAAGGGTTGGTTGAACCTACACGCAGAAATATATCGCCAGAAAATAGAAACACATATTGGATGTGATCTCTACAAAATAAAGAAGAGTGATCGACATTACAAATTACTTCGTCCTCCACACCTTCTACTACACGGCTTGCCAGATGAAGGCGTACAAGAGTCTAGTTCAGGGGTCTCCAACGTTTTTCAGGCCAAGGACCCCCAAACTGATAGAGAGACGGAGCAGGGACCCCTTACTATATATATTGTATAAAATTGTGTTTTATATTAAACTGGGCCTAGTGCCATGTATAAACATACCTTGTTATTATGCATTCAATACTACACTTTTCAAATAATACACAGGTTCATATATTCATGTTTTTATTTTAAACATGTGCAAGGTACAGTGAGTAGGGAGGCCGTGCCACTGCCATTTATAAACATACCTTGTCAACTGATACCAATGCCAATATCAACATTGTCTGTCAATTGCATGATAATCATGCATACAAGCTATTCAAATTTACGTTTTTCCCATCATCAGAGATGATGGGAGTTAAATGATGATGATGGGAGTTGTGACAGGCATGTCCAAAGTCCGGCCCAATCACAATAATTGTTATTATTATGATCAATGTAATTTTGATGAGACAGTGTTGGAAATGATAATGTGCATAAACACACGATAATCAAAACTAAGAATCAGTAGTCAGAAGCATGACTCCCAGCAACAATCCTATAGAGTCATGCTCTACACCTGCAGTCACACATGTACTGCATGTTTGAAAGCCCCCGTCACACTTTCAGGTGGATACAAACACAAGACCGTAGTGACTAATCTACTTCAGCGTAATCTGTTTAGTGTGTGACTGAGAGTTTGGTAAACTCCAAACACTAATGTTACGTCATCCGAGTGCCAAAGTCAACACTGAGCATAGTTTCTTGAGAAACATGATGAAATAGAAATCTAAACAATATTAAGAATTCCTCATTACAGGAACAAATCATCTCAGCAAAGAACAGAATCAAAAAAGAAAAAATAACTCCAAAAGATCTCTGTACAGTTGTGAAATATAATAACATAAAACAACTTTATAACGGCATCTGTAGTTGTATCCACCAGCCCATTCTCACTCCCATCCATAGACTGCATATAAGTAGTGAACTTAGTCCCTGAGGCGTCACCCTTGGTTTGTGGACTAAGGCTTTTTAGAGTACACCATTATGCGCCATCTTGGTTTTTGGCTGTCGATAATTTGTTTTGGTATGGAATAAGACATTTTGAGCCAACAAAAATGTTACATTTAACTTTTTATGAACTGAAAACAAACTGTGAAAGGGTCAAAGTTCTAAGATCAAAACTCGAACAACTCCCAGACCAAAGAATGCTGTGGTAGCGAACTGTCAATTACATACATGGAATTATCGTCTGTTTTACTCGGAACAGGACCATATTTTACAAAATGATCATAACGCTGAATTGAAGAAAACTTGAAACTAGCTGCTGAGACCATTAACTTGCATGTTTACGTTTACTTTGGAAATAAATCAAGTGAGAATTAGGGTCATTTTCTCATAGGTTTCTGTACAATTAGACTTATTTTTGCAACCAGAGATGTCGCCCTTTGAGGACCATTAGAAAGAATGGAAGGTTAGGCACTTCTGCATTGGCTTCACATTTCAGACCAAGAGGTTGCCTCCTTCTCCCAACTCGTGAAACACGGCAGCTTACTCAGTGGCCCCACATGTCCAATTATGCAGCTTCACGTGTCCGCAGTTATGAGGGAAGTCAAGTGACGTAGTATAAAAAGCAAGAATGTGTGCACACAGTGGATGGGATGCGAGGTTTGTTGTGAACGAAGACAGAAAGATGATAAAAACTGAAATGCGATAATAACAAAGATGACAAAAAAAGTCTAACTTCTTCCAGAAATTGCTCTCGACCTCTAAGTCACTAAGTGGTTGGACTCTCAATTTACCACGTGCCTGGATAGACTGACCGCCGATAAAACAACTGGGGGTCAATCTTGACAATCAACATTGTATTAAGTATAAGAATCCCGTAAGGGCTGAACCAACTAGGGTTTTATGACCCTACCTTTCTTGTTTTATGAACATCTACATTCCTGAGTAGAAATGACAGAGACACATCCAAATGTCAATAGAAGACTTAAAGGAAACTGAGTTTAGATGCAGAATACCATGTACCTTAGATATGTTATGCTGAGCTAACATGTTTAGTAATAGGAAGAGACAAGTGGATTTTGGGCCTTCTGTTGACCTCTATTCCGTGAACTGATTCCTTGAGATATAATGCACATCTGTGATTAGGTTAGTTTTCTACTTTGGTCAATTTCAATTCCTAATGGGAATGTAGCCTCGGTAGCGCTTTGGCCCTTGTCAGCCACCGTAGCAGAGTGTTTAAACAAAATATACAATATATTGTGATTCACTATATTCTTACTAAGTGATTTCAAAATAGTTTTACACACCTTGTTCAACATTGTCATCCTGCAATTTGGGCGTTAATAACAGCGGCAACCTTCGTGGCCAGTTCTCGTCATATTTCTTGGGAAGCACTTGCACATCATTTCATATTGCCAAGTTTTATGTTTCTAGCTTGTTCCAGCACAAATAGGGTTTTGCCCCTTCGGGGGTTGAATCCTTTTATAATCCGGTCTAAGGGGGAAATAGGATGAGACAGAAATGTTCACCTCCCTGCTGTCTATCTAGTTAAATTTGGAATAGTTGTCGCCTGGATTCAGCTCTGGTAGAAAATCGTTCACAGTAATGGAGTTGTCACTTTGTATCACAGAGTGACAATAAAGAAACTGACTAACACTGGGGAATGCTTGCCAGTCCTGTCAGAGCTGCACAGTCGCCCATCAGCAGGGGAGCAGACGGAGCTCAGACACATGCCAAAGAGTATGAACTCAGTTTCACTCACACATTGCACAATGTCTCCTCATATCACATTTCTGCACGTTTTCTCTACTGACATGCAGCAACTTGTTTCAGCTCGGTATGAAAAAAGTGATATGACTTTTTTAAATGACAACTTACACAATGACTCACTGACAGCTGTTTATACAAGATAACTTATTACTTCATATTTTGGGAAATAATTGTGTGGATGTCTGTGTGTTGAGTACAGAGTTGAAGTCAAGATTTGGTGGGGGGCGTGGCATCAGCAGAGGGGCGTGTAATCATGAGTGACAGCATAACAAAGCCACGAGCCTTTCCAAGCCGACCTAGAGCCGGTCGCGGCGCACCGCCACGGAGGATATGCGCCCGGCGGGGCGGGGATCGGCTCAAGTAAAATGCGTCAGGGGTCTGCGGCGATGTCGGCAACCCACCCGACTCGTCTTGAAACACAGACCAAGGGTGAAGCAAACCCCGTGGTGCAATGAAAGTGAGGGCCAGCACGCCGGGTGAGGTGGGATCCCGGCCCCGCGTGGTCGGGCGCACCACCGGCCTGTCTCGCCCGCACCGTCGGGGAGGTGTGATAGGACCCGAAAGATGGTGAACTACGCCTGGGCAGGGCGAAGCCAGAGGAAACTCTGGTGGAAGCTCATAGCGGTCCTGACATGCAAATCGGTCGTCCGACCCGGGTATAGGGGTGAAAGACTAATCGAACCAGTAGCTGCATGGTTCTCTCCGAAGTTTCCTTCAGGATAGCTGGCGCTCACAGTTTTTTCCCCACTGCATTCACGTGAATATGGTGTATAGAAAGTGTTGAATCATAATTCTGGCGGTGCCTACGTTACCTGAAGGCAACGTGGTTGAGGACGGTCCTCAGCCTTCTTTGTTATGCTGTCACTCATGATTACACGCCCCTCTCAGTTGATGCCACGCCCCCCACACCAGATCAGGGACAAACGTCTGAACTGAAAAAAATTGTCTGAAAGTGAAAAAAAGATTTGAAACCGAAAAAAACAAGATTTCAATCTGAAAATATAAAATCTGAAAGTAAAAAATATAAGACCTCAAATATCAAAATATATATGAAAGTGAAAATGAAAATAAATATTTTATTCAAAACAATTCCAGAACTGAATCAAAATTGTATTCAACCCAAAAAAACTTTTCATTCACTTATTTTTATTTTGAATACATTGCTGTATTCTACAAATCTAATGTGCACTTTCGTCAAACATTTATATGATCCTTCATACAGCTAGATGTCGCTTTTATGGTTATAAACTTTGCGTTTTACCGATATGAAATTAAAAAGACAAATACAACTGATTGACAAAAGAGCTGTGACACTGTTTACGCAATAAAAGTTGGTAAACTCTCAAGACCACAACTTGAACTTTTAGGTTCACACTTTTTTTTTAAATTATCAAAACTATTTGGCTCCATAGGTTTCCCTCTACTGGACTCAATGGGTTTCCCTGTACTGGACTCAATGGGTTTCCCTCTACTGGACTCAGTGGGTTTCCCTCTACTGGACTCAGTGGGTTTCCCTGTACTGGACTCAATGGGTTTCCCTCTACTGGACTCAATGGTTTTCCCTCTACTGGACTCAGTGGGTTTCCCTCTACTGGACTCAGTGGGTTTCCCTGTACTGGACTCAATGGGTTTCCCTCTACTGGACTCAATGGGTTTCCCTCTACTGGACTCAGTGGGTTTCCCTCTACTGGACTCAATGTGTTTCCCTGTACTGGACTCAGTGGGTTTCCCTCTACTGGACTCAATGTGTTTCCCTCTACTGGACTCAGTGGGTTTCCCTGTACTGGACTCAATGGGTTTCCCTCCACTGGACTCAATGGGTTTCCCTCTACTGGACTCAATGGGTTTCCCTCTACTGGACTCAATGGGTTGCTGGAAGCGTTGCTGGTCAATTAGGAAGTGCCCTCCTAAATACGAGTGAACTCCGTAGTATATATGACTGCTCCTTTTCCTCTTCCCCAAACAGGGATTTGATCGCTGAATGGAGACGTGGCCCGGATCTTCACGGCGATTGCTTTGAATTTCTTGTGTTCGGACAGTAGCATAAAATGATAAAACCAATGCTACATGTCATTCACCCATTCATACAGTGATGGCAGGGATACAAGGGGCCCCCTGCCCATTTACCGTGGGCACAGCCTTCGGGAGCAACTTGGGGTTAAGTGTCTTGCTTAAGGACACGTCCACATGGTTTGGACGAGCTGGGGATCATACCGTCAATCTTCTGAAAAGATCATTTAAATAATATTGTTCTTGATAGAAATTTGGTAGGCACATGTATGACAAGTAGAGGTAAAAAAAAAGGACGACTTTTGCAATGAAAACTTCCAAAGCTTGGACTGCTGTTGCCGTGGCTTGGCGGCCATTTTACATAAGTCGCCATTATACATCAACCTTTTGTAACTGGACTGTACTTGGTCAACACTTTTGGCATTGAAAAGTACAATATTAAAGTGTTTCTGCTACTTAATAGCTCTACTTTTGACAGTACTACATTTGTCTGACAGCTTTAGTTACTCTAGATTTCAATTATTAGAACAAAACAAATCAACCAAAAATGAGGATTTATTATTACTACCCATTTATTAACTACCCAGCAGTATATAACATAATTGAAATTAGTTCCACCTTTACTAGCTGCAACATTAACGTGATGAACACATTAATGCATCAACAAATATAATACAATACCAATGTATATTATTCTGCATATTGAGTACTTGATGATGATACTCGAGTCTAGATATGAGATCTGCTCCATCCAAAGTGGGATGAATGCCGTCTCTCCTAATCAGACCAGGTTTTCCCCAGAAAGCCTGCCAATTATCTATGAAGTGGAGCTGCTTCCATCTGTTGATGGAAATAACCCGGAATGGCAGCTTCTGGCTGTATTTTATTTTATTTTAGGCTGTGACTACAACTATTTAAAAACACTCCTGAAAACCAAGCTGAGCAACAGGAAAAGCGAGCTGCTGGTCTACAGGTAGCAGTCATTTCCCTGATCCCTTTGTGTTTGAGATTCAGCTTCTGTGACTGCAGCAGGGCTCAGGTGGAGGCCAGCTGGGCTGACATAGCTGAGAACAGCTGGGGCGTGATGAGACATGCAGCACCTGAACACACTGCAGGTTTATTTGGGTCACTTCAAGACTCACAGAGACAGCAGCAGCACTGACACACAGATTATTAAACCTTTTTTTTTATTAACTGTTAAACTCAACACGCCTTCTGCTGAACATCTAGTGATTAATGTTGTATTACACAATAGTTCAAATAATAATAAATTAATCAATAAACTGACTTCTTCAGGATCTGGGGTAACGCTTTATATTACGGTCCTCGTAATACAGGTTATTTAGTAGGAATGAAGGTCCTTGTAAGTCATAGCATGCTTGTTAACAGTATTATGTTTTAATAACACTATATAAGTGTTATTAAAACATGAATTATAAGCATGTTTATTGTTAGATTATAATAGTGTAGTCACACCAGAAGCAAAGAAAACCTTTGGTTGCGTCATTCGTGTTGAGTTGAAATATTTCAACTATCTGCATTAGGATGTGTTGTGAAAGCCTATCAGTGTTGAAATTCCCTCCTGTCGTCACTGGCGTGCTGACGTTGAAACAGAAATGAAATTTAAAAAATATTTAAGCCGTCTGTGGACACCCAGAGCTGTACAGAGACTGGAAGACACTATATGTGAGTAGTTTATGAGTATATGAGTACAAACCATAGACTGTCTATAGTATAAACAATTATGTCACTGCCGTCTTTATGCCTAGATGTCACCTTATATATGCTTCCTTTTGGCAATATTATCAGAAAACACTCCATAAACTTTCATTGTTATGCAGATGATACCCAATTATATTTATCGATCAAGCCAGACAAAACCAACCAGTTCACTAAACGTCAAGCAGCCTTAAGGACATAAAAACCTGAATGAGCTGCAACTTCCTGATTGAAGACAGAACTGAGGTTATTCTATTCGGTTATGTCTGGTCCCTGGTCCTGCCTCCTGCCATGGTCCTGCTGACTCCCACTGCTACTATCTTTATTATTAGTAGTCGCATTGCTTGCTATTGCCGATACCATTAGTGCTTTTGTTATCATTGTTCTACTATATCCACTTGTAATTTTTCCATCATTATTCTGCTTACTACTCTCATTATATGAATCATTTCTCTCATATGCATTGAATGTGTTGTATCTCTGTAATGTTCATTCTGTACACATCTATCACACTTCTGTCCATCCTGATAGAGGATCCTCCTCTGTTGCTCTCTCTTAGGTTTCTTACTTTTTTTTTCTCCCCCCGTT
Source organism: Anarhichas minor (assembly GCF_050575085.1). NCBI lineage: Eukaryota > Metazoa > Chordata > Actinopteri > Perciformes > Anarhichadidae > Anarhichas > Anarhichas minor. Next base: position 960,486 of record NW_027466498.1, on the reverse strand, counting down.
TAAGGTTTTTTGGGGGAGTTTTCCCTGTACCGATGTGAGGGTCCCGGGACAGAGGATGTCGTATGTGTACAGATTGTAAAGCCCTCTGAGGCAATTTTTTTGTGATTTTGGTCTATACTAAATAAATTGAATTGAATGACCTTATTTGAGTTGGCATTTATTGAGTTTAACCAACTTAACGATTATATTATTGTTGAATTTTGCTAACCTTTTTCTGTTGCTTCATTAAGAGGAATAAATCATTTATTATGCGCCAACTAGATTTAAAAAGATGTGCTAACATATATGTCTTATTTGTCAACCTCAGACAAGCACAAACCCGAGTTCCACTCCCACATATGCCTTTAATCAGCATTTAGTCATTACTCCTGTCTCAACGTGATCTAAGGCGAATAAACAGGTCGCCACTTTTAAAGACATTTAGTCATGATACGCTTTTTAAGCTTTTTTAAACGTAATTTATTCCATGTCGTTAATGTGGAACAATACCGGTTATGTTTAAGTTTAAGGCCTTAAATGTAAAATATGTAAACAATGATAACATGAGTATAGAAAACAATCAGCAATCGTCACTAACATAACTTACAAATATGTAAACAAGACTTTTGATTACACATGAGACACATACACCGATCTCCTGGATGAAGGTGCTATTAGCTCTGAGCGTAGCATATTCACGCGAATGGGTTAACACTGCAGTCAGACTAGTACAGACTAATTGGCATGAAATGACGAGCCAAAAGCATCAACGGTGTTGTGATAGAGCACAACATTTTTTTCATTAAACATTTGGTGAGACAAGGCTGGTCTGCTCCACTAGTATTTGGACCTGCTCATAAAAAAAAAAGCAAATAGGAAGCCCAAGTTCACTGTCTGTCTCCAAAGGCCTCCAACAAAGTTGACCACCATTATGTGTGACAACTACACACTGCTGCGGCTATTGACAGAAAAATGATAAAATGAAGCGAACAAAAGTAATTCATATTAATATAAATGCACCCAAAACTGACTGGTACTGTATTATATATCTATGTGAATAACTCACACATGGGACAAAATAAAAATAAAAACTAGAAGTTAGTAATTTTGTTCTGGAAAACGACTAAATCTATCATTAATCGATAATTATATCTGACTATTTCCATCAGAGGTTTGGTTTCGAACAATATCCCACCGCTGGTGGGCACTGAGGCGTTTTTCAACGTTTTTTTTTCAAAAGGCAGACTTTCAAATGTGTGCTGTAGAAGATAATCTACATAGTTCATGGAGACCGCAGTTACTACCTATATACTAACTAAATACTGAGAACTACGAGACAGTGACGACTAGTGGTGCAATGGATCACAAAACTCACGGCTCGGATCGTATCAGGGATTAGAGTCATGGATCGGATCACCGGAAAAAAAGGGAGCAAATTGAACTTTTAGATCCCTGATCACGTTTTTTTGCCGCTGATCTTTGATGATCCATATTGGTAGATACAGATCCCTTTGTGGTTTGATCATAGCAGCTAGTCTACAAGGATCCAGGATTTTTTGCCACCGTCCCAAAAATCATTTCAATCACTCTGGTCAATAAACTATCAAAAGTTCTAAATGTTATCCTTTTACTTTGTTATAATCATTTGAAGTCTTTTTTTTCCCTCATAAAAACACAAATCTTGTCATTAGTAGTTTTAATGATGTATTATAAGCCGTTTAGAGCTAATGTAAACAGCTCATAATTCATCTCTAATATCTATTATATATATGTTTTTAGCCCATTAGCCACTTCATTAGCCTCCGGTCATTTTCAACACAGATTGGTTGTTTACAATGTAATATTATCAAAGATCAACGACTATGAAAGCATAAATGTCCTGATCACATATTTTACCGAACATTGGCAGATAACGATGTCAGTAAAACTTTAAACACTGTTATGGTTAAGGTAAACTGGTATCAATCAGCAGTTCACATGTGTGCTGAACCGTGAGGGGGGATCCGTACAGATCACGGATCGACAACAATCTGTTACACCACTAATGACGACAACAGTACTTAGCAAAGAGCCAATCAAATTACAGCACAGCAACAGGCAATCAGTACCACGTGGCATCCAATTAGTGCCGTCCGCTTTCACTGCCATAGGCTTTGGGCTTTGCCCCAGTTGCCCTAATTGATGCGTTGCCTCTTTCCTTTTATAAATACCAGTTAAGGTAACGTATGACTGCATTTAGACGCAGCAGCAGTGCGTTGGGTAGAGATCAGCTGCCCTTTGAGACAACAGGATGTGACCTCTCGCCCACAGGAAGAGGATATGAGCTGACAGGAAATGGATTTCTTCCTTGGAGCAGCTTTTTGTAGATTCACAACCAGTAAGAGCATTTGAACTGTTTGACCTCATCTCTCATCAACTACCTGCCAGTGGCGGGCCGTCAGGGCCTGCAAGGCCTTCTCTGCTGGCCTAGACAGAATCACAAAGTTATAGCTATTTTATAATTTAATAATTTTTCTTACATGTATTATAATTTATAAAAATATTTTCCCATTATCTTATTTTCTCATTGCACAGCTACTGTCTTCCTCAGTTGCTCTGCTTCCAGTGCAGCTTGTTTTAAGTAGAGCTTTTATCCAATCAGATTTCACCTCTGTGTCTCTAGGTAAGAAGAGAGGCCTGAGGCCTGCAGACTCACAAGTGAATCCCTTTGCAGTTTAAGTGAATGGGGACGATATTGTTGATTGTCATATTCTTCAACCAATCAGATCTTTAGTTTGACATGTTGGGCGTATTCTTTGATGTGTCAGAGCCTTCTAGCTGGCCTACAAGTACGTGATTGGTCAGTGGGCTAGCCTGACGTGTTGGGCGGTGACAATCCCAATATCTGCTGCCTCTGTGGAGCGGACATTTTTAGCCCCCAAACACATTAAAACCTTTTCAAGAAATACAACTGGGGAGGCTCGACTGTCTTCACTGGCATCCATGAATCGAGAAGGACTTCTTACTGGAACTAAAACGCACAGATGTTCTGTACAACCGTGGGATTAAATTCTTTATTAACAAAGAAAGGAGGATGGATTTTGTCTTTAAAAAGTGAACAGCAGCTTTGGTAAGTGAACTGCGTTTGTTTTTACATCTGCAGTAGTTTAATATGCTTGTTTATATATTATTATTTGTACAACTTGTTTTTAATGAAGATTTTTGTTTGGTTTTATATGTGATCGGAACCATTGTTACGTCCAATGTTGCACTGGGGACATATTTAGCAGGTGCCAGTGTTGGCAACTTGGCGACTTTCTCGCAAAATCTGGCGACTTTCCAAACCCTCATGGAGACTTTTTTTTGTCAAAAGCTACTAGTGACAAATCTAGCGACTTGTTCTGGTGTTGTTGGAGAATGTTCTGGTCTTTTGACGTTAAAGCACGTACGTTCTGCACTGTCGTGAACGAGCAGCGGGTGCTGCCGTGAGCACCTCCGCCGCCGCCCACAGGAGCCTCGCGCAGCAGTCCCAGCTGCAGTCAGAGCAGAGAGGAGACGCACTCTCGGCAGTTGGTGTATCTACAGGTGTTGGCTTCATTTTTACACGAAACAAATAATAACCGTAGCTGTGTTTCAGCTGCAGGACAGCAGTGAAGGCCCAGGTATAAAATGCACGGCCAGCCACTGCTACCTGCTGAACAAGACAGAGACACACAGCTATATACATGTAAGTAAACAGAGGGAGGAAAACACAGGAGGACAGAGGAAAACACAGGAAACCAGGGGGAGAAAGGAGAAATAGTTATTCATCTGTATTTATCCCTTGGACGTTGTATTGTGAGCTCATGAAGTGTCTTCCTCATTTCCTCCAGTTTCTGCTGCTTTGTTTACCATTTCTCTGTGTGTTTACAGACTCCTGACAGTACCTCTTCATCCCTCTATTTATACTCCAGCTTTTCCTGTGTCGCTGAAAGAGACAAGAGAGCTGATCGCAAAGAATACAAGTCAGAACTGTGTTTTCAAGTTCACTTTTATATTGACATTAAAGTTGCACTCTCTGTCAACACTGCACAATCATCTAATCTTTGTGTAGTAGAAGAATGTTGGAGAAATGTGACATGAGTGTTTGTTTTCATTGAAGTAAGAGCAAAGGTCAATGAGATTAACTTTTAATGCCCCATCTTTCAATTTAAAAAAATCCTAGCAGACATCTTATGAACTACAGACATAAACTAACATAAATACACCAGTTTCCCTTTCGTTTTCTTATTTCAATTATTTTCTCATTTGTCTTATTTCATTTAGTTTCGTTGTCTAGGGCTGATGATAAGTTGCGTGTTCAATACGATGCATCGGTTTGATTTTGTATCATGTAAGATTTTGGTCTTGTGTTTAGTTTTTGTCTTTAATGTTTTGTTTGTTTCTTTATCATTTATGTGAGGTTTGAGTCTGAATGCCAAAGATTCAGAAGAAGAGAGTCGACACTGTTTCCGACAAGAACACACGTGCAAAGTATTCCATTTCAATAATCTATTTATTTTTTCTATTTCAGTGTTTTACTATTACTGTTATATATTTTTATTCCATTCCATTTTATTATTATTGTTAAATTGCTCCATTTCTTTTGACTTTTCTGTTTTCATGGTCCACACTTGTATTTCCGTCTTCTTTGTGAAGCACTGAACTGCACTGACTTGTATGAATGTGATTAATTCGCACCTCAATATATTACTTCACACTTTTGTTTTTGTCATGAGTGACAGAACAAAAATATTATGTTGCAAAAAAGTGGCATATTCTTTTCCTGAACAAGGGTGACTTGTTGGCAGCTACAGTGTGAACTAAATACTGAAGTTCAGCTGCAGTTTATCAAACAAAATGCCACTGAAGGAGATGTTGTGGTCTTTTATATGCTGGACTGAGGGACCCACTGTCTCATAATGTGAAGGCAGTGTTGTGATCGCCGAGCTGAAGTCAGCGCTCTGCTGTCATGGTGAGATCCACTTGGATTGAACATAACTTGTACACGATTGGGCCGTGCCCTCTGACCTTCCTGTGGAGGTAGACGGAGACAGGGGATGACGTTCGTGTTGTTAATGTACTCGTCTCAGTTGAGTTTTTTTTATGATCGGTTTGACAGACAGGTGAACAGGCGAGTCACTTTACTTCACTCTTCCTGCAGAGGAAGCTTCTGTGCTGAGCGGCGTGACCATGTCCAATCATCACCTCCTCTTGTGTCGCTATAAAACACTCACACTGACATTTACCCAACGCTCACACATCGAGAAGCTCAAGTCCCCTCAACACCTTCCAATAACCATGAAGAGCATCAGTCTCAGCTCTACCATCATGCGTCTGTAAGTGTTTAAATCTCATGCATAATAAAGGATACACTGCAATTCCATTCATTCAGTATTATGAAAAAATACTGCATGTAATTCCATTAAATAATGCAGTATTTTTTTCTGATTTATTTAACCATATTATGTATAGAAGTAGATATACAGTATGTTTTTCAGTGTGGGAAGCTACAGCAACACTTTTGTAAGTAGCTGCTACACTAAGAGCTAACATACTGAGGCTTTTAACACCATTAACTGCTAGTTAATGAACTTATTATCTTATGCATTCATTTATTACACCACAAAACACATTTGGTTGTCAGAAACTCGAGTGTGCTTCAATGAGAAAATGATGACAGAATTACACAAATTTTCAGTTAAAGCAAGAAGATTGGCTATTTCTACACAGTCATTCTTATTGCTTGTCATTGGTGCCACCTTTTATTTGGAGTCTTTACTCTGGTAAATGGTTAATAGAATTGCATAGCGCCTTTCTAGTCTTCCACTCAGTGCTTTACACAACATGTCATCAGTCACACACATTCATACACTGATGGCAGGGGCTACCGTGCAAGATGCCACCTGTTCGTGTTGTCTGCTTTGCAGTGACCTCAGCTAAGAGTATATGAGCTAACTACCCTGTCAGTGCACCCCAGTTACTTGTTTTTTAATGGTGACCACAGCAGAGCTATACCTGGACCAATGTTATCTTGTCTTCAAGCCTACGCAGAGGACAGGGAGGCAAAGTTACATCTGCTTTGCCCAGTTTGGGCTTAGCATTTTATGTGAACACACTGGACAGCCATTTGTGTGCTTCGGGGATGGTGTGGTCATGTCCAAGAAACACAGGCCCGATGGCTGATTTCATCTCCAGACAGAAAGACACCCTCCCACTGTGGTCCGTGCACACTCTGCATGCAGCGTGACAGCGTCTACAGCTTTGTAGGGCCCCTACTTCTCTGCTGTGGTGGCCTAGGTTATAAAGAAGAAGGAAGGCTACGGCAACTAACACATGGTTGGTCTGGCTCAGTGTGGTTGGCTCGATGTTAGGTCACAGCATGACCTGCATTCCTCAGGCTTCACCCGCTGTAACCATAGAGTCCAGTAGAGGTCAGAGCTTGCGTTATTTAGAAGAAAGGTTTCGATATTGTAACCCTAGTTCTCTAAGCACGTAGGGAGCCCTCTACCAAAGAGGCCCTGCCACTCATAAAGGGGATGCGTATAATCCACTCGCTGAAGAGGATGTGGGATGACTGTGATGTGTGCTGCCTTATGTACTGTGGGGATCGCCAATCCGGTAGGTACGTCCTGATTGGCTGGCTCCGTTAATTCAAATTTTCAGTGGGCAAACACATGCTCGGGTTAGAGAGAATTACCTATAGAGTCCAGTAGAGGGCTCTGCCTGTGCTTAATATCGTACACTTGTCGTAATTTGTACTGTTTACGCTGTTTGCACCAACTACTCTGCCTTGTGGAGAAAATGTTGACTTTTATTGTGTTTACATGAGGAGGGTCTGTAAATCAGCCTGCATCTATCTGTCTGTACAATTAAGTGACTCTCACAGTCGTCCACAGGTCATTTATATTTTTGGAAAAGCTTCTCCTTCAGTTCATTAAAGGTGTAAGATACAACAATTAACCAGGGGAGCGTGCTCACGTGCACAAATATGCACTAACTATGTCAACAAAGCAAGGAAAAGCATGTATAACATCACACACAGCAGGAGAGCAACCTCCTTTTCTGCTCTGGCAGACATAACTTCACTATATCTTTACATAGCAAATAGTTATATGGCTGCTACATTATTGTTCAGAATGTTAAATACAGCTCCTTTAAATGCCTGCAGACATATGAAGGCAGCAGGAGTTGACGCAGCCTCTGAGTGCAGTGCTATTACACATGGTCGTCCATTGTGCTACCTTCATTAAACCACATGTATCTGACAACAGGCTGCTACCAATTTACCAAATGAGAAGGTTGGGTTACAATTTGTATTCTGCTTGTTAATGAGGGCAACATGCTTCCTGGTGCAGGAGCCCACTTGTAAAAACTTCCCTCCATAGAATTACTAGTGGTCAGAAACCTTTAAGTCTAGTTAAATGACACTCAAATCAAATGAGATGAAGGAAGGGAAAAAAAGGAGGTCAGAGGAAGCTCTAATCTGCACAGGATCAGATTATCATCTCCTCAAACTGCCTACTGTGTGTGTGTGTGTGTGTGTGTGTGTGTGTGTGTGTGTGTGTGAGAAGTCATAACAGGAAGAACACATGGTAAAGACATCAACAGGCTGTAAATCAACGAGGTGGATATCTGCATGAAAACAGAAGTCAAATCTCAGTGTGTCAGAAAGCAGTCATAACATCCTCACTTATCTCCACCCTCATCTGCACTCTGCTTCTCCGCAAACACATTTACACAGTCACACAGTCACACATCCGTAGTGACACTGTATTAAAATTAACGTCAACTTTCATCTCATCAGATGAGGTTAAGTCATGTCAGCTGCATGGGTGTAACCTACAGTAAGCAGAACAAGACAGAAGAAGTAAGTGTGCCCTTTTAGGTTGCCAATAAAACAGTGCTGCTGATAACAGTCGTATGTGAAATAGGAGGATTGCTTTGGGGAAATGAAACTGGAGGTTATTTAGATATTAAGACAGCAGCAATTCTATAAAGAAACAAAAGCAATTTCTTCCAATAAGGGGTATATTTAGAAGGATCTGCAGCCCGATGCAGCAGAACCAGAGATATCATCCTTTTTAATCATTCTTCTCTATCAAAACCTGGTGCCTACGTTACACACAATACATCTTGACGGCTAACACTTGGCCTTTTGTCTAGAGATTGTCTGATAAGATCACTTCCTTCTAACTTGTTGTCTTCAACCCCTACGGAGGCAGGGGGAGACTCAAGTGACATCACTTATCAGACTCACGCAGCTCCTCTTGAGACACAAAAGGCAGAGCTGAGAAATCGCGGTGGGCCGGTCGCTCTGTGCGCCACTTGACCAGCCCATTAGACAAAAAAAAAGAGAGCGAGAGAGATCCGCCCTCGGCCCTGTTTGACTATGCACCAGCTCACAGCCCAGCGAGCCAAGCAATACCAGTTCAACTGATAGAGAAGGTTCTGCAGCTGGAGCAGTAAGACTGAAGACAGCAGGGATGGGAGGAGCAAGGTTTGGGGCTATTTAACTCTATCGGGTGCAATGTTCTCATGATCAGACTGGATGGGGTGTGACATTAAAAAAAAGGGCAAACTTTTGAAAAGTTGCACTCATCACTATGCATAAATGGTTAGGATTATTGATTATCTAATAAATTAGACACTAACCACCATTTTCTGGCACAAGGATTTAATGGAGGAACAAAACCTACACCAAATATAAATGTTGTGTATAATAATAATTATATGAATAATTATATGAATATACTACCATTATGTAATTGTTTTATTAATATTGCACTTTTATTTAATTGTAATAATATAATTACTCACCCAGGTTGAGGATAGTGCATCTGTAGTGGACAGATTGAGCCAGAGCCAGGATGCCAATGCTTCATTAGTTCATGTCGCTTGTTGTGGTTATTAAGTCATTGTCGGGCACCACGCCGGGTCAAATGCTGAGTGGTCAAAGGTTCTACAGTCTACTTTGTTTTACGTTCAGTTTTAGTTTTGACTATGGATGGATTCATTTCATACACTATAATGCATTGCTCCCTGTCGTCACATGTGTATTAGAAATCCTGTTACATGGCAGAAAAGTCAGCATTCTCCATAAGAAATCTACCGCACTGAAGAGAGCTGGTTACTTACAAGCATGTAAAGACACTGACTGGCTGTATAGAGCTATGGTAGGCAGGGAAATGGAGTTTAGTGTCACAATAATCACAATCATCATGTTATCGTACCATTCACACCCACAGAGCGGATGTTAACCCATATGTCCGTCACTTTTATGTAACACAGAAAGCAGGAGAGGACGTGATTCAAAGAGTGTTTCAAACTAAAAGGTCAGCTTTCTAAAAGGTTGTCTCCCTATTTCTTCCTGTCACACTCCAAAGCACTCAGTTATGTTGTTTCACAATGATTCAACTCACAAACAGGATGTGAAGTCAGAGGTTCCTGACATAGAGAGGAAAAAATGTAATAACTCACAAGAGAAAGTAAAACTTAGATAAACAGAGAAGACAAAAGAATGGATGGAAGATGACGGTGTGCTGCAGAGTATAAACATCCAAAATTCTGCTTGTTTGCTTTGGTGTCCTTGTCACAGCTGGCAAGATGAGAAAAACTGTTTTCATAAAGACAGTAAATGTAGCAATATGTATACACTGTATGTGGAGGTTTAGCTTTTGCAACCAGAAGTGCACAAGAGGGTGGACTGAAGTACAACCGAATGCTGAATGCTGACATTTTTAGCCAGAATTTTACAATTTATTTTCATGAACTGAAAACACTGTGAATGAGTTAGGGTCCTAAGATGAACACACGGACAACTCCTAGACCGGACAACGCCGTGGTAGCTACCTTACAATCACAAGGTAGCCATGCCCTAAAGCATACCCTGCTTTAGCATCTATTATACTCAAAATTGGGAGCATAGCTTACTAAATGAACTAAAATCTAAATCATGATGTTTTAAATAAGACTTGAAACTAGCGATTGAGATTTTAAACTAATTTGTACAAGTGTTACTGTAATAAACAAGTATAAAGTATTCCAATAGTATTCTCCTCTGTCATGCAACACTTCCATCGACTAAATGGCACATGGTGGAAAAGCATTGGCCATATACATTAACTGTTACACAGAAAACCACTGTGAGAAGGTGGTCATTTCTCAAGAAGTGGACTGATGGGAATTAAACTTCAATATTTACCCTTACTCCCACCTTCTACAGCAACAGAATGTTAAGAATCTCCCTGCAGTACCACACTGATCTTATCAAACCACTTTTGCTAGAGTAAATAACTCTTGACAGCATTCACAACAGTTTATAACAATCTGTGCTCTTCACTTCCTGACAAACAGATGAGGGGATGTTATTCTGGGAAGACATTAAACAACAAAGATCATGGGGGCATTTAAAGGCTTAAATCGTCTGTTGCAGTGTTAACAGATGTTTTTAAACGATAATGTGATTCTTCTACATCTTCCATCCTTAAATTAATATGCTGTATAAATCTGTTGATATTCTATATTTGCATCTATGAACATTTCTACTAACAAGTATTGTGTGTGTATCAAAGCCTGTTTATTTTGTGTAAACACAAAAACCAAAGAAATGGTCATATCAAGTAAACGTTACACTCCAGACTTACTAATAATCACAGGGCACCATGTTGAAAAGATTATTTGCTTAAATAAGAAACTTATATAGATAGACATTTTAATTCTATAGATCACACAGATTATGTATTTCGGATTTTTAAGACAATGTAGATGTTACACCATAATGACTTAGGGGTGAACCAGAAGACTCTTGAAATGATAAACAAGAATCTGATGGAAGGCATCTTGTCTTCTAACACGGTTGCTTGGTACGGACACTTGATTGTCAATACTGGTTAAGACAGACATTTACATTTTAGGGAAACCAAAGATGCAACTAAGCAACAGGCATGAATACCAAAAAGAATGCTCTTGACATAACAAGTGACCCGTCCCAATTGATATAGCTTTTCTGACTGCCAGGAGCCACTAAAAATGTCAAGGAAATAAAAATTGTTTGTTAAATGATTTAATACATTCAATCGTACACACACGTGTCTGACTCCCGACTCTCTGTCAGGACAAAAAGACAACAGGAAATAATGTTTCCATTTTATTCCTACAATATTGTTGGATGTAATTAAGGTATAGACATATAAATAACATTTTCTGTGAGGGGCTGCTGCACCTGTTCAGATTCACAATATGTAGCTGACAGTGGGTGTTGCGTTGGTTGGATCCACTGCCGCATAAATCTTCTTCACCACATTGGGGTGAAACAACCTGTTGTCTGGAAGGGGTTCACCTCTCAACATGAGGTCAGCACCCCTGTTCTCCCGGATGTAGAAAGCCACAGTTTGTCTGTTGTCTCCAACAAGGCAGTTGTCCGAACTCCGGCCTGCCTGTCGATACACGTACCTTCCCTGTATTAGGGGTCTGAAGTGTTGGAGGACCAATGACCCTGCCTGTAGCTCGAGGATGTTAACGTTTCGCTCTCCGCCAGAGACCACACACCACCAACCGCTGTCCTCTGGCAGGTCCCCCACTTACCCATCAGGGACGCATGTGTGAACACCTTGACGTAGGAGGTCACTCATTCCAGTAGCATTCCCTTTAACAGGTGTTGCAGGGATCCCGCATAGCATAGATCATTCTCTACTAAGGAGAAAATGGTAACCAAGCATACTACCTGTCATTCAAGCGTAGACTAGGAAACCACTTTTGCAGGCGCCAAAAAAAGGCCGTCCATTTGAGTTTCGACAGAGTGGCCTGTAGCCTGCACGCATCGAGCACAACCCCTTGGCAATGACGATGATTGAGATAAAAGAGGACCCTCATGCCACGGTGTGGGGTCCAGTGACTAGCCTAGCGACAGCCTGTTCTCATAAGCTATCCCCTGGAAGGAGAAACGCAATCATTTATGTGTTTCGCTGCCACCTCCGCATGAAAGTATGTGTCCTTAAGTGAATGGGGGTGACCAATCTCCTGACTGAACCAGTTAGGGTAGCTACTGGCTGGTCAGCATGTAGAACATCTAGCGGGCAATGCACCGGTTCAGGCCGTGTGAACTCTCCTGTCTTCTTGGGAACCTTAATGCTGCTTGATCCGGGATGCCATGACAGAGCCAGGTCTCTGTGAAGATGTGGCCTTAATAGTCACGACCTCCCGTCACTGGGTTCTCCTGATTTCTTATTTCATCCATCTTATTTTCCTGCGACCAAACATCAGACTGCCAGGAGTAGGCTGGATAATGGAGTAGCCTCTGGTCCTAGCTGGGTTAGCTTAACGTCCATCAAGGCTCTCCTCCCTCTCCTTTCTGCTGCAGTTCAGTGGTGTTTGGTCCGGCAGGTCTGGCTAGGTCGCCGGCCAAGGGCGATGATTGTCTCAAGGGACGCTGCACCTTTTACAATGTTAAGTGTATTCTTTCATATGCCATAAGTGCTCCAGTAATAAACACATAACAAAATGAATGGGAGCTACCGGCCGCAGCATGTGCAGGTGCAGCCATTATCATAGCAGAACTCTGTAGCTATGGACTGCAAAATATTTATTAAAAAATATGAATAGTGAGTGTCAGAGACAATTTTCCCCGTAAATGACAGCCAGCCAGAGGTTGTCTTCACGTCTGTTTGTGCACATAATGACCAAATTTGATCCAGTGCCTTTCATGATAACCTGGATTAAAGCAGGACACTTTTTCTCCTCTTCTTGGACACTAGGACGACAACAAGAAGTGGCAGAGCCAAGGTCTGTTTGTGAATTGCCACCGTGTATGCCTTGAGAAATGTCACTGATTGTGACGTCACAGATATTGATGACCAAATATGTAAGTGCTGTTACGAACTCAGGAGGATGTTGAAGACCCCAAAGTCGCTGTGGGACTGAAGTTTCAGGAGCTTCGAGTTGTCAGTGTTTCAATGTGTCTGTAAAGGGATCCAGAAACAAAGCAAGTGTCCTTTTCTGAATGCAATTCTACAAAACGTTTGGATTTTGTAGAAGGTTAGTAATCAGGAAGCCTGAATGACAAAGAAGTATTTACAATAATATGATGTACACTCTTGTTCCCATTTGTCCCCGGCCAAATCTGGTTCTTCAGCTGTCAGTGTTTCAGTTTTACAACCACGCGTATGATTCATGACTCATTTATATATTTACTGTACATGGTCAATGTACACTAAGTTGACTAAGTTGACCATTCTCATATAAAGCATTTTGAAGTTATCTTAAAAAAAGCTATTGAAACAAGGAAAAGGCTCTTCATCAGTTTATAAATCCGCTTAAGCTCTTGTTCTGCTTTGTTTTCACCCATTTATTCACATATGTCACAAATGTTGAATTATTCCATAAAGCCATGAGGAAGGCATAATGTTGGTGAAACATCAGTTTATGGAATAAAGTCTGCGCTACTGCAGATCTGTCAGTATAAGGTGCCTCTGAGCTTCTCTTCACGTGTGTTTAAAGTGTTCCATGTAACTAAGAATAGCACAACAAGGGCTCAAACTAAATTGTAACGCTTGAAAAAGAAGCAGGAATGCCAAAGTAAACTTTTCCTTTTATGGTGAAACACTGATTGAGCAACACCTGCAGTACACATGCTGCAGGCTGTGCAACAGCACGTTCAACCTGCTGCAAGGTATCAGCACACACGCACACATGCCCACACACACACACACACACACACACGCACACTCATTTCTTAACCTTTAATGAAGCCCTGGCCTTCTTCCCATCAGGCACTCCCAGAGTCCCTCGTTTCTCTAGAAGGAAGCAGACACTGAAATGCTCTTATTCTGAAGAAAACAAAAACAAAAAACAAAGCAAGACATGCATTCCGAAAAGCACAAACTTTTATGTCATTTTGCAATGTGTCATTCCAGGCAGGAGTCTCTGATTTCTATCAGCAGCAGTTTCTCTTTCAAGTTTCACCCACAGCAGCTGTTACAAACCGCTGCAGCGTGCTGCTCGACCACACTTCCTTTTAACAGGAGCTTTTTCATGTCTGCACTGCTGTGGTTTTCATACGTTTTAGTTTGTAACACTGAGTGTAACACTGACACTGACTTTCAAACTGTATTTGATGTGGATCTTTCATATAATTACCAACACCTGATCCATTTGATAAGTATCAGTGCCAATATGGGAGGATCAGTTCCCAAGTATAGGCTGACTGACAGCAAACTATTTCCTGGTTCTGTTTTCCTGTAATCTACTGTATGTTCACAAAGCACACACTCTCACACACTCTCACACACACCGCTTCATGTTTCTAGGGTTCAGCCGCAGTGTGACACTGGTCAGACTTTGCTAACCAAAACACTTTCAGAAGAGGTTTCACACTGTAAAAAGATGAAGAAATCATGAAGTTCTTTGAGCCATAGAGCCTCATTTACTTTAAATCTTTATAAATCTTTAAAGATGTGTGTCTAGATATCATTGAGAGAAAACCTTTTTTTTTGAATGTGGCCATGGAGGCAAATGAACAGTTCAGGAGTCCAGAGAAACTTTGTGTAAACAGTAAACTCAGAATAAGGCTTGCCTCTCAAAATAACAGCCCCCAAATCTAACTGTATGTTAACAGGAAACTAAGAACATAATTAGCTTTTAAAAATGAAAGCATACAGAAAGTAGCAGTATCTTAACAGGGTGACGGTCATGCAAATCAAACCCCTTACCACTCGTACAACTGTTGACGTAATTCCCCCTTCTTCCTACAGATTACAGCAAGCTTTTATATACTATTGGTATTATTCACTATTATACTACTTCACCTTCTTCTTATACATTGAAGACAGCAATTAAAGGTAGCTCTCTTCTATTTCTTCCATTCACTCACACACCGTCTCACTCTTTGCCTGTCTTCCATTCAATCACTCTGTCTCACTCTCTGTCTTTCAGTCACTCACACTCTGTCTCACTCTCTTTGTTTCGTTCACTCACACACAGTGTCACTCTCTTGTCTTTCTTCCATTCATTCCCACACTGTCTCTGTAGTGTTCTCATGCAGTGTGTTGAAACTCTGATTAAACACTAAGTTAAACCGCAGCCAATGAAGACAGAGTCATAGTAAGTTTCACCTTTTACTGTCACTCTTCTCCATTAACATGTTGGTGAAACGGCATTGCTTCTAGGATGCTTCCAGGTGGATGCGAGCGGATTACTTTTCTGAGCATACAGTTCTGTTGTTTGGCTACAGCTAACAAAGTTACCAAACCGGAAGGACAATAACCGGACGTGATTTAACCGGAAGTGACTGAACCGGAAGTGGCTAAACCGGACGTGATGGCATGACGTGAACAGAAAAACAACATTACTATAACTACCTTTTCGTCTTGAAATAAGTAGTGTCTCACTAAATCTTGACTACAGTGAAAAGGCATCAATAGATGTTTAAAAGTGGTCAAGATGGCAACCAATGACAAATCGTCTGTATCCAGCGCCAGGAGCAGCAAGACAGCAGCATCATCGGCAAGTGTGGCTCGCGGTCGGGCTAAAGCAGAAGCTGCTAAAGTGAGAGCAGCATATGCTAGCCAGGAGGCTAAACTGAAGAAGGAAAAGGCTGCCAGAGAAGCTGAAAATCTGTTGGCAACAGCAAGAATAGATATAGAGTTGGAAGTGCTGATGCTACATCGAGAAGCTGAGGCGGCCATAGTGGAGGCTCAAGTGCTGGAAGACACCGAAGGAGTGCAGGTTGCAGTTGGAAACGGCAAATCTGAATCAGAAAGGGTTCAAATTGAACGTACCAGTGAAATTGTTCAATCACAAATTAATCTTCAGAATCTTCGTTCTTCCGCTCCACTCTTGTCAGTCTTACCTGTTGCTTCCTCATTCCATGCAGAATCAAACACCAGCTTCATAAAATGGCATCCAGCTACGAAAGAGATTTCACAACCTACCAACAACAAGCTGAAGTCTGAAAAAGCTGACAGCATGCATTTACCTACACCAAACCTACCTGGTCATACTATATTAGAGTATAAGCCTGAAGTCAGAAGAACAAACCCCATTGTGAATGTACATGCTCAGCCAAATGTTCCCCTACAGATTCCTCCAGCTAGCACATCACCTCTGGCAGAACCTTTGGCACAGTATTTAGCACGACGAGACCTTATCAATTCAGGACTTTACCAATTTGATGATAAGCCTGAAAATTACCGTGCATGGTGTTCCTCATTCACCAATGCCACTGGCGAAGTTAACCTCACAGCAACCCAAGAATTGCACCTTATGACTAAATGGCTGGGGAAGGAATCGAGTGAACAGATGAAACGTATACGCTCAGTGCAAGTAAGCAACCCTAATCTGGCTTTAAGCAAAGCATGGGAGAGACTACGTGAGTGCCATGCCGCTCCTGAAATAATTGTTTATTTTTCAGCGATTGGACGCAGTCCCTAGGATTTCAGTCAAGGATCACTCCAAATTACGTGAACTTGGGGATTTGCTCATGGAAATCGAAGGCGCTAAAGAAGATGGTTACCTCACTGGCCTGTCGTATCTGGACACTTCACGTGGAGTTGGACCAATCGTGGACTGGTCCATTCGGACTTCAGGAGAAGTGGATGTCCACTGGGTCATGGTACAAAGAAGGGAACCCTGGGCAGTTCCCTCCATTTGAGTATTTTTGCAATTTTGTGTGCCACGAGGCAAAGAAGCGCAACGACCCCAGCTTCATGTATCAAGGTAGCGTCATAACATCAACAAAACCAGATTGCAAAGAATTTTAACACCAACAAACCCATCTCAGTGAACAAAACAGATGTTTCTCCAACCAATGATGACCCTAACAGGACCTGCCCATTGCACAACAAGCCTCATCCGCTCAAAAAATGAAGAACATTCAGAAACAAACTCTTCTACGACAGGAAGACTTTCCTTAAGGAGAAAGGAATATGTTTTAAATGCTGCTCTTCGGTCTCACACCTTACAAAAGACTGCAAGTCCTCTGTAAAGTGCTCTGAATGCGACAGCCCCTATAATGATGCAGCTATGCATCCTGGTCCATCACCGCAAAACGTCAGGGCTCCTTCACCATCACAAGAGAATGGCGGGAAGGGAGAACATCATTCTAACACGGCTGTTGTTAGAACAAGCTGCACAGACGTTTGTGGTCCAGGTCAGTGGAGCCACTCGTGTTCAAAGATCTGCCTCGCAAAGATATATCCAAAGGGTTCCATGGACAAGGCTGTGAAAGCCTATGTAATTCTAGATGACCAGAGCAATCGCTCACTAGCTAGACCAGAGTTTTTCGAACTTTTCAGTGTGAAGAGCAAACCATTCTCGTATTACCTCAGAACTTGCTCTGGCATTGTAGAAACATCTGGCAAGAAGGCAGAAGGATTCCAGATCGAGTCGCTGGATGGAAAAGTTCTCATCTCTCTCCCACCACTCATTGAGTGGCATGAAATACCGAACAATCGGTATGAGATTCCAACACCAAACACCGTCCTACATCAGCCTCATCTCCATCACATTGCCAAGCACATACCACAACTGGATCCAGAAGCACAAATACTCCTTCTACTCAGAAGAGATGTCCTTCGAGCACACAAGGTCAGGCAACAAGTCAACGGACAACGCCCCCTTTGCTCAACGCCTGGACCTTGGTTGGGTAGTAATAGGAGAGGTGTGCCTGGGTAATGCACATAAGCCAACAGTCAACACGTTCAAAACCAACGTGCTGGACAATTCAATTCTTCAACCCTGCACAAACTTCATGCATGTCAAGGAGACACAGCAGAACGTTAACAGGCCCGACAAGATAACAAAGAGGATGCTGGGTGAGACAGTTTTCAATCGAACTGAGCAGGACAACAAACTGGCTCCATCAATAGAAGACCTTATCTTCTTAAAGATAATGGACACAAATGTCTTCAGGGACAACACTAACAGTTGGGTCGCCCCACTGCCAGCCCCAGAACCATGCCAGCTTCTACCAAACAACAGGATGCAGGTAGTAAACCGGTTTGCATCTCTACAATGAACCTTGAAAAGGAAACCTCACATGCAGGAACAGTATGTGGCATTCATGGAGAAAATCTTTGCTAATGGACATGCCGAGGTCTGTCTTACTCTCTGTCTTTCATTTACTCACTCACACACACACTGTTTCCCCCTGTGTCTGGTGTCAGAGTCATGTAAAGAAAATTGATAATTTCCCAAGCAAACATTGCTGTTCAATAATGTGGTTATCATGTATCAGTGTTGCACACTGCACACTGACGGAGCTTCTGCTTGACTTGTTTTTTTATTTTTTAAGTTTAGCCATGAACTTCACATTTCCAGGAATGTGAGCTCAGCAGAATGGCTGCCAGAGGAAGCTGCTCCTCCTTCTACTCCACAGATGACCTCTCACCTGCACTCCACTGACAGTCATCAACCAGAAGCTGACACATGCAGAAGATGAATTGGGAAATATGGCAAAGGTGTCTGGGAGAGAATCCAAAGGAAGTTTGTGTGGATGGAATTAGATAAGAGAGATAGAGAACATCAAACTGAGGGATGGCTGAGATGGAATGAAGAGGCTGTCTAAAAACTACTGCTTTAAATAGGACCTGTTGTATTTTTTGTACTTTCACAATGCAATTTAGCATGTTATTGCGTGCATGTTCTGTACAATTCAACAATTTAGGGTTGTTTTGTTTAAGAGGATATAAAGGATTAAAATTGATGCAGCATAATCAGAGATATGGTCTTTTTTATTACACACATTCTTCTTCCTTGTAAAAACCTGGTGCCTACAGTTCCCATGATGCACCTCGTTGTGTGGCAGATTCAGGTTTGTTTTGCTAGTAGCAGCTATAGCCTGGACCTGCTAGCCTGCAGTAGAGATTACCAGAGGGCTACAGCGGTATCACTTCTTTCTAACTTCTCTTTTGCTTTTTAAAGCTGTAGCCTTCTGACCCAACACTTGAGGACATTCATCAGACTTCAGACAGCTCCCTCTGGACAATAAACTCCCCAACACCTGCAGACAAACACTGTTGTGGTCAATTGGTGGAGTTCCCCCTTAAGAGCGGGATCCTCCAGAAATAGTGATGAGTAGAGCTGAGTCCATTAATCAATAATCCAATCAACAGAAATCAATATAATCAACACTTTTGAAAACCAATAAATCAATCTGAAATAATACAAAAATAGAAATACCAAGAAATTAAACATTTCGTGCTTCTCAAAAAGTGAATATTTCCAGGTTTTCTACGTTAGACACAGACTGGGTCACCTCTCAGCCAATCACTGTAGACGTACTGACTGAGTCCAGCAACATGATGTCATTATGCTGTCATCCTTCTGTTATTCCAACAGTTCTCTCAGGTCCTCAGTAAACGTTGCTCTATCAGCTCAGAAATGTAAGCTCCATTCAGGAAGACGACTGCTACGATAAGATACTTATTAAGTACTCTTGTAGTACAAAGCAGCATCATTAATCAAGCAGCGATCAATTAATCACAGAGCGTGTCATTTTCAGTTTCAATTGACAGGCGAGCTGCGAGCACAAATGGCTCTGAGAAAACAGGAAGAGGAAGTAGGGTGTTGTTGTGTCAAGGGCTGATAACAATCTGCTGCCTTAAATCGGGCTTTTCCCAGGAAAAGAGTGTGTGTGTGTGTGTGTGTGTGTGTGTGTGTGTGTGTGTGGGTGGGTGCATGTGTGTGTGGGTGTGTGTGCATGTGTGTGTTGATTGGCTGGCTCTGTAAGTGACATCAGTATTGCTGTATAGTTGTGAATCTTTGTACTTCACAGATGACGTGTCGGACTTTAACGATGACTGTTTCAAGTAAAACCAAAACCAAAGTAGAAATTGGTCCTCTGCCACGTCTGCAAAATCTTCTGCAGGTGCTATACAAATAATAATAATAGTAGAAAATCTAACTTTTAAGGCGCATCCGTGTATGAAAACTGAGCGTAAATTCATAGCGTTCATATCTAACATTTTTATAGGTGCAGCAGTTCATGATAAATTATCAAAGATAAAGATCCACATTGCTTCATTGTCTACATCACTGTTTCTTAGCTATGTTGCAGGGATCCATGAATATTTTGGAGTAAACTTTACATATATATTTTAGTGCTGTCATTTTAGAGCGACATCAAATAAATATGACGTGTGGTTGGACATTCCTTTGTCCAACCAAAGGAATGTGGTTGGACAAGGCGCTATATAAACGGTGAAGCGCAGAAAGTGTGATCATCTTAAATTATTTCAACTTATGGAAACAAAGGAACATTTGTAGAGTCCTGACATGGTTTTAGATTATTCCAGTTGTGTGTCTGCTTCTTTTTTATGTCAAGGGTGCCATAAAGACTGTATCCTATCCACAAAGGATACACCCGTGTATCCTCCTAGCTCCTACGGCAAGCCTCCTCGATCCCTGTTACTCGAGATCCAATTTACGAATTGGTACAAAATGTACTGCTGAGATCGATTTCCGGGATCGACAAGCTGGAGGATCTAGGAGACGAGGAGGCACAAAATAGAGAAAAGAAAAAGGCCCATGGTCAACACGTCTTGATAAACTTAAGGTAGAAAACAGTAACAATAACATAATGACGGATATGTAGCGAAGACCTTTTTACACCTGCGGCTTCTTCAGAGCTTAAAGGGAGTGGACTAACGCAGCATTGGTTTGTCACAGGGCTGTGTTTGGTCTGACTGCCCGTGTAGCTGCTACTAGCATAACACAGCAATCTCCAACCAACCTATGATGGTGGAGTTGCATTGTAATGTTGGCAGCCAGGTTTTGAGGAAGAAGAAAAAGTTGAATAAAACAGATGATTCTGCTGCATCGATTCTCATCCTCATGGCTTTCAAATTGTTAGTCTCACTTCTTTTCTCTGTCTTTTGTTCTCTCACACATGACAATGATGATGAATCAGTAAGGTGCTCTTTTAAAGGGGGACGCATCATGACATAGTTTCTGGAGCACCCAGATGTATGAAATCATCTGTATGAAGTAGATGATCCTTTCATTAATTGCTATTACAATTATTGATCCCTGATCCGTTCTTATTTTCATATAATTGACCCTTCCAGGGGTTCGACTAATAATATCTAAATGTGAAGTATTCGCCCCTGAATATTATGCGTCTAAGGTTTTTATTGAGAAAGGTAAGAATGGATGGAGTAGATCTGGTGTGTACTTCCTTTGTCCTGGTACTGGTTACAGAGCCTCCACATTATTGTTTTAAAATCCTCATAAATAAAAGCATAATTTAACCCATCTTTTCACCACATCATTTTTGAGTTCTATGTCAAAGTATTCATCACAAAAACAGTACGAGAAATATTGACGTGCCCCAAAAAAAAGTGTAACGGCATTAAGAACCGCCTTTTCGTTATTAAGTAAGCCACGTGACATTGGTGTCACAATCTTCACCGACACATTACATTGCATATGGTCACATCTTAAGTTAGCTAATGTAAGGAAAACGCTAGCTAACTAGCTAGCTCACGTATAGCTAATGCCACATCAAGAGGAGTCGGCCTAATATCAGGTCAACAACGTCAGCAGGCTGGTCTCATCCAGCATTCGTAGCTATACCTACGAAAAAATAAGCCTAAATACAGTATGCCATGAAATTAATTTATGTGTTATCCACATAATGAGGAAATGTAAAGATCCCAATAGCCCACACAGGATGGGAGGGGAGGTGGATGGGTCAAAGAAACAGCTGTCTTTCAGCCAGGAGGAGTGAGGAGTTGAGGCAACATGCAGCCGTCATTTTAAAGAAATGTCAACTAAATATGACGTGTGGCACAGCTGCATCAGCTGTCCATTGTTTTGTTATAAGCTGTGTTTTATGATCTGTCAGATGAGAAGAACTGTGTTCACAACAACTTTCATATTTACTTTTGATTAAATTCACAACGTAGCATAATGAGTAAAATATGCTCGGATGTAAATCATTTTTATTCAACACAGGCTATATACTGTATGTCACATATAGACACCATCCACCCGCCACACTCCCGAAGTAACGATGTCCTTCGATTTAGAGAAAGGCATCATGGATGTTTCAACATTGGATGGACTCAAATCAGACAGACATGTGAAACAGAGGGATTATAAACTGATTTTAATTAAGAAAGCGTCCAAAACAAAACTTACAAGAAAATCCAAGAACCAGAAACAGGCAAAATGACAGACGAAACAGAATTAGGTGACTCAGACCACTGCACGAGTTAAACATACAGGAAACCTAGCAGACGAACCAACAGACAAAAGACAAAAGACAGGACTATAAATACAAAGTAAACTAATCAGACAACAAGACACAGGTGGGCAGACACGAGGGCAGGTTGAAAGCTGATTGGTGGAAGAAACACAAGGGAACAGAGCCAGGCTCACGAGACTAATACAACACAGGTGATCCACAGAAAAAAAAAAGGAGAGAAAACCACAAAGATAGGAAGTCAAACAGCCACAGGACACAAGAGGCAGGGAACTCCCAAATAAAACAGGAAACAAACTAAACCAAAACCAAGATTATGACAGTTTCACTACACCAGTACCAGTCCCTGGAGGCTATGTTACTGATGAAATGATGTATTGTAGGCAATTGACATAGGCTGATGAGTGCAGACAGTTTGATCACGCATTTGATCATGAACTACAATTTATGAATACAAAGGAACAGTTACATTTGTAGAGTCCTCACATGGTTTGAGATTATTCCAGCTGTGTGTGCCACGTCTCTTATGTATCGAGTGCCGTAAAGTCTCCCGCAGAGGATAGATACACTGGTGTTTCCTCGCTCTCAGCCCCTTTCAGAAGGCTCCTCTCTCCTTGCTCCTTGTCTCCTCAAGATGCATTTAAGGGATTGGACTATCCTCCATGATTGCAGAGGGGGGACAATTTCCGGGTCAAGCTAGAGAGAGGACGCGAAGAACCATAGTTTAACATACTGAAAAGCACCTCATGTTGGTGTATCTGCTGAATGAAAACTCAAGATAAGTCATGTTAGAAACTTTCCTTGACTTTCATCAGAAACAAGTATGCATGAAGCACACCTGATGGTTAATGACATACGATACACTTTCTATGCATTTCCCAGAATGCCTTTCAGGAAGTCTGGCTCAACTCTCACAACAGAGTTTCAAAATGCTGTACTACTGAGTTTGGCCGAAAAAATCCATAAATAATAGAAATGTCTTTTTTTTTTATTAGATAATGAATTAATTTAATTATCGTTGCATTTTAATATAAAATGACCATCATGAAATATTGTATTACACAGTTACTAGTGTACTGAAGTAAATCCTACATTTATTTGACTGCAACTTTCTGTTTCGGATCTGAATCAACCACCACAATGTGTGTTGGTATTTAAAACAAACCATCTTGGTCATGCTACAGTAATACTGTAAACAACTAATCCCATTTTAATCATTGGCAGTGTGCAACACATCTGTGCACATGCTGGTGGTAGAAGCTCCACCTCTTGGGAACTGTAGTTTTTAAGTACTGAATGGAGTACATGAGGCATACAAGTGGAAGCCAAACTTGTTATAAATTACTAAAAAGGTGTGGAACACATTGAATATAGAAAAAAACATTTAATCAGGAAGCATCTGACAGTAGTTTTCTGTGTTTTATGGTAAAAATGTAGAAAGTTCTGCACATTGTAACATGAAAGCTGAGCCAAAGCAATCTTAACATACATCATCTTTTAATTTATTATCTTTTTGGTTAAGATGATTAGGCTAACGCTATGTTAGCTGACAAATGAAAATAAATCACTTTGATGATTGGGTTTATCGGTTCCCAATTAGGTAACTGTGGTGGCAATTTCTGTTGAATAAAGCACAACTTTAAAGTCAACTTTTGTCTCTCTGTAAGTTTAATTCAAGCCTCTACAGACAAATGAAAGATGGACAGAGGGGAAGACAATTTTTATGCACTGGAAACTGTTAAGAGAGAGAGGATGAGTGACACATTATGTTGAAATGGTGCAAAGACAGCATCGTGTCCTGTCGTCTCCTTGGACACTGCGTAAGGCACATAACATCTCTCTTTACTGAGAGGTTAAACCTAAGGTTTCTTCACATTTTCTGCCTGGTCACTATGATAAAGTATGTAGTCCGCTGGGTCATTGAATGATAGTTCACAAGGTCTGGAAGAATACACAAGATCCTGAGAATTCCATTACAGTAACAATAACTCAAGATCCTTATATCAACTCATTTCCAACTGGAGGATAACTAATATGTAGTTACTTTGTAATGGCGAAGTGGGAACAGGTGAGCAGAAGGTCTGGTGACTGCAGGGCTGATTAGACAGGTGAAACTACTCAGGGCGGGCAGACACTCAACGAAGGAAGTAAAACCAGACAGAACAAGAGGCAAGAGTGAACATACAAAATATAAGCAGGAAACACTAAACCTGAATGGACAAGACCCAAAACACAAAATCCTCTAGAAACAGATCTTCAAAAGATGCAACACATTCCAGTCTTCACCCAAAAGGAGGGCATAGAGCCAAACTGTGACACCCACCCCTCAGGTACTGAAACTGCAACCGTGGATGAACTTGTTCTTAAGTATTTCACAGTGGGCCACAGTTATGAAATAAAAATGGACTTTCTGGCAACTAAGCACATGACGTCACCAAGTCAAAGCACAGAAAGTGCTTCAGGATGGAGGCCTGGCAAGGAGGACTAACTACACTACAGTTCTTACTGTGTGGGCAGCAATTTGTGAGGAACTGAAGGGATGAGGCCAGCTGTTGGGTTACCGAACAATGTGTCAGACTCTGAAACAGAAGTACCCTCAGCTCCTTTAAATCATGTCTGAAGACTTTTCTGTTTGCTGCTGCCTTTAATTGAACCAGATTCAAGGATATTAATCAATTTCTGCATTTCTGCATTTTACTACTGTATTTTATTTCTTACACTGCTTTTTAGTGTTTTAATGAGTGTTTTTAATGTTTCAATGAATGTTCTTAATTGTTTTTAAATCTCCTTTTCTTTTGCCTTATGTTTTGATGCTTTTAATGGTTTTATGTGAAGCACTTTGAATTACCTTGTTGTTGAAATATGCTATACAAATAAACTATAGTCCGAGGAGATGATGTGATCTAATGGGAGAACTGGATCTGTCCAGAATAGAGAATCGCTCAGATAAGTCCGAAGGGCCTTCCCCTCAGTGGGACCCATGAAGTCCGGCACGTTGATGGCTATGACAACTTGAAACCTTTTGGAATTGCAATAAGTGGTTTTCATTAAAAATGATGTGGCTCAAATGTGCAAAGTCCAACAATGATCCTGGGACCGTTGCTCAAAATGACATGCAGTGTGTAGCTGAGTTTGCAGTTATTCCATTACGCCTCTGCACCAACTGCGCCACAGAAAATGGACTGATGACAGCCCTTCACTGTTCCTTGAGATCAGAGCATGCAGATAAATTAGCACGAGCCAAAAGCCACGTGTCTGGCACCTCAACATCCATTGAAAGCTGGTGATCCAAATTCAGGAAAGACAGAGGTATTTGTCTCATATTGTTAATTCTTCATTGATTTATGCTCAATCTTTATTTTGCATTTGCTGTATGAGATTATACTGATCTAGGCTCACTTTTGGTTGATGCAATTTCTGTTATGTTTAGTGTCAGCTTCAGACCACTTATAATATTATAGTAAAATGTATAATGAGTAAACAAAAATTGAAAATGATTAGCATAACTGACATCACAAACGTAATAAATTGGAAGATCCTTCAGAATGGCAGCAATCTTCTGCAGAGGGACAACTGTATTGAACCAACTAGACCTTCTTTTCAAATGTTCTTTGTTTAGTAAATTATGATTACTGAGAGCCAATACAAATTTATTTAACGTGGTTTGATACAAATTTTTATCTGAGAGCAAAACTTAGCTTAAGGTTAACAGCTTGGTGCTCATACTTCTTATGTGACTGTACGTGTCTTCCTCTTGTTTCCTCAGAACTGTTGCAAATGATGACACAAGCATTGACATTGGTATATGTACTGTGGAAGGAAAGTGCTTTAGAAGCAAAACTGACAATAAATATTGTTGAGATATTATTCTTTCAACTTTCTTTGTTTGATTTGACTGACTGCATATATTGCAACAACTACTATACTTCAATATATTTGGCACTAAATCAAAGTAGGATATTATTGTGATGTTCTCTAACTGGACCTCGCCTGAGTTTAATTAACTACCCGTGGCATATGTTGTCAAGTTGGTGAAGATGTTTTTTCATTTGCATGCGTTTTATTAATTTGCAGTATTTTGAGCTCTCAGGGCCACCGTAAAATTGTTTCAGCTGTGGAGAATTTCTCCGTGTCTGATTATTGAACTTCAGTTTCAATTCTGCTAAAACCTGAAGTTATGGTTAACAAACACCAAAACAATTCATCTGAGCCAGTTAGTCTGAATCCAACGCTGTTTTTAAGTGTTTCCTGATGCTCCTCAGGAAGTAGAATGAATACTGATAGCGTGTTGCAGCTTGGCTGACCTCCCTGCATACTGTATGTATCTGGATGACAGATTGCTCTGTGTTGCTTCGTTTCCTGTCAGACAGCAACTTATTGTCCCGCAGCCTTCAGACTCCTCTTACTTTCTCTTCCTCAGAGGTTTAACAAAGCTAAGCAAAACTAAGCAAAGTTAGTAATGTGCATTAATGGGACATGAATTCATACAGAAGGAGAGAAAGAAGAGGAGAGAGGAGCTCAGTGTATCCTAGGAAGTGCCCCAACAGTCTAGGCCTATAGCAGCTTATGTAGGGGCTAGACGAAGGCAAGCCTGAGCCAGCCCTAACTATAAACCTGAGTCAGCCCTAACTATTAACCTGAGCCGGCCCTAACTATAAACCTGAGTCAGCCCTAACTATAAACCTGAGCCAGCCCTAACTATAAACCTGAGTCGGCCCTAACTATAAACCTGAGCCGGCCCTAACTATAAACCTGAGCCGGCCCTAACTATAAACCTGAGCCGGCCCTAACTATAAACCTGAGTCGGCCCCAACTATAAACCTGAGCCGGCCCTAACTATAAACCTGAGTCGGCCCTAACTATAAAAATGAGCCTGCCCTAACTATAAACCTGAGTCGGCCCTAACTATAAACCTGAGCCGGCCCTAACTATAAACCTGAGTCGGCCCTAACTATAAACCTGAGTCGGCCCTAACTATAAACCTGAGTCGGCCCTAACTATAAACCTGAGCCGGCCCTAACTATAAACCTGAGCCGGCCCTAACTATAAACCTGAGCCGGCCCTAACTATAAACCTGAGTCGGCCCTAACTATAAACCTGAGCCGGCCCTAACTATAAACCTGAGCCGGCCCTAACTATAAACCTGAGCCGGCCCTAACTATAAACGTGAGCCGGCCCTAACTATAAACCTGAGCCGGCCCTAACTATAAACCTGAGCCGGCCCTAACTATAAACCTGAGCCGGCCCTAACTATAAACCTGAGTCGGCCCTAACTATAAACCTGAGCCGGCCCTAACTATAAACCTGAGTCGGCCCTAACTATAAACCTGAGTCGGCCCTAACTATAAACCTGAGCCGGCCCTAACTATAAACCTGAGCCGGCCCTAACTATAAACCTGAGCCGGCCCTAACTATAAACCTGAGTCGGCCCTAACTATAAACCTGAGCCGGCCCTAACTATAAACCTGAGCCGGCCCCAACTATAAACCTGAGCCGGCCCTAACTATAAACCTGAGTCGGCCCCAACTATAAACCTGAGTCGGCCCCAACTATAAACCTGAGTCGGCCCCAACTATAAACCTGAGCCGGCCCTAACTATAAACCTGAGCCGGCCCTAACTATAAACCTGAGCCGGCCCTAACTATAAACCTGAGCCGGCCCTAACTATAAACCTGAGTCGGCCCTAACTATAAACCTGAGTCGGCCCTAACTATAAACCTGAGCCGGCCCTAACTATAAACCTGAGCCGGCCCTAACTATAAACCTGAGTCGGCCCTAACTATAAACCTGAGCCGGCCCTAACTATAAACCTGAGTCGGCCCTAACTATAAACCTGAGTCGGCCCTAACTATAAACCTGAGCCGGCCCTAACTATAAACCTGAGTCGGCCCTAACTATAAACCTGAGTCGGCCCTAACTATAAACCTGAGCCGGTCCTAACTATAAACCTGAGCCGGCCCTAACTATAAACCTGAGCCGGCCCTAACTATAAACCTGAGCCGGCCCTAACTATAAACCTGAGCCGGCCCTAACTATAAACCTGAGCCGGCCCTAACTATAAACCTGAGCCGGCCCTAACTATAAACCTGAGCCGGCCCTAACTATAAACCTGAGTCGGCCCTAACTATAAACCTGAGTCGGCCCTAACTATAAACCTGAGCCGGCCCTAACTATAAACCTGAGCCGGCCCTAACTATAAACCTGAGCCGGCCCTAACTATAAACCTGAGCCGGCCCTAACTATAAACCTGAGCCGGCCCTAACTATAAACCTGAGCCGGCCCTAACTATAAACCTGAGCCGGCCCTAACTATAAACCTGAGCCGGCCCTAACTATAAACCTGAGCCGGCCCTAACTATAAACCTGAGCCGGCCCTAACTATAAACCTGAGCCGGCCCTAACTATAAACCTGAGCCGGCCCTAACTATAAACCTGAGCCGGCCCTAACTATAAACCTGAGCCGGCCCTAACTATAAACCTGAGCCGGCCCTAACTATAAACCTGAGTCGGCCCTAACTATAAACCTGAGCCGGCCCCAACTATAAACCTGAGCCGGCCCCAACTATAAACCTGAGTCGGCCCTAACTATAAACCTGAGTCGGCCCCAACTATAAACCTGAGTCGGCCCTAACTATAAACCTGAGCCGGCCCTAACTATAAACCTGAGCCGGCCCTAACTATAAACCTGAGCCGGCCCTAACTATAAACCTGAGTCGGCCCTAACTATAAACCTGAGTCGGCCCTAACTATAAACCTGAGCCGGCCCTAACTATAAACCTGAGCCGGCCCTAACTATAAACCTGAGCCAGCCCTAACTATAAAAGTGAGCCAGCCCTAACTATAAACCTGAGCCAGCCCTAACTATAAACCTGAGCCAGCCCTAACTATAAACCTGAGCCAGCCCTAATTATAAACCTGAGCCAGCCCTAACTATAAACCTGAGCCAGCCCTAACTATAAACCTGAGCCAGCCCTAATTATAAACCTGAGCCAGCCCTAACTATAAACCTGAGCCAGCCCTAACCATAAGCGTTATCAAAGAGGAAAGTCTTCAGCCTACTCTGAAGCTGGTTCCACAGGAGAGGAGCTTGATAGCTGAAGGCTCTGACTCCCATCCTACTTTTTAAGACTCTAGGAAACACAAGTAAACCTGCATTTAAGGAGTGTAGTGCTCTAGTGGGGTAATACGGTACTATAAACTCCTTAAGATATGATGGTGCTGACCAATTAGGGCTTTGTAGGTGAGGAGAAGGATTTTAAATTCTTTTCTTGA
Source organism: Anarhichas minor (assembly GCF_050575085.1). NCBI lineage: Eukaryota > Metazoa > Chordata > Actinopteri > Perciformes > Anarhichadidae > Anarhichas > Anarhichas minor. The sequence continues at coordinate 931,038 of NW_027466498.1, read as the reverse complement.
TTTTACAGGGAGTAAAAGAGACCTCCTGTGGCGGTCTGTGATGCGTCAATGTTGAATTATTATATTTTACGTCCGTAACTTGAATGATGTTTTTGCTTAACCTAACCAAGTAGATTAGTTGAGGTTTTGTTTTGTTTTCAATACAATGTCAATCACATGTTCAAAACTGCGATCGTCATCCTGGAAACAAACGTTTCCCCTGAAACATAATCGTTAATCGTTTAGTATTATGGGAAGGCTCATATAGGTTTAGTTATTTACTGAACTGAACTACAGCTGAAACAATTAAGTGGTGTATTGACAGTCATATAGCAAGTAAAACTGCCAAACATCAGCCATCACATGTGACTATTTATCGCTTTTCTCAGTTATATATCTCTGTAAATTAAATTTCTTTGGGTTTTGGGCTGTTGGTCGGACAACACAAGCAATATGAATACTTCACCTATAGTTTATGAAATTGTGATGGGCATGCCTCACCTTTTCCTGGCATTTTAGGGACCAAACTATTAATCAAAACAGTAATTAACAGAATTATCAATAATGCAAGTAATTCCAGCAAATTGTGTCATAAAATAAGAGTGAACATTCTGGGCGTCTGTTATTGATGAAGTACTGCTGGCTGATATTGATACTTTATGAACTGATAAGGGTTAGCTGTTGTGATTCTCTTTGGTTTTGTCTTGTTTGGTCTAGTGGACCTGTGAGGACGTATTTGGGCCTAAAAAAAGGGGCTCCAGATCTAGGAGAGCATTTGTGTTAAACTGTTTCATTCGGTGTATTTTAGTGTTTCCCTCAGTGTGCTGCAGCTTTAACAGCCCATTTGTTAATCACACTCATCTGTGTGTGCACGGTTCAGATAAGAGATGACGTCATGGACGTTTTCAGCTGCTGACAGAGGTAAACACAGTTAACATTGGAATAAGGGAGGGCACAGTATGGGTGTATGTGCATTGTTTATATGAATTTCTATGGATTCAATTAATGGCCAGATGTGCTATGGAGCTTTATATAAAAGGTATTCATTTTCCATCTTCTGATGGTTGTTAGATCTCAGGAGACACAATTTCTAATGAACTTTTTGTTTACACCCGTTCTCTGAAAAAAACAAAAAACTTTTAGGTTTTTGTCAGCAAACATGTCTTTACAGAAACTGTTATAAGAGTCACTATGTAAGAGAGTCCATCCAGGTCTGTAGCTGCATCCTAAAAACACTCAAAGTAGGCCTTTAGCTCCAGCTCTGTTTCCCTGTCTCTGTGCCGGTTTGTTTGTCCCCTGTGTCAAGAGTTCCAGCAGTTCCTAGTGTGAGTTCTCCTGTTTTGTCTGATCTTTGCCTGTTATTCCTGACATTGTTTTTGCCTTTTTGTCATAACCCGGCTCCTAGGCTGTGATAAATACAGAAAAGCACACAATGGATGATGGTAAATTAAAAGTATTTATTAAAATGAAGTAAGGAAGTAAGGAAATAGCTACCATTGTGAAGTGTGTCAGTCAGTAACATCAACATGAACATGAATGCGTGCGTGATGAAGTGTGAGGTGTTGTCAGCGGAAACAAAAGAAGACCAAACCAAGGCATTAACGGTCATACGCTGGCAGGGATGAGTCCATGTGAGCAGGAGAGACTAGAGCAACACTGGAGCAGGCTTTTATTCCCTCAGAGCTCCAGGACCAGGTGGTCTGCATCCAGTACTCTGCCACAACCTCCTTCCTGTGACACCTTCACGGACACAGGCACAAACAACTGGCTAAACCACACTTGTACACTTGTAAGATCACACGTCACACTTATCCTCAATGCTTTAGTTGCCTGATTTCCTGATGGCTCTCCAGTGGATCAACCTGTTTTGGTAAGTAAAGACTGTTAAACTGCACCTTTTTAGTATTTTTGTTTCCTTGGGTTTTCCAGTCATTACAGTAGGAACTGGCCACAAGACGGACTCAGCCGACTCAAATACTGTACTTATTGCGCTTCAGGCTCAAGGAAGCACAATTCACCATCATGAAAATCAACTCACCTGTATTTGCCCGGGGGTTAGAGAGCTGATGGAGTGGCCATCGGCAGCCTGATTAGCTGTCTGGCAGATCAGCTGTATCAATCATTTGGTTCACCCTCCAGCCGTGTTTCCGAGTCGGGCCTCGCTACTCCCGCTTTGGTTCCAGCCCCAGTTGAAGCTCCATCCCTGGCCCCTCTTGTTGAGGCAACAGTGACACAGAGACAGTGCTAGCCACTCAATTTCCCATTTCAACTAATGTGTACATGTTATTGTTTTCTTTTACTGTCTTTACTTTCATTATTTACCTCACAGTGTTTATGTACAAGGCTGTGTTTTGGCCTAACAACATTTTTGCATCATAATGCCAGTGTTGGACATGTACTCAATGTAACCAGGTTTTTATTGTGAGCAAGACTTCAGACTTCAGACATGGAAAGTATCACTATGACAACACAGCAGCGAGATAAGAGGAAACAATTAAAGGTACGCACCTCATTTCCTGACGGAATCATCTTTTATTTTCTTGGTACTTTTACATTAAGGCTGGTGGGACTTAATGTACTTTGTCAACCAGGGTTGTGGTTGACCATCTTTGGCACTCTGGGGGCATTTCTCAATGTCCAAGATTCCTTTGGTTATTGCCATTTTAGCAGAGTTGACTGAAAGTTGGTTCGGTGACCTCACATAGAAGAAAAACAAACAAAATCTCACATCACCCACAGATGTTTTTTGTCTTTTAAAAGCAGGAAGTTAGAAAGATGGTATGGGTGACATAAAATGAGCTTCCACGTGCACGAGCATGGTGAGATTTATCATTGTTTATTGTCTGAAGGTGTGAGTGCACATGGTTGATAAATAATCTGGTTTGCTTCTTTCAGACACTTCCTAACTCATTATGTTGATGAGACCCTGTGTCCTGGATCTGTAGCCTTTCATTCTAAAAAGCTCAGGAAACAACATTCCAGTGCGAGTGTTGTTGGGTGAGGGGGTCCGGGGGGGGGGGGGGGCAGACAGGTGCTGTGGTTCTGTTAGACTCATCATCCCCGTGATCCCAGTCGTCACGCCAACTCATCCTCCTGAAAAAGTTCCCACGATGGGCGAGGTCAAAGGTCGGCACCTAGGCGGATGTAAGGAGGGAAGAGGAGGAGGAGGATGGTGGGAAATACAAGAGGGGAGAGAGATGGCCGAATAACATGTCACCGATCTGTCGGTGATGTTCTTGATGTGACGTTGAGGTTCGGCCCATGTTTTATTTCATGTCTAAAAGTTAACAGATCAAACAAATGCCTCATATCTCATATCTTATCATCAAACTGTTGATGGTAATATATTTGATATACTTTATTTGCAATTTTTTCCACATCGTACTGCAGCTGCCTCACAACAATTCCCCTCTTAAGGCAAACTGCTACGATTGAAATTACTAGATGAATATATTATATTTATTATGAGTATATAAAGGTTCTCTATAAAATATTCAAAGCATAAATATACATATAGCACCAAACAACTATCTATGTGAAGATGTAGTAATGTCATCGTCATGTCTGTGTGCAATGCATTTCCAATTTAGCACCTTAAAATGTTTAATCTGCATCTGGATCCAGATTAGATGTATTTCTATTTCTATATGTTTTTTCTGATCAAATGTTTAATTTCTTGTTACTGGAGGGCAGATTCTGAAATCTCAATCATTCTGCCAATCATTGACTTGTGCATACATACACACATAATACTGACTGTAAGGTATAAACTGTAGGTATATTGGTACGATTAACCGTCCACATACAAAGTCTTTGTGGAGAAAGAGCGGACTCATTCATACAGTTACATCATGACCCTGGTTTCACCAACCACACACACACACTCACACACACACACACACACACACACACACACACACACTCCAAACACCAATAAACTGTGTTTTTACTCTCCTGTGGCCTCTGCTTCCCGTGCAGTGACCTGCAGAGAGCCGGGTGGCCCTCAGAGATTTATGCCACTTAAAACGTCGAGGTCCAGCTGAGACAAACCAGGTTCGTATGGGGAGTAGGGGTCTTTGTGTGTGTGTGTGTGTGACCACAGTTGGCGTCTGCTCTCAGCGGTTCCTGTTCCACTCTGAAGCTAAAATCACTTTCCATCCTGTGAAGAACAAGTTGAGAGGTTTGTCAGAGCTGCAGGTCAGAGAAGTCTGTCCATGCAGCAGGAAGTGAGTAAGAGGAGGAGGAAGTGAAGGAGGAAGAAGAGAGTAGAAGGAGAAGAAGGAGAGGAGAGAAAGAAAGAGGATGATGTCAAACTCACACAGCTTGGTACTGGGGCTGAAGGTTTTCCTGTCATTTAAATATTATTATATTTCTGATTAAAATACATCTTTACGTTTCTGTGATTTTGTGGAAGAATCTGACATTTATAGAGCTGACCTGAAATATACTTATATATACAAACATATGATAATATAACTCTTCCTTTGTGCGTAATATGTGAATTCAGGACTTTTACATATAATGGGGTATTATTTGGATTATAGTATTTCTACCTTTACTTGTTAAATGAAATGAATATCCAGATGATCCACTTTTTAACTGAAATGTAGTTCATAATCCCTCATTGCCCTGGAATACCGTGTGAGTATAACTGCAGACAGTTCTTTATCTACTTGAATTTCAGAGTAAAAATGTATTTTTTGAATTAAAAAGCAAGGATTCACTCCATCTAAATGGGATGCATTTGTATCAGACAGAGCATCAGTATTGTGCTCGTCTGAGGAGAACCTCACCTTGCTGACCTCTAACACACACTCCGCTCCCAGTCTGTCTGTCTGTCTATTTCTGCTGCTCTGTTACTTCCTCCCTGAACAACCTCTGACCTTTCAGAGTCACACCAGCTGATTTGGAATTTTCTCTTTGTGTCTGTATCACAACTTGGACTTTATTTTGGTAGTTGTACAGTCCCACTTCCTGCTTGAATGTTTGACCTACCAGGAAAATATCTGTAGAGGAGAAACCTGATGTTCATGTGCTGTTATGTGTTCCCATTAAAATGTCCACCATGTGGTTCCCATGGTGTGTGTGTGTGTGTGTGTGTGTGTGTGTGTGTGTGTGTGTGGTTGTGCGTCTGAAATAATCATTGTGACAGAAAGAGGTGGAGGACAAGCAGGAAGTTAACAGAAAAAGACTTGATTTATGTTCTCTTTCCTCCTCACAAATGTCTCTCTCACACACACACACACACACACACACACACAGACTGCATGTCATGCAGGATTGTGGGCAGACAGATTGTGTGTATCCAAAACAAGCTGGGAAAGAGAGAGGGAGGAGGAGAGGTCAGAGGTTGAGGACGGTGATGGAGTGATGACAGGTGTATGTTCTTCACTCTCTCTCTCTCTTCTTTCATCTGTCCCTCTTTCTTTCTTTCTCTCTCTCTCTCTCTCTCTCTCTCTCTGTCTCTCTCTCTGTTATTCACTCTTTTTACTTGGATTTCTTGACTCTCCCACTTTCAGTTTGCTCCTCGCTCTCACATTAAAATTGATGTCAATAGTAATCAAATCTGCCTTCTCTCAAATCGAATTAGATTTAACCCGGGGTAGAATAAGTAATCAGATCCTTTACTTAAAGGTGCTAAATTTGATATCACAACTATCAGCTATGTAAAGATATAGCAGAGTAATGTCTACCTGAGCAGTGAATGAAGACACACTCAGTGTGTGTTTTAATCACAGCTTCTTTAGTTCATCTTAGTACATGTGAGCGCGCTCCACTGCACTCATATGGTGGTCACCTTCTGGTTCCAACCATGTCATATCAGTTGGGAAGGGGGCTGAATAACAGTCCAAAGTAGGGAAACATTTTGGCGAGGACAAATGGCATGCTGATTTTCGAAGGGGTTGCTTGACCTCTCACCTCAAGATATGAGTAAGAAAATGGGATCTATGGATACCCACAAGTCTCTACTTTGCAGACATACCCTTATTATGCTAATCCCATACAGTTTGGGGTATTAAATGTGCTGTTTTGGGAGTTTCCTATGATGTTCCTCAAGGTCTTGGTGTTTTAATGCATTATTTTGGAGGGATTTTTGATTTTTTTTTTTTTTTATCAATTCTGGAGTGTTATAACAATGGTTACATTTAGCGCTAAATCTGTGTAACAAATGGAATCAACCCAAACATTGCTGTAACAACTTATGAGACGTAATAGAGCATGGGATTGGACACCATACGTTACATTACATTACATTACAGTCATTTAGCAGACGCTTTTATCCAAAGCGACTTACAATTCAGATTCTATCACATTCATACACCGTAGGTGCAGCTACGGGAGCAATTTTGGGGTTAAGTGTCTTGCTCAAGGAAAACATCGACATGCAACTAGCAGAGCCTGAGCCGGGGATCGAACCGCCGATTGAAGGACGGCCCTGCTCTCCACTTAGCCACAGTCGCCCCATATGCTTCCATCATAGTGTTCTGAGCCATTATAGACTTTTACAATTGTGTGTAAGGGCTTAGACTGTATATAAGAAGTGGACATAGTCCTTGTGACGTCACCCATTGGTTTGTGGACTGCTGTTATGAAGCCTGTCAGTGCCCGATCCGTCCAGCTGCTCCATCTGTTCTGCGCATGTGGGGGAGCACCTCACGAGAAGACCCCCCTACTCTTACTCTGATTGGCTAAATGGTAAATGGACTGTACTCGTATTTCTCTTTTCTAGTCTTCCGACCACTCAAAGCGCCTTAACACTACATGTCATCATTCACCCATTCACACACTGATGACAGGGGCTACCATGCAAGGTGAAGGACGACCCTGCTCTACCACTAAGCAACAGTCGCATCTACTGCTAAGCTTTAACATTCGCCTAGCTATGATGCTACCCCGTGTTTAACGTCACATTGCAATGAATTGTAGGTAATTCCGTTGGGCAAATTCTGCATCTAATGCTGACTTATGGAAAGGGTTCATGAAGGACTCAAAGTATCTGTGAGAGATCCCTCAAACACTCGACGATTTGCAGCAAGACAGAACTAAAGACTTTACGGCAGCGCGCATCAAAGTCTGTGAGTCCGTGAGTGTGGAGATTGAGATTGGGCCTCTGTGTTTGTCGCCCGCTTCCCTTTGGCTATTTAGTTCTCTTTGTGATGACCCCTGTCTACTGAAACACCCCCTTCGCTCCCAACTCATCAGATAGCTTGGTCAGAGGCCCTACACGACAATCTATGACCCTCAACGTATCAGAGACTTTACATAAGTGTTGGACATTGAGTCTGAAACGTGACACACGTATGTAAGTAAGGATGTGCTGTAAGTCTTCTATTTATGAGCCCTACTGCAGCAATTGAAACCCCAACCCCGGGCGACGTTGGTGCATTGCTCAACCCGCTCAGCAGCAGGGCTTCAGGCTGGCTGTTAGCAGAGTGGGATCTTTGATCTTTTACTCAGCTTGCTGGGAGTTTGTTGGTTTCCATTTCCACCAGGTGAAACTCAGAGGAGTTCACAGTTCAACCTGAGGACAGGTGTGTGTGTGTGTGTGTGTGTGTGTGTGTGTGTGTGTGTGTGTGTGTGTGTGTGTGTGTGTGTGTGTGTCTGTGTGTGTGTGTGTGTGTGTGTGTGTGCGTGCGTGTGTGTTTCAGGGACAAAGCCAAAGAGGTGAACAGCAGGTGAGTCAGAGTCTGAAGTTCTCTCCACTTTCCTGCTGTCAGTGTGTGCGTGTGTGTGTGTGTGTGTGTGTGTGTGTGTGTGTGTCTTTGTTTGTTTAACGGTCTGACATGTGGCAGCAGCTACTCATTAACCAGGAGACTCTGTATCAATTAACAAAACACTGAAATTCTGAATCGAGAAAAAAACAGAGACAAAGTTCGTGACAACAGAGCAGGTGGCCTCCGTGCCTGAAAAGAGAAGCCAATGCATAAGTGTCTTGCATTCCTTCTAATGATCATCAGGGGGCGACTCCTCTGGTTTAAAAAAAAAGTCCAATTGTATAGAAGTCTATGAGAAAATGACTATACTTCTCTACTTCTACTCCACTTGATTTGACTCTGCCAACTGCCACCTGCAAAAGGTCTCTGATGACTCTGCAATCGTTGGCCTCATTTCTGCCGGTGATTACAGGGAATACAGAGAACTGAACCTGGACTTTATAGGACGGTGCCAGCGGAACCGCCTCCAGATCAACTCTGGTAAAACCAAAGAGCTGGTGGTGGACTTCCGCTGGGGTAAACGCTCTCTTCCGATACCAGTGAACATCCAGGGAACGGACATTGAGATCGTGAGATCTTATAAGTACCTGGTTGTTCACTTGAACAATAAAGTGGACTGGACTGATCACTGTGCAGCTCCTTCAGCTCCTTCAGCCACTGGCTGATTCAACCCCGGTGTGTGAAGGAGAGGTACCGCAGATCCTTCCTTCCTGCTGCTGTCAGGCTGCACAACCAGCTGTGCTCCCAGTAGACCACACAACACCAAAAAACACAACAAATCTGTGTAATAATAATAAAAAATACCCTGTCTGTATATATAATATTTTAGTATTTAGTTCTTTAGTTATACTTAGTTACTGTGGATTTTGTACTTTTTTACTTAGTTGATATTCTTACTGTTTATTACTTATTTACTTATTTATATTACTTGTTGCTCTTGTTTTTTTTACTCTGTATCTTGTGTGCACTGTCCACTTTGCTGCTGTGATCCTGTGAATTTCCCCACTGCGGGACTAATAAAGGATTATCTCATCTTATCTTATCTTATTTATTACCTCAGTAAACATTGTAAACATGAGTTTATGGTCTCAATCTCTAGTTTCAAGTCTTGTTCAATACAGTGTGATGTTCATTTCGTAAATTATGGTCTCATTTACAATAAAATAGATTATAAAGCAGGGTATGCTTTAAATGTTAAATGGTAAATGCACTGGTACCTTTATAGCGGTTGTCTACATTATATTACATTACATTATAGTCATTTAGCAGACGCTTTTATCCAAAGCAACTTATAATAAGTGTATTCAACATAGGTATTCAAGAGAACTACTATCACCAGAAGTCATAAGTGCATCTCCTTTTTTAAACAAGCATCTAAGAGCATAAACCAGAGCAAAAGTACAGTGCAGAAACAAACTAATATGAATACAATAAGTGCTGAGTGGAAGGCTCAGGGTAGGCCTTCTTGAAGAGGTGAGTTTACAGCCTGCGCCGAAAGATGGGCAGCGACTCTGCTGTCCTGACGTCAGTGGGGAGTTCATTCCACCACTGTGGGGCCAGGAGAGAAAACAGCCGCGACCGGGTCGATCGGCCGTAGGGACCTCTGAGCGACGGGGCAACCAGTCGCTCAGAGGCAGCAGAGCGAAGAGGTCGGGCGGGGGTGTAGGGCTTGACCATGGCCTGGAGATAGGAAGGAGCTGTTCCTTTCACTGCCCTGTAGGCTAGCACCAGAGTCTTAAACTGGATGCGAGCTCTTACAGGGAGCCAGTGTAGAGAGTACAGGGTCTAGTCTTCCAACCACTCAAAGCGCTTTAACACTACATGTCATTATTCTCCCATTCACACCCATTCATACACTGATGACAGGGGCTACCATGCAAGGTGCCACCTGTCCATCAGAACTATAACTAATGATTCATACCCATTCATACACTGCAGGCACAGTCTACGGGAGAAATTTGGGATTAAGTGTCTTGCCCAAGGACACATCGATATGGACTAGCAGAGCCACGGTATTGGGAGTTGTCCGTGTTTTCGTCTTACAGCTTTAACCCTTTTGCAATGTATTTACAATTCATTAAAGTTATTGTAACATTTTGGTTGCCTAAAAATGATTTGTTGAGTGTTTGGTTGTACTTAGCTCCACCCTCTTGTTTTAATTCTAATTGCAAAAAACAAAACAGGATGTCGACGGCCAAAAATGGCGATTGCTGAACTTGAGACTTCAAAATCGCAGTCCACAAACCAATGGGTGACCTCACGGTGACTTCATCCGCTTCTTATACAGTATACAGTCTGTGGAACAGAGGGAGAAAGCATTTCATTTGACCTGAACACCCATAAGATCTGAGCCAACAACAGAGGAGTAAAGATAAAGAAGCCTGATATATCTTCCTCCTCTGTGCTATAGAGCTCCATTACATTCACATCAATGAGCTGCAGTTGGTGACATGGTCCTTTATTACCATCAGTACCTGGATAAGACCTAGATACTGCGCTACCGCTCAGCCGTGCTTCCAAATTTGTCCAGTGGCCAGTGGCGGTATTGCAACCAAAAATCTGCCGGCAGCCCATAGACCACTACTGTAAAAGAGACTTCAGTAAAACTGTTGAAAAGGCACCTCCAACTATGACATCATCACAAGTTTAAGTTTGTGGGCAGAGCAGGAACTCATATACTTATACGGATATTCAGTGGACTGCAAATCCTGGAAGTAAACCCGGAAGATAGAAAACTTTTTTTGGCATATGTTCCAGGTTAGAAATTCTCATTGGACTGAAGGTGCCATCTTAAGGTCCAGTATCTAGTTCTCGTTTTACATCTATGGTTTGGATCTGTACATGAGATTTGACAAGAAAAATATAGAACAATGCAAACCAAATATTGTAATATCAAAATGTCAGTGCAGTTTTACAGAAACACAAACAAAGTTCTTATTCCAGACCATAACAACACAGAACTCACATCCAAAGTATTTAGTCTAGAAACACAAAAGCCTGGTAGATAATTCTTAAGCAGGGAGATTCACTCCTGACTTGACACATTCTAAGACTAAAGTAGACTGTGGGATGCTGTCTCAGAGCTCAGGGAGTAGAGAGTAACTGGACCCTCAGTTTGGAATATTTATCACAGATACACATTTTAGAATTTTATTCAAGTCATCCCTACTCCAATAGTCTTTTAGGATTTGGGGCTCCTTCTACCGGAGATCATTTCCTCTAGCTCATTTAGACACATTTCACTAATCAAATCCAACGCTATTCTTTTGACACATGCACTCATCAATCACGTTGCTAGTAGAATCCACCTTTTCGGTAGCACTTTATAATAACTACACACTATGAAGCATTAGTTAAGTATGAGTAAACACTTAATTCATCATTTATAAAGCATTGTTCCTACATTAATAATTCATTAGTATGCAGTTCATAACAACAGTTGTAAATGTTTTATTCTTGATTAATAAGCTCGTCTATTATGTGTTTCATTATTGTGTTTTCATACTTTATAAATGATGGATTCCCCATTTGTAAATGAAGTGTTATATATTTTACAAACCCATTATTAAGGAGTTGTAGATGATTAATAAGATCATTTATAAAGTGTTAGTAAATGATTAATAACTTATTTAGATGTATATTATTCATGCATTTATATATATAATGGTTAGGGACTATGTTAATATATGCTTTATAAACGCATATTAATACTGCAATTCATGATTAATTCATGATTTATTAAGGTAGTTACTACTCGTTAGTAAAGTGTTTTATGTGACCTCATCTAAAGTGAGAACTATTTATGCCTTATAAAGCATTTATTAAGTATTTTGTGTGACCTCATCTAAAGTGAGGACTATTTATGCCTTACAAAGCATTTATAAATGACATTGAAAGGCCAGCAGTGCCTCAAAACACAGTTTTTGAACAGAACAGGCAAATAGACACAATACAAAGTGATCAAGAACTGAATAGTCCTCACTTTAGATGAGGTCACATAAAACACTTTACTAACGAGTAGTAACTACCTTAATAAATCATGAATTAATCATGAATTGCAGTATTAATATGCGTTTATAAAGCATATATTAACATAGTCCCTAACCATTATATATATAAATGCATGAATAATGTACATCTAAATAAGTTATTAATCATTTACTAACACTTTATAAATGATCTTATTAATCATCTACAACTCCTTAATAATTGGTTTGTAAAATATATAACACTTCATTTACAAATGGGGAATCCATCATTTATAAAGTATGAAAACACAATAATGAAACACATAATAGACGGGCTTATTCATCAAGAATAAAACATTTACTGCATACTAATGAATTATTAATGTAGGAACAATGCTTTATAAATGATGAATTAAGTGTTTACTCATACTTAACTAATGCTTCATAGTGTGTAGTTATTATAAAGTGCTACCACCTTTTCTTCTTACCAATACAACCTGTACTGTGTTTTAACCAGTGGTGGGGCATCAGGGCCAGCAAAGCCTTCTCTGCTGGCATAGACACTGACAGAATCCCAAAGTTAGAGCTATTTTATAATTTAATAATTTTTCATAAATACACTACATGTATTCTAAATATTTTTCCATTAGCTTATTTTCTCATTGCACAGCTACTGTCTTCCTCAGTTGCTCTGCTTCCAGCACAGCTTGTTTTAAGTAGAGCTTTTATCCAATCAGATTTACAAATGAATCCCTTTACAGTTTAAGTGAATGACGATATTGTTGATTGTCATAGTCTTAAACCAATCAGATCTTTAGTTTGACATGTTGGGCGTATTCTTTGACGTGCCAGACCCTTCTAGCTGGCCTACAAGTATGACATCATTAACGTGCGGCTTGTTTGGTCAGTGGGCTAGCGTGACTGTTGTGAAGTTAGCTAGCAGAACTTTGTCGTGGTAAGAGTTCAAGTTTAAAGGTATGTAACACGTGACATTACATTTTTTGTGTTTTGCCATGTTGGGCGGTGACAATCCCAATATCTGCTGCCTCTGTGGAGCGGACATTTTCAGCCCTCAAGCGCATTAAAATATATTCAAGAAATACAACTGAGGAGGCTCGACTGTCTTCACTGGCATCCATGAATCGAGAAGGACTTCTTACTGGAACTGAACCGCACCGATGTTCTGTACAACCGTGTCATTAAACTCTTTATTAACAAAGAAAGGAGGATACACTTTGTCTTTAAGTGAACAGCAGCTTTGGTAAGTAAAGTGCTTTTGTGTTTTTACATCTGCAGTAGCGTTACTACTGTGTTCATTTTTCTATGGTGTCGTTTTTTTGATATGATTAATATTGTTCCCTCTGATGTGAAGAATATTTGAATGGTGCCCTTGAGTGGAAGTGGGTGGAATGCGTGTTTTAGCGCCGCAGTGTTGCTGGATTGTGCAGAGGCCTGTTGAATCATGTTATTTGGGTTCTATGTTATTCTACCTGCTTTGTGGTCATATAAATATATGTGACGGATTCTTGTGAGTTTGTTCTTGTCATTGTGTTAATTACATTGATTTTGACTATATGCTATCCCGTTATTGACGAAGCATCCCGTTATGCTGCGTAATAGTGATAGACCTGCATCTTTCATAGTTTTGCGCGTATTCATGTATCTGAAATCCGCAGTTAGTGTATTTGTAGGTGTTGAGCTTCATGTAAAATGTTGCAGTGTTATGCGAATATGCGTTTTTTACACAAAACAAATAATAACCGTAGCTGTGGCGTCATAATGAGGTTATTAGGAGGTGGTTCAACTGTAGTAGGACAGCACTGAAGGCCCAGGTATAAAACACTGGTTTAAAATGCATGTGATTGAGTAATTTACAGAGATTATTAGAAAGAAATGGTTTGCATGGTGGTGTAGTGGCTAGCGCTGTCGCCTCATAATCAGCGTGGGTTCTGTCCGGTTTCTCCTGCTTCCTCCCACAGTCCAAAGACATGCAGCAGTTCTTGTGATAGCACATCTTGTATTGTATTTACTGAGCAGTTCCCACATTTCTTTCCAGGTAAAATGAAGTAATGTTGTGCCCCGATATACAAATGAAAGCCTTGTGGTGCTCATCCTCCCATTCATTACCTTATTATACCACATATGTGGTGTGTTAAAAGATCATTGGTGCTATGAGAGCTGAAAGACACTAAACACAAGAAATAATGTGAACACAATATGTTATTTTTCAAATTTATTTATGAAAAAATATATTTCTTCATTCTGACTGAGACAACAGGCACATTAACATAGACATATATATACAATTCTCTTTCATAAATACAAAATTATTTACAAAAGGCAAAATTAAATAGAAAAACTATCTTCTGGAGGATATGTACACATTGCATTGTTTTCTTAAATTAACGAAGATAGTACAAAGACACGACTACACATATTTTTGGTATCATAAGAAGTAAAAAAACAACAAATTAAAAAACAACTCTCTTTGGAGCCCTTTACTGTTTACCTCTTTTTTTGCAACTAAAAATACAAAAACCCTGATCTGTGACTGGTTGAGCCGTGGGAATGTTGCAGAACAACAGCTGGTGTCTTTACTGTCTTCCTGTTTACTTGTAGTGACAGCAGTGGTTAATGAAGGCAGCATGAGGGAGAAAAGGCAGCAACTTTCTTTTTCTTTTTGATTCATAGAAAAATAAACTTTGAAAATGTACTATAATGGGAAAAACACAAGTATGTATCACAGGAAGACAACGGTAAAATTGTTTTGATTTGTAAGATGAATCCAGCTTGGCTGGACCGTCATCCAGCCTGAGACGTGTTCAACTTTTCCTTTCTATCTCATCTTAAAGGTAGATTATCACTTTCATGATTATCATGAAACATGTAGGAAACATCTGGTTGTTGATAAAGGTACAAAGTCTCCTTGATTGAGCCGAAACATAATTTAGACTGGGATTAGAATCATGGATATGAATAGTACATATGATGGGTTCAGAAATACATCACCAGTCGAAAGGACTCCAGTGGATTTGAATGAGGTTTTCTGGGCTCATAAAGACACAGTTTGAACAAAAGATACAAATAAAAACCCCACTGCATCCTGGGTCCTGTTGCAGTTTCCCATAAGAAGAGGCACTTCAGAGTTTGTTTCTTTTTTACAGGCCACCATGTGATTCTTCAACAAAAAATTTAATATAAAGGACGGAGCGAAAAATTGTCCAGTTCAGCTTTCAAAAGGAAAATGTTCAGGTTGTTTGACGCAAAATAAACAATCCGTCTCCCGTTGCCGTCAGCAGGTACTCTGACGATTTGATTGACTCATCATACTGTGAGGTTATACGGGAAACGCAGAGCTAAGGCACCAACACTTCCAATTATTTTAGTCCTCTCAACCACATTTGATCTAAAGAAGAGTCAGATATACGGACAGAAATATTATATTAAGATTTAAAGTATAAAAAAAGATAAATAGTGCAAATGACGCCAGATATTCGCTCTTCCTCTTTTCTCTCCTTTGTTGTTCTTTCTTTCTTAATAGATTAATTGTCATCCGTACATTGTCAATATTGAAGCAGAAAATAATGAAAAAAATAAATCCTTTCTTTTAGTTTCTTTCTGTTGAGCAGCAGAAATAAATATTAAATAAAATAAAGTGTGTCGAATAGATCCTCTAGGTGAAAACCTTTCAAGCCTTCAGCGTAAAAGTCCCCCGGCAGTCTGAAAACTGGAGGTTATACCTGAGGATGAGACAGATTTACAGCAGTTAGTCAGCATCGATGGCACGGCTTCTTCTGGGTCCCACAAAACAAACCATTTATAAAACAGGATGATGCATCTGGAATAAAACTGACTTCCGACAAACAGTTGAAAATATGAGCTTTTCCCCAATATGGAGCAGATAAACTGTCACTCCTCGCCACATAGGACTTTAAATGAAGCTGCTGAATCACTTGATCACAGAAACAAATGAAGCGATTTTGAAAGTTTATCACAACATTCTTACTTATTTTCTACAAGTCATGTCATGTTGTTTTGTAGCCTTTTTTAACAAACAGATCCCTTTTTAAACAATATTGTTTATTTCATCTTAAATACTGATTATTTTTGATTTGCATTATTGTTTTCTATTTGCATCAATTACTTGAAATGAAGTCTGACGTGTTATTCCAACTAGATGTGTAAATATCTAGAGGTTAAGTCAGCAACATGTTTCAGTATCTAAAGTCATAAAACTCTCAGTCTGACAATATTAGCGATATTATCAGACCACTGTAAACTTGGCTAACAGTGTCAGCTACGCAACAAACACCATACTGATTTATTACAGTACGGCTGTATGCAGTGCACAATAACAACTATTTCTGGTATTGTCTGATTTAACCATCGTCTACATTTGTATAGATTTAAATATTCAATTTAAAATCAAACTTTTGATAAGAGACCTAGTGTGCTCTTCGCGCCATTCGCGCCGCCGGTCAAAACGGCGGGGACCATTTGTGTTCATGTGTGAATCGCGCGAATCGCGCCGGAGAGGGGGCGCGGCTTATCGCCCTGAAAGCCGTTCAACTGTCCGCCATTAACCATGAAAAAAATAACCTCTATTTCTGCTTAGTTGTGGAAGTCACAGATATCCCGGGAAACTAAACGCCGTCATGTCTGGGTTCATAACATTGTCCAGAGGAGCTCCATGGATTTTATCGAGCTGTATTCACTGTGTCTAGCAAGCCACACGTCGCTGTTTACTACAGCTGTATGAACACAAAATAAACTGATTTGGCTGTGATTTAACGGCAATAAACCGACAAAAAGGGACTCCGAAATAACTACTTAATGATGCCGATTTGTACTTGTCTTCTCCGACAAAAAGGGACTCTGAAATAACTATGTAATGAAGCGAATTTGATCGTAGAGCTCTGGGTGAACACAGACGACTACAGTATTTATTTCCTGATTCAACAACGGGAGGACGTCACTGATGACAGGGGGAGCAACTCAACGCTGATAGGCTATCGCGCCGGGGCGTAACGCGAATATTTCGCAGAAGTTGAAAAATTTCAACTCGCGCGTTTGGAGCGATTTGGCGTTTGACGCGAATCAATCGCGCCGCAAATTCGCGTCAATTGCGCCGCGACAGTCTCATCGCGTCTGTGCATAGACTTTGTATGTAATCTACTCGCGCGAATAATTCGCGACGCGTTTGGCGTCAAAGCAGCATTAGTGTCATACTTTCTAACAAACATTCGAAGTGTGCCAAACCAGAGGTGTGATGAGCCTCTTAAGGACCAAATATGAAACACAAACATGCACTCTGCATATTTGTGTTGGTAAATGTGTCCTCACCTCAGTGGCAAACACACACTGCTCCATCTGCTCCGGGATGATGAACACTGGCTGATACAGGCTGTCCTTCATGGACGAGTCACACTTCTTACTGTTAGAGAGTAAGAGAGAGAGCGCGTTGGTACAGCGGCAACAACCAAAGATGTAAACAGAAATACTTTGTGGAGGAGTACGAACACTGGAGTGATCAGATGACAGTCAAACGTGCTGCCACTTGTCTTCACAGAACAGACGAGATTTCAGAGAAGGAAATATTAAAAAAGGACGACAACATGAACAGACACAATGAGAGCCATTAAAACCATCATCAGGTTCTTACAGGTCAAACTTGTTCCTGGCCAGGCGCTGCTCGTCATTCGCCAGGTTACAGTCGGCCATTTTGTTTTTAAAGATGGTCATGTTGTCGCCACCGTTCTCCACCAGTGCTGCATCCTTATTGGACACTTTAAGTTGCCCCCCCGGGATGAGGAAGGCCTCCTTCTCTCTCAGGCTACATAGTGGCGGTCCTGGCAAGCTCCCGTTGTAGGGCCCCCCCCCACCGATCACCGCGTTGCGGTTGTTCACCGTCTCCAGGTCGTTCTTCACCGACGTGGTAATGCCCGTTAGCTCCCTGCCCCAGCGGAGCTGACGCAGAATGTGGATGGCGGCGAAAACCAGCAGGGTCAGCGTCACTAGGCCGAGGGCAATGGCGGCAATCAGAGCAGAAGGGGTGTCGCCGTTCCCAGGCGGTCTTGTGGTCGGCCTGCCGACGGAGTACTCGCAGCGTGCGCCCATGAAGCCCGGTGGACACTGGCACACGGGGCCGGTAAAGTGGGTGTAACACGCGCCGCCGTTGTCGCAGGGGAACTGGTCACAGGGGCTGGTGCGCATGGAGCAGTCCTTGCTGGTGAAGCCGAGTGTGCACGTGCAGGTGAAGTCGTTGACGCCGTCAACGCAAGTGCCCGCGTTGCGGCAGGGGTTGCCGGCGCAGTCGTCGATGTTGGTCTCGCAGCGAGAGCCGGTGAAGCCAGCGCGACAGCGACACATGATGCGCTTACCGAGGTCCAAACACTGAGCGCCTGCGGAGAGAAAGACACAGGAAGGTTTTTAGTGAAAACACACCTGGAAGACAGACTAACTGTCGGAGCAAAGTGATGGAAAGGGACATCACATTATACAAAGATGTACAGTTTGTTTTACCCTATTATAGGTCTGGTTCAGGAGAATCAAATCAAGACAAATTATTTGTTACGTGCATTTTTTGTGCAAGATAGAGCTCCACAATAAATCACTAAAACACAATAATGGAAACGAGACAATATCCACCTAATAAAATGATAAACTGTAGTAAAATGTATCAGTAACAAGTAAAAGAAAAGAAATGTGGTCTGAGAAAGGGGTAGATAAAAAAAAATACATGTTTTGTTTTCCCTGTTAAGTATCTAGACCAGCAAGTATCTCACACGAATTCCAAGGAAGAAACAAAGTGGCTGGAAGAAAGATGCTGCTGACAAGCTAGGGAGTAAAGCATACTCTATATTAAAAAAGTGATTGTTAGCTTGTGCTGAAATGCAGGAATGTGGAATATTTATTTTTAAATAAATATGATTTCAGTGCTCATCAATGTGGACAACATTACTCAGTGACACAAAGATGTTAAAGGGTGAATCATGTGCATATCTGCTAAATTAAATCTGATGTTTACTTGGGGGATACCAGAGTGTCTCTGCCAGCCTGAACAGACTCATTACAGACTTCATTTATAGTGGAATCAAGTGCATCAAAAACTGTGTTTCTGTTTGAAAAATGCCAAAGTCACATGCCGATTACATTTGTAATGCCCAACGGAGGTAAGAGTTAAGATAAGTAATGTTGGATTAAACAAAAAGTTATTTTTCTTTGGGTTTTACAAGAGGTTGTTGATTGCAAACACATTGAATAATTCACAATCTTCAACGCATTTTAATCCTCTACGCATTACAAAGTCAAGAAGAAGAGGAGTTCATAACAAAGGACTCCATCTGGACAGAGCCGAGACAGGAGAGCGGGAAGAAACCACGCGTATTACAACATTTCCTCCCAGCTCATCAGGACAGAAATGTGTGAGTGATTAGAAACATCCTGAGGAGATGTTTTCCACCGTATGTAGGGTTTACTGTAAAATATTTGTCAATTAGGACTAGGATTTACTGACCCTTTCTTCATTGTTGCGATTATCTTTTTAAATCTTGCAAACCAACACCATCTGTTTAGCATGTACTGAAGAAGGAAATGAAAGGAAAGGACCCGAGGACACTGAACACGACTGGACTTCTGGACTTCTGGAGACGTTTAAATGGGACCTGTAGGGTCGATTTAGGGCCAAACACTGAAGCTCAAACTACAGGCTAAACACTGTTAGACAGACTCAGATCCACATTTGGTTGCTCTGGGCGGTCGATGTGTTGCAACACTGCAAAAAAACAACAACCTCTCAGCAGTTATGAGGGTCTTTTTTCTCTCGCTGTCTGGCTTCACTGAGAGTCAGGAATGATTGCAGATCACAGATAAGCAGGAAGCGGTTTCAACACGCTAATGAGGACCTGAGGGACAACTGAATGCTGAACTGGGACCTTCAGAGATTACAACTCTATGTTAATTGTAACATTCAGTGATAACGTTTTTTTTTGTGATGCCAGTTCTGTCCGTGGAGCCGTCTGATCCTGATTATCTGTTTGACCCAACTGGATGATGAGAACAGGTGGCTGAACAAAGTCTGCATCCTTTTACTTTACTAAAACTCCACGTAAGTGTTTTGTTTTTTTGAAATCCTGTGAGTAACTAATATAAAATAAAATCTACTAATAATATCTGTCCTTCCCGATGAAGACACAGCACAAAGTTGTAAAAACATCCCCATTCTTTAAGTTGTAACATCAGCGTTTCAGCTCTTTTTAAAATCCTGTTTACTACAACTCCTTCACAGTTAACTGTTGGACATTTTCCAAACCATATTCTCTTTCACAATGCTGTGAAAATCAACCTGCAGAGACTCGCAGCTTGTTGCTGATAGCTGATCCATCACAATAAATGTTATGCTGGATTTTTGTTGTTGTTGCCAGAATAACAAAATCCTTTCGATTTATCTGAATTTCGATCTGCACGGTGCTTTTCATGAGCTGGTGAGAAAATCTGACGTCCTAGACGACTAGGAGCATTCTTCAGGTTAGAAAACTAAAGCCACTACAACAATGCAGCACGGATGATTTGAGAAGGATAACACCGGACTGAGAGTTTGCATATTTTAAACCGATAAAATCGGCACAGTGTTGACTATGATGGATCATCACTCTGCAGCAAGTTTCAAGCCTCTGCAAGGTGATGAAACAAACAAAGTGAAATAATGGTTGCCTGGAAGAAAGGAATCAATCTTAAAGAGAAATGTGTGTTTTGGAAAATGTTCAGGGGCGACGTAAAGAGAAGGTAAATGTAGTTAATGAGGTAAACATGCATACACAGGGTACACATACAGTTGGCATGCCACAGTGAGGTGCAACGGGCTACGTGATCTTGTAAAACTGTTTTGGCACACAAGAGGAGCAGGCATTTCAAGATTTCAAGTCAGCCCGGCGCTGACTGCTGTATCAGGCTGAAAAACACTGCCAGCGCTGGATTCCTGCCAGAGACGAGTGCAACCAGGTAGAGAGAGACAGACTCGAGAGGTCTGAGAGTCTCCAGGGCTACTGCTGAAAACAAGCTTGTTTACGACGGCAACAATGAGGACGAACATGTTCGGGTAGTCAGACAGAAGAAGATAAGACAGAGACAAGAGGCTCCTACGTGACAATCGAGGAGTTTATCTGCCCTCTGACACACACAGAAATATCTGATGTGAGGCTTTAAACCAAACATCACGAGTCCATCTCTGCATATAATCACTTATGTCAATTGGAAACAATTATCAATGCAAGTGAATCAGGACGGAATTAGAGCTGACCATTTGAGTTCCAACTTTAAGCAAGAAATATAAAAATCTATGCTCACAGGCTAATAATTTGGGTCACGTCCCTTTAATAAATGTCCATCGTTCTTCGTCAGCCTGAACATAAACTCAGTTCAGTTGCTTGTATCCAGCGTCGGAAATACACGAGGGCAAAGGGCAAAACTGCCCCTAAGAAATATAATTTTGCCCCTGATATCACTAGGAGAGGGGCAAAAAATGCCCCCATAATTTCCTCTAATAATAATGATAATTGAATGAACTTGTCAAAAACATTCTCAGATTGGAGTGAGACGAGGAGAAAAGGTGATGTGGTGATCTTCACAATAAAACATCTTTGACGTGTCGAGTCTTGGCCAATCAGCGTTAAGATGTGTACAGCGTCTTTCCCTCCGTTAAAGTTTAAGTTACGATATGTTCCGTTACCGTTCAGACTTGCTGGGTTAAGTTAACGTCCACTGCATGCGGAACTTTGTCGACTGTTAACGTTTGTCATTATCGCGATTTAGGAGGAAAAAACGTAACGTGATGAAACATGCAGCCCCCCCGTGTTCCGGTTCAGTTCACACGGTCACTTGTTAACGTTAAACCGGAACACCGGCGCATCTGGTTGCAGGTTGTTGTTTTTTTTAACTCAAAGTAGAATGAGGCGATTTTGTCGTCATAACTTTTATGACCACGATAATGAGGCCCAGATACTGATGAGATGATGAGGTCAAAGAGCTTCAGGAAGAGGAGGCTGGTTGTAGCACAGCTTGACGCAGGGCTGAGCTGTGAGTGGAGCTGGGCCTGGATAAAGGTGGAGGTCTAAACAGACGTGAGTACAGCTTCCTGCTGTCACAGTGTTTTAAATACATTGATAAGGCAGGCTATGCTACATGCAGCCTCTGCTCCAAGGAGATAAACTACAGCAACAAGGGCTCACATGTCCTCATCACACTGACAGACATGTTCACTGTAATGACCACAGCCAGTGTACTAACAGTCCCACGAGCCTGTACCTTCATTTCAGCGGGTTGCTAATGCAGAGGTGTGTATAGATTACAGCTATTATTTTACTCTTGATAAGGTACCTTAGCCAGAGTAGATTATCATTTTCATTTAAATAATTGAACTGGATTGAATGCATATTAATTGCAAATAGAAGATAGGCCACAATTCTAACAGCTTTACAGTAACAGTGGAAGTCCATTAATATGAAGCCATACAGTAACGAAAACGAATCACTCGCTCCACTAAAAAATGAGACCTCGGTCTCAATGGATTTTGTCTAAATAAAGGTTAATAATAATAGAGCTGAAATACTGATGAATAACTGAATAATAAATTAGTTTTTTTTAATCACTTAATTTTCTTCTCAGAGTAAACCAGAATGCTACATTTTAAAGTTCATATTTAAAATAAAATTCTCCCGGGTAACCCCCCCCCCCCCCCCCCCGGTTTCGGGTGCTTGTCACCTTTTATGAGTTTGCAGGTATGCCATTTATTGTGTTTTGTTTTTGTTCTTTGTTTTGTCCTATCTGTATTTCCTGTACTAGGTAGGTAGAACATGATTAAAGGTAACAAAAAAATCAAAATCATTTTTTAAACAACTATTAATAACTACAAAGAAATAAGAATAAAATTGAATATGATTGTCTGATTTATGTTTTCTGTTTGTTTTTTGTTCAAAAAATGTAAGAAAACACTTTGAATCTGTAGACTACTGCCTAATAGTCTCATTATTGCCATTTGATGACAATTGCTCATATACTGTAAGCCTAAATAAGTATATTTATTATTTTGAACAAAGGTTAAATGTTATTTCACAAGTTTCAAAAAGTGCCCCCAATTTGTTTTTTAAATGCCCCTGGATTTCAGACAGTGGGGGCGAAAATCGCCCCCTAAAATATATGTAAATGTCCTACCTTGCTTGTATCCCCTCTAGTGGTGCAATGTATCATAAAACTCACGGTTCGGATCGGATCACTGGTCGGATCACAGGTCGGATCACTGATCGGATCAATGATCGGATCACAGGTCGGATCACTGATCGGATCAATGATCGGATCACTGATCGGATCACAGGTCGGATCAATGATCGGATCAATGGTCGGATCACTGGTCGGACCACTGGTCGGACCACTGGTCGGACCACAGGTCGGACCACTGGTCGGACCACTGGTCGGACCACAGGTCGGACCACAGGTCGGACCACAGGTCGGACCACTGGTCGGACCACTGGTCGGACCACAGGTCGGACCACAGGTCGGACCACAGGTCGGACCACTGGTCGGATCACTGGTCGGATCACAGGTCGGATCACAGGTCGGATCACAGGTCGGATCACAGGTCGGATCACTGGTCGGATCACAGGTCGGATCACTGGTCGGATCACTGGTCGGATCACTGGTCGGATCACAGGTCGGATCACAGGTCGGATCACAGGTCGGATCACTGGTCGGATCACAGGTCGGATCACTGGTCGGATCACTGGTCGGATCACTGGTCGGATCACAGGTCGGATCACAGGTCGGATCACAGGTCGGATCACAGGTCGGATCACTGGTCGGATCACAGGTCGGATCACAGGTCGGATCACTGATCGGATCACTGATCGGATCACTGATCGGATCACAGGTCGGATCACAGGTTGGTTCAGCTCAAAAGAAAAAATGGAGCAAATAAAACTTTTACAAATATAACCTGATCACCTTTTTTTTGCCGCTGATACTAATTGCAGATCATTGATTATATTGATGATATTTGCAGATACAGATCCCTTTGTTGCTTGATAGTAGCAGCTGGTCTACACGGCTCCAGACTGTCTTTTTTGCCATCGGCCCAAAAATCATTTCAACTGCAAGTCAGTGTAAACCACCAAAAATCCTAGTACCCCTAGAGGGTACAAGAGGTTCTGGCAAATACTGAAAAGGCTGTTCCAAAAAAATGTTTTTGAAATCATATACAATATGTGCCCCATGTTCTTAACCAGGTGCAGCATCAGCTTAGTTGTGTTAGCACAGGATCAGTCCCACAAACAGGTTCATTTTGGCCTCATTGACAAACAAATGAAATGCAGGAAATGATGTCACAGATTTCCTCCCGGACTAAAGGAAGACAGACTGGATTTGGGGTTTTGGTGCAGCTGGTTCATGATGCCACTTTTGTATTATGTTCTTGCAAAAGTGATCAAATCTGCGGCTCTGCAAACTTTGCAGTGTTTGTTGTCATCGCAACCAGCATGAGCACGCCTGAGTTTATGAATTTAGTATTTTGCATTGACTAACAGTTGTGCATGTTTGTTTCTTTTCACTTTCATAAACTCTGCAGGAAAGGTTCATACCGTTAGCGCAGGGGTTGCTGCTGCATCTATCGATCCTCTTCTCGCAGTTGGAGCCCGTATACCCAGGCGGGCAGCGGCAGCTGTACCCGCCAGCCACGTTTTCGTAGCAGGTTCCTCCGTTAAAACACGGCCCGTCTGCGCATGTCATGGCGCTGATCTCGCAGTTCTTCCCATAGAAGCCCTGAGGGCACTCGCACGAATAATCGTTCTCCAAATCCTGGTGGAAAGACGGGAGGAGAAAACAGGGTGAGGAGGTGAAAATTTCTCCGCTCTCTTGTATCGTGCTTTTATTTAGTTTCCTAATGTTTCTGTATTTGTTCGGTAGTTGTTAAACGCTAAATGATTAAAACATGAAGGAAGATAATCTAGGAGTTCTGTAGGCTGATTGAACAAAACCTTGTTGAGTTCAGTGAAGTCGAGTGTAAAACTACAGCGTCATCAGATCCGGTGAGTTGACTTACTTTGCAGCTGCCGCCGTTCTTGCAGGGGTTGCTGTCGCACTCGTTGGTCTCGATCTCGCAGTTCTTGCCAGTGAACCCGGGCCTGCAGGTGCACGTGTAGCTGCCCTGGCCGGTGTTGGTGCACGAAGCATCGTTCTGGCACGGCTTGTGGTTGGTGCAGTAGTTCAGGTCTGGGGTTTAGACACAGGACGAGAGTAACAGAAAGCTTTGGTTAAAGAACCAACTGAAGCAGAGTCAACTACAAGAGGAAAAAAACACCTTCTTTTTCTGTAAACATGAGCCACAAATGTCTTTACATGGTATTAATTAAGATTTAAATTCCTTTTCTTGAAAGTGATCAAGACATGTATGAAGATAAAGGCTTACTATGTAGTCTAAATACTTTAGGGAGACTTCACTCCCCTTTTAAATTATTTCAGAATAAAGGAAAAGAAGCAGGTGGTCAAACAGTAGATCATGTTAATGTCATTGAATGGTGGTACATACAATTCTTTGCAAAAATCTTCTAGCAAAAAGTTTGTTTGGTAAGTCGGGCAAACATTCTGTAGCAATAGTTTACTAAGGGATGAGAAAACTACAATACAATACTGTAGACGGTATTTTGTCTCAAGAAATGAAGATGAGATATTTGCAGGGAAAGGGAGTTTGGTGCAGGTTGTGTAAAACATAAATCTCTGATTTGGTTTTGAGGATTCTAAATGTCAAAACTTGACTTTGCCTGTTAGAGAGCCAAATAAGAAGATTCTTTTGGGTGGAACTGCCAAATACATGCTGCTTTGTAGCAGCAAGGTGACCACTACTGAAGCTTTTCACCGCTATACTTTGCAACCACATTCTGCAAGGTGGTCCCAAACCTCAGGGAAAAAAAACATCTGAATATCCAAAGTTCTTCTTGTCCAGCTTACATGGACATATCATGATGGTTTGTCAAGATTTGAAAAAGGATCAGTTTGCTGGTCCAGGTTCCCAGATGTGCAGCGTCGGATATCCCGACTGCCTTAAACATCATCAGAACATCTGAACTCTTGACAGAATGTAAAAATGAACCTTGTAACCTTTTATCACACAGACTCAAACTAAGACGTGAACATAAACTTTTAAAACAATTAGCAGTTTTTTGTGTCTTCTGGTCCATCTCCAGATAGTTTATTTGTATTTTAAAGAATAGTTGAATCTGTGGTGGCTCTTGGCTATTTTTAGGAGGCATATGCTGCAGAACATAACTGATGCCAATCAAGACATATCTATTAAGAATTACAATATGGGTATGGCTAGAGATTTGTTGGCATTTTAATTTAACGGTTGAGGTTGAAAAGATTCTAGCGTTACACCATTACACCAGTGCTGGTGTTTTTTTTGCGTGATGATCAAATGAAGTGAAACAGATCAGATCGGTTGGCTTTGAGAAGCTTCTTTTTTCTTTTTTGCTCATATGCGAACGATAAACAGCTTTATATTAAAGTAAAACCTGCAGACACAATATGGTTATAGAATCTATAAATGTGTGATGTTTTTATGTTTAAAACTAACACAACTTTTTTATTCTGTCAACTATCTTAAACTGCACAGTGTTTTCCATCTGCACACACTGCTACGGCTTACTTTTACCCTGTTTATCTTTCAGTTACTTAATCATTTATAAACTAATATAATAAAGCTGCAGTGCACTGCTACAGATGAGTAAAACAACACAATTGCAATGTGGGAATAAAACCAAGTAATGCGATAGTTCACAGATTAAACCGAAGGGAAGAAAAATGATTGTGTGAAAATGTGACTTTGGAGTTCTTTTTTTTATAAGAATGTCTAACAAAGCTTTGGAGTCTAATCCATATTGATAGTTTGAAGGCTGGCTAGTTACGAGGTGAACTGACTGATTTGTAGGTCAGTGGTTACGTGTGTGATTTAGCAGCGTAACTTGAATGCTAAAATGCTTCTTTTGTGTCCTAAAACTGACATGCGTGTGTTTTTTGGGGTGAGCCGGTGGATGAACCAGCAACCCACCTTGGTCACAGTACAGGCCTCCCCATCCCTCCTGGCAGTTGCACTGCCACGGCTGCTGGCAGGTCCCGTGGAGGCAGCCGGGGTGTCGGGCGCACTCGTCGCAGCGCTCGCCCTGCCAGCCCTGCCGGCACACACACTCCCCAGGAGACTCGCAGAAGCCGTGCTCCACGCTGCACCCCGCTGCACAGATGGCTGATGGGAGGAGGAGAGGGAACGCAGGGAGGGAAGTCAAAGGAAGAGAGGGAAAGGGAGAAAGGGGGAGGAAACAAGAGAGAATATTACTATGAGTACATGTGTGTCTCATGTTCTTCGTTCCAATCACAAAACAACCCCCCTCCCCTCTTAGGGCCTCACACACACACACACACACACACACACACACCCCTTCAAGTGCTTGTTAAGTACTGAACGAAGCAGCTGGCCCACACAACAAAAGCAACACATGCCGTCTCTTTTCACGCACGGCAGCGCACATTAAGCTCCAGCGCGTGTCCCTGTTAAAACGTGCAGACCGGGGGCCGAACGGGGCCCGACTGTTGAGCTAAAAACAAAAGGAGCAGACCCCAGAGCCAACACACACACACACACACACACACACAGGGAAAAAACTGAATCTCTAAGATCTTTTTTTGTCGTCAACAGCCACCAAGAGAAGCAATGGCGTTGACAACTGCTTGACTTAACAATTTCAAGGCCATTGGATAAAAAAAATGAAGCGCCAAGGGTCCCATTCCCCCCCCACACACACACACACACCACCACCCTCCCTCCCGATCTGAAGAAACGTTAAGATAAAAAAAGGAGGGGGAGGAGAGTAAGAGGGGTCACAATGCTGTTAAAGAACACTTTACAGACACTTGGCTCTATTGAAGCAACGCTGAACTCATGTGGTTGCTGAAACCCTTCTCAAAACTTTCTGTACAAACTTCACAACTTCCTAATAAGTAACATTGCAATTAGAAATAAAAGTCTTAAACTCATTGCTGAGCTCCACAGACAATACGTCCCTACAGGAATATTATAGGACTGTTTACAAATATCCAAGAGATATTATAGCACATAAAAAACGTTTCAGTATCATACAGTCACTTTGAGTTCACTATTAGGCGATGACACACATTTAACCCATAATGTAATTTTACAACAACAGGGTGATGCCTTTAAGGACCATTCGGGTGTTTCTGAGGCAGGTTTTATCCCATTTAGTTGGAGTTTATTCCTTTTATCTCATGTGTTTTAAGTGCATGAGGTTTGAGCTGTTGAAAAACGCTGAATTCCCAAACAAGTCAAAGTTAGCGTGGCTGTGATTGAGACCTTGTCGTTGGGTTACATTGAGCAGTGAGAGGTCAGTATGAACACCTACGGTCAGAGCAGTACTCGCTCCTCCAGCCCTCCAAGCAGCGGCGGTCCCCGTTGTCGTTGCAGGTGTAGTGGCCGAAGGTGTCATTGCGGGGCCGGCAGTAGGAGGAGCAGGCCTCACCGTGGTAGTGCTCGTTGCACACCACGTGGTACGAGTAGCGGAGCTCGCTCTGGTTGCCAAAGTGCACGTCCTGTGACCACTCCTCATCGACGGTCAGCCTGCGGCGGGTCGCCAACCGGCTGATGAGGTTGTTCTGGTTTTCTGGATGAGCGAGGGAAGAGAGGAGAGAACTTTATGGTGCGTGTCGGATAACTGAGGACTTATTCTAAAATAAATAATAACCTGAAAATAAGTTAAGACAGCTCAAATAATACATCATTTCTCTCATATCCTATAATCTTCCTGTGGGGAGTAAATGTTTGTCTGTAATGAGTTTACCATGTAATAGCCTACTCCAACGGTGATCTTAAGTAAGTTTTATATTGACTTTACAGCAGTGTGTTAAAAATCTGTTATGGCAAGTTTACAGTATTTACAGATGTTTAACATCTACTGTGTTAGAAGTTCAAATATAATAAGAGTATTTACTCCTCAAACATGGACTCCTGCATTACAGTTGTTGTTGTTTATTCACAAAACCTCAACACTCTCCTCTCTATTGGCTGCTCTGTGAGTGTTTTCAGGGGGAAACAACGCCGCCCTGTGGTGAAGCAGCAGCAGTTACCTGTAGACTCGAGACCCGAAGACTCCGCGTTCCACGCTTCGATGATCAGAGAGAAAGTCCCCTGAATGAGTTGGAGAGGATCGATTAATCGAGAGATCCGTCATGTAATCGACGATTGCAAATGTTTAACCCTGCAGTACATACAACTTGTTGCTTTCGTGGTTCAATGTCGTTCCTCTAAATGTTTCATTTTGAAAGTGAAAGAAATACACAAGAAGCTGGAAACGTTGCTTATTCAGGCGACCGAAGGCTCTGAATGTAAAGAGTTAAATATTTAAATATAGAAGTGTTTTTAGAAGGAATGTCGTGAAACACGTGGACACACGTGGATCACTTTAAGTGTTAAAGTGATTCTGAATTTTGAAGACAAACTGTGGGATTTTTGTCACCTACCGGCCACTTGAAGTGGAACGGCACCCTGATGGGCGCGCTCCCGGAGATGGATTTGGAGTCTGCGCCGAAGATCTCCGTGAGCGCGGTGCCGTACGTGCACGGCGGCTCCGGGTTGATAACGTCCTGCGAGTGCTTGAGGCACACGCGGAAAAAGATCTGGCAGTCCCGGGACTGGAAGCGACAGACGCTGCGGGCGCTGGTGAAGGAGTTGATCTTCAGCTCGAAGACCCCGGAGGAGACGGCCTGATGAGGGGCAGAGGGGGGAAGAGAAGGGTCGGATACAGAGAGCAAAATAAATCATCACCATTATACAAAGAAAATAGCAGGTACATGTTAAAGATAATGTACAAAACAAGTGAGCACAGACAGTCCGTTCACATGCTGCAAACGCTGAAAAACGTTCAACAATAAAGTTATTATTCCCGCATATATCTATTATATTTGTGACTTCAGACTGTCTGTACTACATCATTCACCAGCTACACATCCATGAATATGTGATATTAAAACGGAAGTAAAATCAGGTCCAGGACAAATAAAGTAAAACTGTAAAAGTTACTCGGCGCGCTGCGCGTAATGACGCACGTCTTCAAACCTGCCCGCGTCCCCACAGCGGCTCCTAAAAGCTGGAAAACACGAGCTGAATTCCAGCGGGTGTGCTGTCAGTGCTACTCACCGTCTGCGCTGATACAAGCAGCAGGAGACACGACAGTAACGGCCGCGACATGGCGTGTAGGCACGGAGCGTCCGGGTCAGAAAGCTCCGGAGGTCCAAGGTGGAGGTTAGTAAAAAGCGTAAAATCCACACGGGTCCGTGAAACGGAGCGGAAGAAATAAAAAAGTCAAGACGCTCTGGGAAGAAATAAAAAAATATAAGGGTTAAAAGTGAGAGTGGCAGCCAAGTGTGCGTGTCGGCGGGCTGGATGGAGAGAAAAAATAAAAGATATGGAGAAGAGATCCGCTTTGCTGCTGAACTCTGGACTGTGCCAGCTGCGGTTGCACCTCCTGCTTTATACCGAGGAGGAGGAGGAGGAGGAGGAGGAGGAGGGGGTGAGAGGAGGAGGGGGCCGCACTGCAAAAAATATCCACCTGAAGAACAAGTCCTCGTGTGCTGCGAAACTTTCCCTCTGTTCTCCCCCGTCAATCAATCAGCGGGTGGAGCTTCCGGTCCGACGGGCGGAGTGACGGCGGCCTGCGGGCACGAGTTACCGTTGAGACTTTACCGCTCAGCAGGTGAGCCGATTCCCATCATCGCTGAGAGCGGTGGTGTGTTATCTCTCCTGGCTTCGACCTGCGAAGACGTGAACCGCTAATTCATATATATGTGATATTTATTTGCTGCAGCCAGTTTGAAGTCTCTGTGATTGTGAGCTGCTTTCCGTCCCGTAACTGTGTGTAACGTAAAGTAAAGTCAGGAGTGTGTGGTGTTTCTTTCAGTGTGGAGTGCTAAGGAGTCTTGCATGGTGCTGGTGGGGGGGCAGTAGGGGCCCTGCTTTGATTCGCTGTCACCATCGAGGAGACAATTACAGCGGGGCAATAGAACAAACTGTCAGGCGGCAGCTGCAGCAGCCTGAGCGGCCAAACGCTCCTTTTACTGCCTCCCCCCGGTCAACCGGAGAGCGCTCACACGCGCTCTCTCTCTCTCTCTCTCACACACACACACACACACACACACACACACACACACACCGTATTGTAGCAGATCACAATATTGATTACTGTATTCTACATGCATTTATCAAATCTATGTGATATTTCTAAAAAATGACAGCCAAAATTAAATCATTAACAATTTGAAAAGTCAGCATAAAATTAACTATAAATTATAAATTATTAGGAATTAAATACAAATAAATAATAACACAGTGCAAACATGTTACCGTATCTACACTGTTTATAAACAGCGGTGTAAAGTTGTAGTGTAAAGCCTATACGCACACACACACACACAGGCTTTGTTAAGGCCTAAACAGACGGACAGTTAACGCTCTTGAAAGAAAGAGAGGCAGATAGGAGCAGAGAGACGTCAGCCACCTTTTGTGTGTGTGTGTGTGTGTGTGTGTGTGTGTGTGTGTGTGTGTGTGTGTGTGTGTGTGTGTGTGTGTATGGGTGTTAGCTGCCCAGATGTCATTAACAAAAAGCTAATTTCTCTGTTTTGCATGAACACATTAATAAATCTTTCGGGAATCTTGAGGTACTTCTACTTTACTTGAGTCTTTCCATATTAAGCTATTGATAACTATAATTAGTAGCTACTACACTGTAGCCTATTTATGAAATATGATAAATTAGATGAAAGTGTCCAACTCAACCTCACAATTACACTTCTGGAAAACCAACGTGATCTAATGGGAAGGCGTGTAAATAAGGACATTTCTTGTGTCATGTCAGCACATTTTAAGCTTTTCACGTGTAGTATAATGTCTCGTCATTCCCAACGTGCCACACGCGGACGCATGGTTACCGCTTTAAACACGTGGGTTACGCTGTGAATTCAAACCAAACTACTTGCTTTTGTTGAGGAAAAGATCATGGTGTGGGTAAAAATGAGGACGTTTGATATGTGAATTGGGTTTTGCACGTAAGCTCAGTCAAAGTAAATAGTCCACGTGGACTTCTGGGGACATTAAGAGTGGTAGTCTGGGTGAAAGTCCTGTATTTGTTTCACCCGTCCATCCACCACAACCTCCTCCCTACTTCGCTCTCTATACTACGTCACCTGACTTCGGGAGCACTTGTTCTGAGAGTCTAATGTTAAGGTGTGAAAATTACGCTCGGAAAGCAAAAAAGTTTAAAAAGCATTCATACAAGACCAGGCTGTGAAACCAGGCTGGATCAGATGCTGATACTAGAGGCCGATGCAGATGTCGGTATTTGGGAGTTTAAAAAGTACATATATTGTATAGTCATCTTTTAAAAACATAAACAAACAATCCTGATATGATCTCATAGATACGGGAGCACAACTTGTCAGCGCTCTCTGGTGGGAAAATAGTTTGGTGTTTCTGCACATGGTTGTTACTTATCAGCTGACATCACTGATGCATATACATCTGCAATATCAGCGGATTTATCGGCATAGCTGCAGCGAGTAGACCGAGTCTTCATTCTACAGCTCGATATCACTGTGACTGCATGAGAACCAAACAAAAGCACTTAAGCTGATCCCTGATTCAGGAAGCAGGTTTAGTGAAAACTCAGAGTTTCCCCTCATCGGTTAACTAACTCAGAGTTTCCCCTCATCGGTTAACTAACTCAGAGTTTCCCCTCATCGGTTAACTAACTCAGAGTTTCCCCTCATCGGTTAACTAACTCAGAGTTTTCAGTTCCAGAAAGAGAGGTAACCTAAACTCCGGGTTCTCCGAGTTCAGGTTTAGGCTCAGACTTTGTAAACCTGCGTTCTGAGACAGATAAAGGTCTCCCTTGTAAAATAACAAAAAAACAATGGATAAATAATGTTTGCCTTAAATAAAGCCAGTTGCTTCCCTCCTGCAGTGTGCCTGCGCTCTGTACAAGATAAGGGGGACAGGTACACAAGGTGTGTGTGTGTGTGTGTGTGTGTGTGTGTGTGTGTGTGTGTGTGTGTGTGTTTGTGTGTGCTAACAAACTGTTGCTTTTTTTTTGGCGCTCGCGACCCACCTCGCCCCCTATTTTCATTCTAATGAGGGCAGCGCGTGCCTCCATTGTCCCCCCCCCCCCCCCCCCCCCGCCCCATTCTATCCCCACCCATGGCACGAGGCACGCTTCACACACACACACACACACACACACATACACACGCACCAAGCCTTCTATTGTCATCGTGTTTGTATCCAGACGCGTGTTGTGTGTGTCTCTGGCGGCTTGAAACAAAAGCAGCACATTGATGAATTATAGGATATAAGCCCGCACGCGGACTGTAACCAATGAATTACACAATCAATGAAAGTTGCATGCGCGCGCCCATCCATCCGCGTGCCAAACAACAACAGTCTCTCCGCCGTATAGGAGCCCGCAGTGATAGGAAAGATGTGACACAGCAGATTTAACAAACCAAATTCAGCACCAATATGAAATAAAAGATGCAGGTCACATGACCTGTAATATGATGTGTGTGGTTTTACATGAAACTAACTAATGAACAGGAATACACGTGATAACACACTGTGTATATCAATACATTTCACCTTTCAAATTGTACTTTATACTATTCTGCTGTATATACACTGTTATGGTTATCACATTACATGTATGCCTGTCATTACTATCATATATTTTTAGCACTACAGCTCTGGTCGCGGGTATACGGTGTGTAGCTACTGCTTGGATTGTAATGTTGAGTTCTGTGGAGATCAATAGAGGCATCTTATCTTATCCTAATAACTCAATATTCTAACCAATACCTATATATTGTGTTTCAATTATACTCGCTCGTGGAGATCAGGAAACACGTGTGTGCTGTTTCACCATTTGCTCAGTTAATTCACTGATCAGCTGATCTCAGATTCCTTCACTTCGCTCTGAAAGTTCCATGTCGCAATCCCCTCGGTGTTAAAGAAAACCCCAACATGTTTTCACTGATGTATAATAATGAGCGTTAACGTGAGGGACGCGGCCGTCTATCGCACAGAAGCTATCTTCTTCAGCACGTGCAGCGTCCGCTCCCTGGAGAGCATGGGGGGGGGGGGACGCGTGCACACAACACCGGGAAGCATCGTCGCCATCAGCCGACAACATGCACATATTCGATCGCGCGCCATCTGCTTATTGATCTGCTCTCCTGCTGCCCCCCCCCCCCCCCCCTCTCAGCGTGCCCCTATACCGAGATTTTGATCAGCTACACAAAGGACTGTCACTTTGGTCCGTCACCGCGTGCATGATGAGATACACTCGACCGAGATGTCTTTTTCATTTAAGGTCATAGGGTGCTTATTCACTTTTCATTTTTTTAATCACATGTTTTTGTATTATATACCTGATAATATATATTCCCTCTATGTGTAGGCAGAGGAAGTACTCAGATATTCTAAAAGTATACAACTCCACATAGAACCACTCGAGAAGTAAAAGTCCTCATTCAAAATCTTAAACAAACTATACTTTAAGTGAAACTCATTATGCAGAACGGCTCATCTCAGAATAAAGAGACAAATATATAAATAGATAAAACAACAAATAGCCTATACTGTTCTTTCCATCATTCTATCGTTATACCCTAAACACCCTTTGTCCTCCCGCACGTGTCCAAATGGTCCGAAAAGAGGCACGAGAGCTTTTGTTGAGGTGAGAGAACACGCAGCGCGTGCATGGGGAGGAGGTGAGAGAGACGGACCCGTGGGAAAGTTTCCGGAGGTGTGAGCAAAGGGGAGCGAATACATTCGCGCGAGTGAGCTCCGCGTGAGGCGTTAAGCCCGACACCTGCACAGACATGCGCAGACCGCGGCGAAACAAACGGCGTTGTCATGGGGCCGGAGGTGGTGATGACTGACTGTAACCAATACGTAAACATTCACGTCTCACAATATGAACAACCTACAGTTTGAACTGTCAATCATGGCTCGTCTCAGTCCCGCCCCCTCGGACCGGAGAGGACGGAGAGTGAACGATGATTTCTCTGTGCACGTTCATTCACAGAACGACAAATCAACTTCCTTCATTTTTAATAATGAATACTGATTTCACAAAGTTTCAATATGGTCTTATTCGATATTAGCAACGTTTATTTTTAAACTAAAAACATGGATTTTATACAAACTTATATTTAACAGACGTTATAGATTAAAACAGGCCAACACTGTATTAAACTACAACTTAACACACTTTAGAGTATTGATCTGATTGAAACACGTGCAACGGCTGAAATAAAATGAATATAATCACTGCTGAGTTGTTGCTGCTGAGGACAGACTCTTCCAGAAGGTGCCACTTCTCAGCCCGCAGTCTGTTAGCATCCGACAGCTAACAGCCCGTAGCTGCCTGAGGGCAAACGGTCTGACTCCTAAAGCTCCACGTTCATTGTTCCCAATTACACCTTCAGTGGGACCAGAATGGAAGAAGCATTCAGATGTGGGACTGACATTAAACTGTGAGCTGAGAACAGCCATGAAAATAAATCCTCCATGTCTTAAACAACAACATGAGTATGTGAACTGCAGACAGAAGGCTGATATCAGCCACTCACCCAGAGTCACTGTAATCAAACTTTTCAACCACGTGTAGCTCTGTCACAGCTTCATTTTCATAATGACAATAAGCCTAAACATTTAGAAAGAAAAAAAGTTCTTTATTTGTCAGAAAAGTGTATTGTTTAGTAATATAGGATTAATGGCAGGTCTGGCTAATGATGTCTTCAATGTGAAGTTGGAGTATTGACCTTGTTATGGTGCAGAAAAAGAAGAGTGTCTCTTCTATATTAATATTCAGATGTAGTCTCCTCCTCCTCACTGGACCGGAGCACGTGCTCTGAGGAGAAAAGCGCGAATGTGCAGTTTGACACCGACAGAGATTAAATAAACCGTTTGGGATTTAAGATAATAATGTTTATAATTCTGTTGTTTATATGTTTGTTAATGTTAATTCCCAAACTGCCATTCTCACACACACACACACACACACACACACACACACACACACACACACACACACACACACACACACACACACTGCTTTGGGCATCATTAAGGATTTTGGCACGTGGTCGTCTGTCTGTTGAGGGGTGGCGGGAGACAGTTTGCAGGTAGGTGTGAGGCCCCGCCCCCTCCTCCCGCCTCTTGTTCATTCCTTTCACACGCTGCTGCAAACTCTGTCATTAACATGACTGGAAACCACCATCTATGTAAATGGTAATCAGGGCGTACTTATTAAAAGCATTGATTAATGAAACTTAGCTCACTTAAGATGCTGTTCCCAAATCCAAAGCATGTATTAACTTTAAAAATAAATTGGCTTATTGTGTCAAATGCTTTATAAAAATCATCTACAAATAAAATAAAACTATTATCCAATATATATTCATTGTAATCAATCATATCCGGTATTAATTGTATAGCAAAGACCAATGAAAATGTCTATATATAAATCCTGGCATCGTTCCTTTAACACACTAATTGGTCTCCAGCGCTCAATACTTTATGGCAGTGTTTATATCTGAATATATATGCTTCAAAAATCATAAAAGTGGGGTTCATTTGAGAAAATGATCTTTCTGAACAAAACATGTAATATCATAAATGTTTGCTTGCCACAGGGCTTATTTTCTGCAATTATCAAAAATCCGATGGGAAAGAAAACCCTTTGGCTTCAGCCAAGAGAACCAGGAAGATGCTAACTACCAACATGCATCATGCCTGCAGCTCTAGAGCCCACAGGGACACGCTCTGCAAATGACCTACGTCCCATAAACACTGCATCAGTCACCCTTCATTCAGAAGTAACAATCAATCAAATGTATTTACAAAGCACATTTAAAAACAACCCATGTTGACCAAAGTGCCGAAGAGACCAGATCTGATGGGGGGGGGGGGGGACACAGAGCTTGAGTTTCAATCGGAGGACAGCAGGAGCCCTGAGTCAGCGACCCGAGGGACCTGGAGGAGTACAGAAGAATAAGAAGGTCTGCTGTAAAGGGAGGGGTTTAGGCCCATTTAGGGCTTCATAGACAAACAGGAGAACCTTCAAATCAGGTCTGAACCGTTCTGTCAGCCATGGAGGGTAATATGGTCCTTCTTCCAGGCACCTGAACAATATACAATATTACAATAGAAATATAATAATAACATACTTGTGATTATCAAAATACATATTAATACTAGCATCAAATGTATTCATGTCACCGACCACTAGTGAACGCAGCTTTAACTCTTTGGCGCGACTTTCTCAAAATGGAACCAAATAAAGTTGTACTGCTGCCCAGTTGTTTGATGTGAGATGCAGTCTTGTGACGTCTAATCTGTGAAGACACTGAAACCTCTGCAAACAGCAGCATTTCCTTGTTAATCCTCGGGCTGGATAAGCCTCATGAACTCCTCTGAACACAGCTGGAAACCTGCCTGAGCTGCTTCTCTTCCGTCCCTGCAGGCTCTCAGACACTTTGGATAAATAAGCGCAGCAGAGAAGATTCACGGAGTGAGAAGCCTTTAAGCTTCAAACCACATCAGGCTGATCCTCCATCAGTCCACAGAGAGAAACCACAATGTTACTGGTTCACTTCATTCACTTCTTTGTTTTCTCTCTATAATACTGGTAATGTCTTTTTTATCATCTGTAATTACATTTTCAATAAAGAGTTTGACTCGTTCTTACTTGATGCAGTTATAGGTGGTGAATATTTATATATTTAGGATGTCCTCATGGGCCTCTTTTGCCTTAATTAAACACCAGACGGACATTTGAGTGAGTCACTGCCCCTCATGGTGTGACCCGGGGGCCAAAATGATCTTCATGTGCGCTGACAGCCTGTGGACATCGCTGATTACTACACAGTGTGTAATGAGACCATCATAGGCGGGCAGGACACAAGCTGAACTTAGCCACAGGTTACTAGCCTTCAACCTCCTCGGTGTAAAGACATGGATGCACACGATGGAAGATGTTTACATTCTTCACTGATACTTCTTTGGTGAGTCAACATTTGGGGATTTTTTTTGAGTCAACCGTTTGCTTTAAAGCATCAAATCATGACCCTGAAAGTCAGAATTAGGGAGATACAAAGCAGAAATTTGGACTATATAAATACAAATATGATTAAATATAAAGTAAAAATTCAGACTGTAAACATTTGAATAAATCAAACATACAAAGGGGATACAAGGGAAGTTAGAACAAGTTTAAAGAAGTCAAAATGATGAGACGCAAAGTCAAAATGTTGACTTTCTGTTAAAACTCTGACAAAGAAAGAAATCAACAACTCAAAATTGTATCTTAGTAAGTGATTATTTTGATTTTGTATCATATATAATGTGCAATACTCTATTACTTAAGTGACATTTTAAAATCATTTGAATTTCACATACAAGTATTGTATATAATCATTTTGACATTATTTAAACTCGTTTGGCAGACTTAACTCTGTTTGGTGCAGAACCAGAACGGACATGGGTTCCTGTCTTTCCCTTTAGAAGCAGACTGTTTCCATACAGGCTGAGGAGGCTTTCACTGCATGTCAGAGGTGCAAACTGTGCCGACACCTTCACAGATGGATGCTTGTGAAGCAGGAGTCCAACAGAGAGGGGACAGGGAAAACAGATGGAGCGGTTTCAAGGCACCACAGGGTTTCTCCTTTAAATCCAAGAATGCGACCGATTCCTGAGGTTTGGCTGGAACTCAACTTGTTTTCCTGTTCATCCGCCTTCAAATG
The DNA here is from genome assembly GCF_050575085.1 of Anarhichas minor. NCBI lineage: Eukaryota > Metazoa > Chordata > Actinopteri > Perciformes > Anarhichadidae > Anarhichas > Anarhichas minor. The sequence continues at coordinate 892,475 of NW_027466498.1, read as the reverse complement.
TACACAATAACTACACGTGGTCCCTTCAAACCTCATCACAAACATGTGTGGTTTGGAGAAGTAAAGACGACTTTAAACCATCTTTACTTTTGTCCTCCGTACACAAGAAATAATATAATGCTAAAACCTGCACTGTAACATATTACAAAGCATGCAGTTCAAATCTAACTGCTAAAACAAGTTCAAGTGCTCACTTACTCAGAGAAAGAAGAGTAAAGTGTGTCTTTATTGAGCATTATTTGGCATTAGTGTGTCCTATGGATGGCTGGAAAGAATATTTTAAATAAATCCTAAATGAGGGGGGAACTGGAGAGAAATTGTAAATAGTGAAGGAAAATAACTTCACAGCAAGCAAAACAAATAAAGCTGCTTATGTATCTTGAAGACTGTGAATCAATCCTGTTGTACTCTGACAGAAGGAACGAACTCCAATCAGAAAGTGGTGAATGTAAAAGAAGGTGGACGAAACACTTTGAGGAAAAACTGTGTGCAAAGACATGGAATAAGCATGGTTAGTTTCCTTTATTGAGGACGGCAATGGTGAGTTCACATCAACACAGAATCTTTCAACAAGCGCATTCAGAGGAACGGCAGCTGAGCGCTTCCTCTCCGTGGACGGTTGTTCTCTCCTTGAGGAGAGGATTCACCTAAAGAGGCGTCCTCGGGTCATTCAAGCTGCTCCATGATAGAATTATTATTTATGAAGAATAACTATTGTATGTTTGCTGAACTTTAAAGAGGGTTTCTAGTTTAGCTGACAAGGTCCTTAATGTTCCTTAGTTAACATGAACACACACTGCAGTTTATTTCGACCAGACACACCGTCCTGCTGCCACAAACACTCAGCAGAGCACCAACTGTGGATTGATCCACCGCTGAAAATAGTCCCAAACAGATGCGCCTTTTCCTCCCGTTTGTTTGATTAAAAACTACAGTGACCAGCTGTTTTAGAAATTTACTGATGAAACTACATTTGTGTGTTTAAAGATTTCCGTCACCAGTGGGGAACCAATGGGCTTGGAGGTGAGAGCCACAGACAGGATGTCAGACGGTATTGAGCGACGGACTAACTGTTAGTTTCTGTCTTTTTTATAGAATTTGTTGACCCAGGGCCCGGGTTCAATCCCCGGCTGGAAGTGCAGACTCCTGTGTTGAGTTAGCATGTTCTCTGTCATGTTCTCCGTCATGTTCTCTCTCATGTTCTCCATCATGTTCTCTCATGTTCTCTCTCATGTTGTCTGTCATGTAGTTCCTCATGTTGTCCCTCATGTTCTCTCTCTCATGTTCTCTCTCTCATGTTGTCCCTCATGTTGTCCCTCATGTCGTCTCTCATGTTGTCTCATGTTCTCTCTCATGTTCTCCATCATGTTCTCTCATGTTGTCTCATGTTCTCTCTCATGTTGTCCCTCATGTTGTCCCTCATGTCGTCTCTCATGTTGTCTCATGTTCTCTCTCATGTTCTCCATCATGTTCTCTCATGTTCTCTCTCATGTTGTCCCTCATGTTGTCTGTCATGTCGTCCCTCATGTCGTCTCTCATGTCGTCCCTCATGTTGTCCCTCATGTTGTCCCTCATGTTGTCTGTCATGTCGTCTCTCATGTTCTCTCTCATGTTGTCCCTCATGTTGTCCCTCATGTCGTCTCTCATGTTCTCTCTCATGTTGTCCCTCATGTTGTCTCTCATGTTCTCTCTCATGTTCTCCATCATGTTCTCTCATGTTGTCTCATGTTCTCTCTCATGTTGTCCCTCATGTTGTCTGTCATGTCGTCCCTCATGTCGTCTCTCATGTTGTCCCTCATGTTGTCCCTCATGTTGTCTGTCATGTCGTCCCTCATGTCGTCTCTCATGTTCTCTCTCATGTTGTCCCTCATGTTGTCCCTCATGTCGTCTCTCATGTTGTCCCTCATGTTGTCCCTCATGTTGTCCCTCATGTCCTCTCTCATGTTGTCCCTCATGTTGTCCCTCATGTTGTCTGTCATGTCGTCCCTCATGTCGTCTCTCATGTTCTCTCTCATGTTGTCCCTCATGTTGTCCCTCATGTCGTCTCTCATGTTCTCTCTCATGTTGTCCCTCATGTTCTCTCCGCGGGTCTCAGCATGGGTTTTCTCCAGGTTCCTCTTCCTCCCACGATCCAGAGAGGATGACATCATTGAGGACTCTACATTGCCCGTAGGGTGTGTGCTTGAATGGTTGTCTGTCTCTGTGCGTCAGGCCTGTGACAGTCTGGCGACCTGTCCAGGGTGAACCCTGCCTTCACCCAATGTCAGCTGGGATGCCCCCCCGAATAAGAGAAGTGTTTTCAGATGAAGGATGAATGATCTTTTAACTCATTTGGAAATGAAAGATGAGGAAAGCGACATTAGCTTTGATTCGTTTTTTTCCTACACCTCGAGCTCAGCTGCTATTCCAGTCTTCATTGCATACAAGCTGAGATGATTTCCCGTCCATGCCACCACCACCAGTCCTACATATTGAACAAACTCTAAAGAACACTATTTACTGTTTATCTTTATTTCTTATAAACAATATTCATTATTTTAACTTTGTCTCCAGCAGCCCGTCAGCACAATCTCTCTCTCTCACACACACACACACACACACACACACACACACACACACACACACACACACACACACACACACACACACACACACACACACACACACACACACACACACACACACACACACACACACACACAAATAGAAAATAAAATTAAATACACAATCTGAAGGTGTGGTACGGGATCTCAGGTCAGATCCTGTGAGCGGCGGGGCTAACCAGAGCTGGAGTAGTGATAGCAGCGCTGATCTCAGATCAACCACCAAACCGCCAACAACAAGAGTTTATCCTGACCTGGATCCTCTGTTTTTTCCTTTTTTAACCAATCAGCAGCTTGATATGCATCACATCAAAATGACCAAAGGGAGGGGGCCACCGACGCCCTGCCTCCGTAAGAACAGGAAGTGCCTCTGTCATTGGTGCAGAGGATGGCCAATGTTCCAGCACCGCAGACCCGCCCACTGAGACATGATTGGTTGTAGGGACCGCTCAGCTACAGCACGCAGGTCTCCTCTCTCCCCTCCCCCTTTATCCTCTGGCCGTCCTCTCGACGCAGATGGCGAGCCGGGCTGCGATTGGTGGAAGTGTGACAGGGGGGCGGGGCTCACTGCTGTTTGGAGCGCCAGAACCGCGAGGCAATGGAGCCGAGAGAGAGTCCCTGTTTCTTCTGCTGGGAGAGCTCGGCCAGACGCTGCTCCTCCTCCTGACGAACAGATAGACCATCGAATGGAATCAAACAACATCAAACAACATCCAGACAAATCAAACCAGGGAGCACTAGATTGTTCCTCCTACCAGAGCCAGCTGAGCCTGTCTGCGTTTGAAGGCCTCGATGGGGTCTTCCTCCAAAGCGTAGTTCTCCAGCACTGAACGCACGTCGTCCACTCCGCTCAGAGCGATAGCTGCCATTGAGGAGGAGGTCAAACAGCAGAATATACTTTTCTCTTTTTAACAAAGCAATTTGACTTCATTACTCAAAACTCACAAACATTTCCTTCACTCTTTTGTGTGCAGAACTGATTTGTTGCAAACGCTTAGCAGGCTGTGTGTATAGGGCTGAGAACGCTAGCAACTTTCTGTCATCCATTTCTGTTATTTTGTTGTTGGATTATTGTTCATCCCTGACGTCACAATAAATAAAACGGATTTGTTAGTCAACATGGTACTTTGGATCCTGACGTCATAATTTGCGTAATTGTTTTTGCACATTTTGCAACAGCAGTGTGAACTTTAAAATACAAATTCATACATAATGTTGCTTTAAGTACAATTTTGATACTATATTTGGTACTTGTCGTTTACTTGAGTATTTCTATTCTCTGCTACTTTAGTACAAAATAATTATTGTCCATTTTACATTTACCTGATACCTTTAGTTACTTTGCAGATTCAGATTAGTAATACAAAATATAATCAACTAATAAATGATGATGCATTATTTTAGAAGGAGCTAACCAGCAGTATCTAAACTAATCTGAATAAGCTCCACCTTTACCAGCTGACGAACACGTTCATTCATTAACAATTACAATCCACTAATATAATATATACTATTCCGTATAGAGAGTACTTTTACTGTTAATAGCTTCAGTATAACGGATGATAATCCTTTTCTGCGTTTACTTAAGACAAAATACAAAATAATAACATATATGTTGTTATACTACTGAGAGCAAAGGAGAGAAGAGAAGGAATGTATGGAGACGACTGAAGCCTGAACATTTGGCGTCTTACTCTTGAGGAAGTTGGCAAGGTCGTAGAGCGTCCGGTCCTCAGAGTTTCCGTCCCACTTCTTCAGAGCCATGCCGTTGAAGGGCTGCAGGCTGAACGCCTCCCTCTTACAGTCCACCACGATCACCTTACTGGTGTCCCGGTTCAGACAGGACACGTCCTGGACAGACAAGAGACGCAGAGAGCTGGGTCCAGATGTTCATTCTGCTACAGATACAGGATGAGCCACAGCAACATGTTGACCTTTTTAAGGCCTCATCAAATACGCAACTTTATTACCTTAGTGATCCAAATGAAAACACACAAGACACACACACTTTCTCTGGTAGCTCCAGCTGGTGACTATTAGTGTGTGTGTGTGTGTGTGTGTGCGTGTGTGAGACAGATGCAGAGGGACGTTGTTTGTTGTCTCCATCACCACGCTCATTTGGTGCCCAGCCCCCCACAAAATACTGTGTGTGTGTGTGTAAACCCCAGTGGACACATTCCTCCATCCTCCTCACAACCAATGAATGAAAGACATCCTTCTTCCTTCAGAGTGTGTGTGTGTGTGTGTGTGTGTGTGTGTGTGTGTGTCGGGAAAAGCTTAACTCGTGTGTCTGCACATACACAAACATTTAAGTATGTCCACCCCCCCCAGTATTTATGATACATCATAATATTTTTTCCATAACATTTATTCGCGCCAAAAGGGTCCAGAGGTTGTGGGTCAAACACAAATACACAACATACTGTATTTGCATATTTAGTAAATCAGTGGAGGTGTTTTGTGTGTTTGGTGCTAAACTAGAATCAGAATGAGTCAACTCTTCATTCTTTTTAAAGCAACGTTCAAGGCCATTCCTTTGCATGTCAATCAAAAAGGCATTACATAATGTAACGATACACTCACAAGGTGTCATTTCACTCTCAGCCTGAAGAGCGGCTTTCATTTTATAATCTTTATAATCTTTAGATTCAGACGATCAATGTGACTTGCTTGTCTTTCAAAAGTGCACTTTAATAAAGCCCATACAAACTTCCCTTTAGTTGTGAGCACTTCAAACTTTATTGAAGCAACAAAGGGTGGAAATATTTTCGATGCGACAGTTTTGCCAACAAATTATTATTATTATTATATATTTGTTTATTCAGGACACATTCAATGTGAAAAGGCTTTTGAGAAATTGAATCAGTGCTGTTTGATGGAAACGAACCAACCCGAACAGGTTTGAGTGAGAAAGCACCATTAAGGAGCGAACAGACAGTTAGATCCTCTGTGTGTGTGTGTGTAGGTATGTTGAATGTCAACTGTTACAACACTGCCATCACTTCCAGTAACGAGGAAGCTTCAAAGAGCTCTCCAGAAGAGCAGCTATTGTGGTATATGACGCACGCACGCACGCACGCGCACACACACACACACACACACACACACACACACACACACACACACACACACACACACACACACACACACACACACACACACACACACACACACACACACACACACACACACACACACACACACACACACACACACACACACACACACACACACACACACACACACACACACACACACACAGTTTTCCAACATATCTGCAGAAAGCAGCACAAGTGGTTATTTCAGCCACAGCTGATGACGGAAAGAATTTGCATGGAGATAAGCCCCTCCTTCTCTTAACGTGAATAAAGTCGCATAATTTACTGCTGACTTTTCTCAGAGAGATTAGATATATATTATTATTTCACGTTGTCATCATGTTCATGTGTTTTTACATGCATTTGTTTTATTAAAAGAAATAAAGTTTTATTAATATCCATGGTGTCATTTTTAGCTAAAAAGCCTGCATTTGCATGTGTTTTGTGGGTTGAGCCTTTAATAAATAATGACAAGAATAAATATAAAACATGGGGATTAATGATGTCATCGTTTCCTGAAGTCTACAGGTTTAGATTCATAAAGTAAACATGAGGATGACACATTAAACCTCCTGACAGTGACAGCAGGCCGCAGTAAGATAAACAACAAAGTTTGAAGTAAGACAGTTAATCCAACTGTTGCGTTGCGTTTCCTGTCCCGGCAACAGCCAACAAACAATAAGACGTCTGCCGCTCAGATGCAGGGCAGCAAACAATAGCTGCATGTTGGTCAGGTTTATCAGAGGGTGAGGAGGGTCACCACACTGAGGCTCAGCAGGAATTATGGAGCTGATTATTATTATTTCTGAAACACTATCAGACAGCAGAGAGTAAAACAACTCCACATGTTATAAAAGTGGTATGAAAGGAGCTGCATGAAGTCTAATAAATGTCCTCAAGTGATGTCACTTGAGTTAGCGTTGGTTAGAGACACAGAAAGAAGTGAGAGCTCAGTCAGCTGCTCACCTCTGCTGTAGGGCAGACACTCTAGGATGCATTAGCTGCTGCTAGCGTAACGCTCTACAATCTCTGCACCACTAGAGTTGCATTGTGGGCAATGTAAACACCAGGAAGAAGAATAAAATAAATAAATAAAAGCAGATGACATCTCTGGTTCTCTTCTGCATCCATTTTGGTCCTTTTTGTTTTCTAATTGTCTGCTGTGAGCCCCACAGTGTCATTGGTGTGACATCAGTGGAGGACTCTTTAAATGACTTGTGTTTGTACATGTGACGAAAGATGCAATGCTCAGCAACAATGACAGCCCCACCATGTTTCCCAACGACACTGGATGGTCTCTACAGTCGTGACTCCACTAGTGGAGCGGTTCTAAGGATACATGCGAGTGTCTGTAGTCTAATATTTAGAGTGAGGCTGGCGGTTCAATCCAGAGGATTTGTACCATAACTTTGTTGTCAGTTTGTACTGAAATACATTTAGCATCCTTGGGCAGTTCCGATCCAGAAACTTACATGCAGGTTGAACAAACAGCTACACATTTGGGACCATTTTGTAGACGTACAGAACACATTCAAACAGTCATGATATTTATATCGCCTGGCTTCAGATCTCAGTTAGCGGTGCACTGATTTTGATTCAGCAACAGGATAGACTGATCTGTAAAAGAATTCTTCCGCCTGTTGTGTTTAGATGGAGGGACTCTAAATCACCTATTGGAGGGTCGAAGTCTTGCAGGAGACAAAAGACACAATGTGTGTGTCCACAGGTTGTGTTTTTATGTGTGCATGCTTTAGGCGCATTTGACAGTATCTGGATCATAATCGTAGATGGCAGAAAATGCACATCCATACACATTGACTAACTCTGTGTTGACACATGTAGCATCTCCAACTCTCCCTCAGCATATGGAGCATTATTAACTCTCTCTTAGCATCTGTTGCATTCAGCCTGTCTTGGCATTATGGAGATGAGATGATAAGTGTGTCCTCTTCCTGGGAAGTAGGTTAAGCAGCTTCTTGCAGCCTCCAGACTGTTCGTCAATAAAAACCCAGAGATGACAGTTGGAGGAGGGGGGAGGAAGACAGGAGGAGAGAGGGGAGACATGAAGGAGGGAGTAAAAGAAATGGAGCAAAGGAGATGAGAGAGGATGGAAGCAAAGGAAGGAGGGCAGGGGTGAAAGAGGGTGAAAGGGAGGTGAGATAAGAGGAAGAGGGGAAAGAAGGGAGGAGGCTGAAGGATTAATGAGGCCTGAGAGGGAGACAGAGGGGAGGAGGGAGGTCTATTGTGGTGAGGAGGAGGAGGAGAAGAATCAATGTGGCAGCAGAAGGCAGCCATGGAGAGCAGACAGGGGGGTTAATGCAGCATGTTGGTGTTTACAGGTGTTCCATCATGTTTCATTACTACATAAAAAAAAGAACACTTTGAAAACAGGAATCTTTAGTCAGACTCAATCGAGTGGTAAAGAAGTGTTAGTGATAAACTGTTCAGGGTTGGCTAGAGAGGGGAGTTGAGGTCATGTTGAGTATCTCAAAGTGTTTATTATCATCAGGTTCTAATGCAATAGGTCCTATAGATCATCATTAAAGACGTGATGCTATGACTGTTCTGTGATGAAACATCAATGCTGATGTTAACATTGACATTTCTTACCAAACGTATTATTTATTTAAACCTTTCAAGCCAATGCTGACCGATATGTATAAATACACACACACACACATTACCTTCACATGATGTCCCTCCATGTAGTGTGTTGCATCTCTGAAGAGGCGATACATAACGAAACCCTGAGGATCAATGCTGTCGATCAGAGGATACGCCGTCTGGACACGGACACGGACACACACACACACACACACACACACACACACACACACACACACACACACACACACACACACACACACACACACACACACACACACACACACACACACACACACACACACACACACACACACACACACACACACACACACACACACACACACACACACACACACACACACACACACACACACACACACACACACACACACACACACACACACACACACAATTGTTGTCAGCCATCACACAGTCAAATTGTGATATTCATTCAATTGAACCAGCTGATCTGTAATCATTGACTGACTCATTAGACAAGTTTAGTTTTGAGTCAAATCGACATTGAAGATATGATTATCTGCAGCCCTAACAATAACTGTCTGTCTGTCTGTCTGTGTGTGTGTGTCTCCTTCAGACGGCTGTAAGTTAGTCGACACACTTCACACACAAACAGAGCAGAGAGCTGCCTAACGACTCTGTTAACATCTCAAAGAACAGAGCAGAACCAGGCAGCAGGATTGTGTAAGTGACACTGCTACCCATTATCCATAATGCCACTTAAAAAACCTGTATGTGACAGATTTACTTCTTTGGATTAAACCAATGACAATGAGTGATCTTTACCTTTAGTCAATCTACAAACATTTCTAAATGAAAACATGTAATTAGATCATCAAACTGCTCATGTGTAATAAAACTGTGGTTCCTCGGGCAGCTTTCTGCTGCTGATGACAGTAAACAGTGAATGAGCTGCTGATACACACAGCAGACAACAGGTCTGATCTGACCAAAGAGCTGTCAGCTCACATCGGCATGACAATGAAACCTCTGATGGCTTATTTAATGATAAACACTGTTAAAGTATACAGGCAAACATGTGTGTGTGTGTGTGTGTGTGTGTGTGTGTGTGCGCCCCACCATGCCAGTCTCTGCAGTGAAGATGACGATCTCGTAGAGCGGTGCGAGCTGCTGGAACAGGTAGTCGATGCCCGGACGTTTCTTAAACCGCCAACCTGTCGACAACTGAAACAACAAAACAATCAACGACTCAGAGGAAACACAGACGCAGGAACCATCCACTCTTCCTTCTCAACCTGAGACTAACTGTGGCCGTGAGTATTAAACCACACACAAACTAAACCACAGTATTGTGATCATCATCATAACAGAATAAAACATGCTGATGGTGGATGCAACACAGATAATGAGAGCTAAGCATGAAGAAAGCTATTATTTATGAGCTATATGGTAACAGAAGTTTTCCAGCAAATTATAATCGTGACAGATCACTACAGCAATGATGTTACAAAAAATAAATGTGTCAAATAAAACAATAGAAACGCTGCTGGAAAAGCTCTTAGACACAGCAGATGAAAGTGATCCACCAATCAGGTTCAGCCAGTGGTTTTACACTGGAGTGATCCAGCAGAGGAGGCAGAGCTCTGATTGGCTAATAACTAATGAATCAGTGATTGCAGTCATGTAGTGCAGTTTCTCCTTCAGCAGCCGTTCAGACTGGGTTGGAACAGATTGAAGTTCTTAAAGGTCCATGATGTGCCAAAACAAACTCTCAGAACAGATTCTATAATTCTGAAAGTTCGCCATGGCAACAGTCACAGGGCTAACTCCGTATTCAAGGTGTCTTTGGAACCAACAACTGTCTGTCTGCAGTAGCAGGACAGCAGGACAGTTCTTTAGTTCTGCTCAGACGCTCAGAGGTCCTAACGTCTTCCACTCCCGACACAGCTCCAGTTAAACACACACATCAACAACCTGAGGGCTGCCGGACCTGTGTGTGTGTGTGTGTGTGTGTGTGTGTGTGTGTGTGTGTGTGTGTGTGTGTGTGAGTGAGTGAGTGAGTGAGTGAAAAGAGGCAACGTATCCTCATACAACAGCTCGTATGATATTTTCCTACCATAAGCCTGCAACACGTGTCAATTTCAGCTTGTTACATGCGTACGGTTGTTTCAAAATAAACTTCTGTCCTCACAGGAAACTACTTCGTAAGGAAAAGATCGCCGTTAGGGTTAAAATAACCACGGGAGTGTCGTGATACTTAAGCAAGTCACATGACAAATAAATCAACGTTGACTTCTCGTTTCACACAGAGAACTAACAGCGGTCTCCTGGCTGAAAGGTCGCTGGTTGTTGGACCCATCCACCTCCCCTCCCGGTCTTTATACATCTTCGTTCATGACTACGTGGATAACGTACGGGATCATTTCGTGGGATATCTACGTATTACGGCACAATATTTTTCGTAGGTTTAGCTACGAATGCTGGATGAGACCAGACCGGAAAGAGGACATGAAGTGTGTGTGTGCAGGCAGGGCTGTAAGGAAGAGGGAAGAGAGCTGGAAACAGAGTGTGTTTGTGTGGAGAAATAGATCATAATAATAATTACTGCAACAGTAAGGAAAGTTCAAGAGGTGGGGCAGGTGAAGCTACTTGAGTGTTTGTCTGTTTTAACAGGCGGCAGGTGTCGAGTTACGGCTGCTGCACACCTGTCAGGTAGGTGTACAGTGTGCGTATCAGCAGACAACAAGACAAGTCGACAGGTGGTGGGACACACCTCCGACATACACTTCGTATCCTCCACCTGCCCCATAAAACCATTAACCTACTGCGGCAGAGCAAGGTAGGAGAGAGCATTCAGGCCTCAGCGTGCTTCAACCAAAGGTGAGATGTGGAAACTCGAAGCCTCCAGGTCACAAACACGTTTCACGACATCTTGCGTTCAACAGTTCTGCACATCCATGAAGTAAAGTGAGGTAAAGGGACGTACCGACCACTCCGGGTGCAGCAGGACGTCGGTGAGCTCCAGCACCAGCGTGTAGGGAGGCTGGTAGTACGGCTCCTTCAGGGGGTCGGGCAGCAGCTTCGGGCTCGTCGGCTCGATGATCATCTGACCGTGACATCATCAACACACAGAGACAGCATGTCACACTGTGACTTCATAAATCAACATTAACCATGAACCTAAAGTACGGCTCAGAAGTGTGTAATCAGCTGTTTGGTAATCAAATGAATTATTTAGATGGTTATTTGGTGGTTGAACCATTGCACAGCGTTCTTTTGACTCTGTGACCAAAGTAAAATAACATCCACTTGTAAAGAGGACTTTCTACAATGTGAAAGCGTGAAAAACCCTTCAAACATAGAGTAGTCCTCTCAGACTTTGTGGCAGGGGGTTACAAACACTTCAACAATAGTAGAGTACGATGAGGAAGTCAGGTAGTCTGAGGAGATCCATCTGAGAGACGCTAGATGTTTTCTGTTTATCAATCAGCTCATATTATCGCTCTGAAAAAACCCAGACAGGAAGCTGAGATATGCCGACATGCCCAGAGAATATACATCCATGAAGGTGTTTAACAACACAAGGTCTCTGCAGGAAAACACAAAACCACAATATGAATCCCCTTCAGACTGATGGAGTTAGTTTCTCATTCAGTGCGAGTGTCTGCTGTTAGTGTGAGCTTCTACAGAAACGTCCTGCTCAATGTATCACTATTATTCTGGTGAAAACTTGGTGTAAAAGATTCCTGCCTTTCCTTAATATATATAATAAATGTGATCCTGTTTATCTTGTATAAACGTTAGCTTTCTACATTTGTTTATTCATGTATTCATATAACATAGCATATATTTTACAATACAATAAATAATGTGCAAACTAATAAAACTATTTCCACCATGAATGAGGAAAATGTGTATTTATTATTGTATTGTGGGCACATTTAAAAGCCTTTACAGTTCAATCCCACTGACTGTATATCACAAGTGGACATCCCATAGTCTGTAGCTTTAATTATGTACAACAGCTTAGAGCTCGTGTGAGGAAGTCACAAGTCATAGTTCCCTCTCCAATCTATTTTATATTGCTGTGAAAACATAAAAATCATGAGCGTTATAATTGAACTTTGCCTAAACCCATTCTCACTGAGGAGAGCTTGAACGCACCACGCAGGTCAACGTAACCTCCGGTAGCTGTTGAGCTCTGTGCTGTCGGTCACTGATCACTCTGAGCTGCATGATGGGATGAATTACAATATGATGCGTGTCTGATTAAGTAGGAGGTTGTTCCTCCACGGAGGATTGTGGACTAATCTTCTTCACTCACCAACACATGTGGTGTTTGAGTTACGTTACCGTCTCCGGCGTTTTGGTCGTTGTCACGTTGGCTTCTTGCAACCAGAAGTGGCACGAGAGGGTGGAGCTCAGTAAAAGGTCAATGGACTCTCACCTACATAGCGCCTTTCTGGTCTTTGGACCATACAAAGCTCTGAGCATTACATGTCATCATTCACCCATTAACGCACACACTGATGGCAGATGCTGCCATGCAAGGACCCATCAGGATCCACACACTCACTCACTCACTCACTCACTCACACACACACACACACACACACACACACACACACACACACACACACACACACACACACACACACACACACACACACACACACACACACACACACACACACACACACACACACACACACACACACACACACACACACACACACACACACACACACACACACACACACACACACACACACACACACACACACACACACACACACACACACACACACACCTGGGGATCAGTATCTTGGTCAAGGACACTTTGTCATGTGGACTGAGGATCCGGGGATAGCCGTCGCTCTTCCGATTAGGGAACGACCTCTAAACCACAGGCCCCTTACTTCACCTTAACACTTGCTCTTAATTAGTTAGTTTGAATATTCCATTGTAAATTTTCATATTCTTATTTCTAAATTGTGTCTTACACTATGGCACTATGTTTATTGTTATGCACCAATCACCAAGCCAAATTCCTTGTATGTGCAAACGTACTTGGCAATAAAACGATTCTGATCCAATGTTTACTGAGGTAATAAATCAAGAGAGAAGTAGAGTTATTATCTCATAGACTTCTATACAACCAGAGGAGTCGCCCCCTGGTGGCCATTACAGATAATGCAGCTTTAAGACACTTCTGCAATGGTTTCACTTTTCAGACCCTGAAGGTACCGTTACATTATCATTACAGTTCTAAAATGTCATATTTTTACACAACATTTCAATTGAATTCACTGTTCCACGGCTTACTTGGCGGTCAGGATGTCTGACTCACCTGTCTGTAGTCCTGGAAGTATTTGAAGGTTCTTTTCAACTGTTGGACGACGGGAGGTTCTGAGAGAAAGAATGGGAACCCCACAGAGGGAGAACACTGGTCATCACATGTCTAGACAGCGAATAATTCAATTTCATTCATTCATTCACATACAAACAAGAGAGTGCAGGAAGTGGAAAGTCATCTACAAATGGAGATACAAAAAGTAAAAACAATCGCTCTGCATTTTCAGCTTTCATTAAGGAGAAATGTATAAAAAAAATATAAACAGAGATGAGCTCATCAACCACACTCAAGTTGTTTACTACGAACGGAGATAAATGAGAGAGCACAGCTGTAGTCTTAATGGGTCTTAAAAACTACAACTCCCTCAGGAGACAGCGTCACTAACAGCTGATAAGATCTGGGCAGCTCAATGAGTCTGTCTGGACCCGACAAGCTACCAAGCCACGCTGAGGGGACACCACTGAATAATGTCCATGTGACCGACAGCTGATACTTCATGATGCTCACTGTTGTTGCATTTTACATTTACATAACGCAGTATTTTCTTACTTCCTCGGATAGTAAAACCTTCCAATGAATCCTTCGTAATGGATGAATATTTAAATTCCTGTGGACTGAAAACAGCAGAGCACAAGACGCTGTTTAAAGTGGTGAATCATCTTCAATACTTTCCATTTCAAGTCAAGCAGAATCAGATTTCATTCTCCAAAGATGTCCTGAAACATCAACACACAGACTAAGGCATTGTTTCAATATTTAGCTCTTTAAAAAGGGTACAGAGACCCAGCTGCAGGTACTTCTACTGAACCGATTTCTTCACATTCTCGTTATGAATGTAATAACTAATGCGCTAAATAATCTCCCAAAAAGACACAAACTGGTTCTTTCGTTTCAACGGGATTAAAAAGTGTTACATTGAATTATTTGCTTTCTTAACATATATCTGAGGCCTGTAACAGGAGGAGAAATATAATATGACTTTATTTATGAATGTGTCAATCCACATGAGTTATGCATTACAGTATAGATTCAGTTTTGTTTGTAGAGGCTCAGCTGATCACATGTATTTATCGAGTGTGGTGAGCAGACCTGCAGCCTCCAAACCCATCAACGAGGCCGAGACCAGATGTGCTGATGAGGCTGATAAGCCAGCTAGCCGAGTCCTGTTAATAGCACCTCCGGCTGTCAACACGCTAATGGCTAATAATGATGAAGACTTGGTTTCCCAGGGGGCTCATTACTGCAAATATGACTACAATAGCAAGACACACTCACACGCACGCTTCACTTTGGCCTTCCATCTCGCTCTAAACACACATGCTGAAGCTAGCACACTCTGGTCCCAGGAGACTCAATACCCCAGAGTGCATAGCAGCGTACCGAAGCAGGAAGCGGAAGCCATCTGCCGCTGTGATGACGCGCTGACGCGTTCACACGTGTGGCTGTGTGTGTGTTAGCAGAT
Source organism: Anarhichas minor (assembly GCF_050575085.1). Taxonomy (NCBI): domain Eukaryota; kingdom Metazoa; phylum Chordata; class Actinopteri; order Perciformes; family Anarhichadidae; genus Anarhichas; species Anarhichas minor. The sequence goes on along the minus strand of NW_027466498.1, from coordinate 877,370 downwards.
GGGGAAGGTAAATGAAGATGAGGGGTGGAGCAAAGGTCAGAGAAGACGGCTGTAGAGAAACTCAAAGTTATAGGCGATTCATTTTGACAGCAAACTCGTGCTCTGTTGGAAACGTAGAAATGAAGATACATTTACAATTACCATGCAGCTCTCTGAGGAGATATACTTCAGATATGCGCTGACGGAGAAGTTTGAAGCAGCGCGACGGACACAAATCAAAGGCAAAAACACAGCCACACATGTGAGAAAGAAGAAGTTGATCTCATTCTCAAGCTGTACTTGAGCTGACAGAGACGACACAAAGCAGAGAATAAAGCGAGCAGAACATTTGCTGACACTTGCAAGGCTGGTTTACCAGCGAGGCAAAGAAGCTAAGATACTGTATATTCTAGGAGTAACACTAAAGTGCAGTGAATCCAGGTGAAGAAAGACCTCATCTTAAGTCTTATTTTGATACAAACATTTGTTAATTAGTAGGAATGTAATGTAAAATGTTTTGGTAGAGTTTAACTTTGCTTCTAGAAGATGTACTGTGAATATCGATCGTCTTATTTTGAAGGAAATATTTGTACATCAGCAGGAATGTCACACAACATGGTAGTGAAAGCAGTGCTCGGTTTCATTAAATGTGAAAGTGTGATAAAATAAATAAAGTAAAACACTAATGATTATCATGTTGGCCGTAACTGCGCAGCCCTTATTATAAATGTACCAAAACAGTGTGGAATTCTAAATGGCTCATAGAAACATGATCAATATGTTCTCAGTATGAAAATGAGAAACTTCCATATGCTGTTGATAAGGTACTTTGCTTAACATAATAAAAGCAGTAATCAAGTTATTTCTAACAACAGTAAGTACAGTAATCATTTCAAAGCTGACCTTAAAACAGAGCCGGTCTACAGCTTATAATGATTCAAACACTACATCTGGCCTGTTGTGCTGCGAGTGGCTCATTCTACATCCAGGACCAGGCTCAGCTGTCTACGGTCTGCTACTGCCAGTCACACAGCTACTCCCTCACTATGAAGGGGCCTGGCCATCGCTCCAGAGTCAGGACTGTTTCCTGGCTGCACACTGGAGAAACGAACAGCGACATCAGAACAGCAACAACTACATATCTTCTGACCGACAACTTACACTGCACTATGGCCAATAAAATAAATTTAAAAAAAAAATCTCTTATAGTCTTTAAATGCAGCACTTGAGGTAGATCTGCCTCACTGCATATTTGATTAAGTTGATGTATTGTTAATAATCCACTTTTTCTTCTGTGTGTCAAAAGTTAAAAGTCCTTGTGTTCTTGCATATACCTGCATGTGAAAATGCATATGAAGAACCCTCCGACTGCCTCGGCCAGTATCAGGAAGCTGTCTGAAGACACGCTCTCTTCCAAGGGCCCGACGCACTAAGGCATCCAACAGAAGTTACATGAGGCTCATCGTGTTTTCATGAGCTCAGAATGTTCACACCGGCACACACAGAGGAGCTGCTGAGCGCGGGAGAGAGGCAGAAAACAGAAAAACAGCATGGACTCCTCATGCCACATGTTAGACAAAACACGTGTGGAGAGGAAGCAGAGGAAATGTGCTGCTGTAATGACTCGAGTCCAGGCTGCCGACTGACTGACGAGTTAAAGCTCTTCTCTGGTCGGAGCCCAGCTGATCTGGACTGTGATATGAAAGATAAGATAATAATGTTTAACGATACATGATGCTGTAGAGACACAGACTTTTAAAAGTAGTGCTACAATATTTTAAATGAAATGCTCACAAACTTCTTCAAAAATGCAAAGGCTTCGAGGTTCTATTATTTAAACGCTGCATCAGCCGCTGCTCCCTGGAGATCAGATGGTGTCGGCCTCGTCAGGATGCGTGGAGGCCTTCTGTGATGCATGCGTGTGTCGGGACGCAGGCTTTTATTATGGTAATAGCAGGGGGGGGGGGGGGGGGGGGAAGAGGTGGTGGTGATGGGGGAGGATGGAGGAGTGGGTGGATGAACAGAAAAGGCCAGAGAGGAAGAGGAATGTTTATCATGCTGAGGGGTGGAAGTTGGCCACTTTCACCAAAGCAACTTATTTATTTATTATTTGCGGTTCTTGTGGTCTCATTATGGTACGGGGATTTTAAATCTATATGATGCCGTTTTTTAAAACACTGTCCAAGTTGACTACCTGTAAATAGTGGATCTTGTACTAAAGCTGGCTTGTAGAATGAGGATTTTGTATATATTCTTATTTTCTGTTTTGGACAGTTGGTTACCCTGATGTCCGAGCTTTGCTCTTGATGTCTTTGGGCCTGAGAGAAACACGATTTCATTCTCTTTTATGGTTGAAATGTGAATGATTTATTTCATCACATTACTCATGAAAACATGTTTGATTAAAACAATGAAGTCAGAGTCCATTGTGGTGATGTCAACGTGTCAGAGAGGGCTGCTGTGGCTGTCGAGTCACTTAGTGAGCTGTGGACTCTCTCACAGGATTAAAACTCAAATATAACTTTTGAAATGCATTAAACAACCTCTATTTTTAGCTTCAAACTTCAAATCTCCACTTCACAACCTGCAGTGTTTGGATATAAAATGAGTGATTCCTGAGTTTCATCCTGATCATATTCGGGGAGATTTGAGGAGAGGCCACCGCCTCCTTTTTCTTCTCCTCTCTTGTTTCTCTACTTTCATCTTCTCTCCCTCTCTAACGGTCTTCCTTTCATAGTCAACGTCGGCTCTTTGTGCGAGAGGCCTCGCTCCATCGAGCTGTCAGATCAGCTGTCTGTGTTTCCCTCCAAAGCCGGCCTGGGTGGGCCGATCTCTCCGGCTGATGCTCAGGCCAGCTAAATGTGTCCTGCCTGAGGTTATCATTCAGGTTTTTGTTTTTTTATTATTCTATACTCATCCCGGTAAGGGGGAAATTTGTCTCTGCACAAATTTAAGGAGGGAAGGAGAAAGAATTAAGGAGGGAGGAGTTGAGCAAAATAATAAGAGAAGAGAAGAGTTGGAAGGATTAATAGAAAGAGGCTGTTATGAACGCAGCATAGAGGGGAGGAGGTGAAGGGAAAGGAGAAGAAAGAGGGAGAGGTGGTACAACAAAGTAGGAAAAGAATAGAGAATGCAGGATAAGAGGATGGATAACAGAAGACAAGGAGAGGAAGGATACAGAGTAAGGAGGCAAAAAGGAGAATTGGAAGGAGGTAAAAAAGGGAGGAGAAAGAAAAGGAAGGATAGGAGGGACCAGCGGAGGAGGGAGGAAAGGAGGGAGATGAAAAGAAAACGGAAGATTGAAAAGAGAGAAACTATAACAGGAGTAAGTGCTAAATGAAAGTATGCAAGGAGACAAGGAGGAATAACAAGGAGAAAATGGAAGATTGAAAGAAAGAGAAAAAATAAAAGGACAGCAGGAAAGATGAAAAGGTATGAAAGCAAATGAGGAAGAAAGAAGAAAAGAAGAGAAAAAGAGGGAAAACATGAGAAAGAAAAGAGATGAAGATATGAAACAAGGGATGAAATGAAGAGGTGAATATTGAGGTGTGGAGAGACGGATGGAGGGGCCTCCGCCCCGAACAAAAGCTGTGGTCAGGCTCAGCATCTGCTTCACAACCCCCCCCCATCGCAAATCGTTTGTTTTCTCTGTGGTGACAAGCGGCAGCGTGGCCCGGCCTCTTTAATGTGTGTGTGTGAGAGGCCTCTAGGGAAGGAAAGAGTGTGTTCATGTTAGAGCAGCAGCGGCCAGCAGGTTTTAAGCTCCACATTAATTATTTTATGATAAACACTAACACATGCAAAGACACTCACTTGGACTCAGACAGTTCAGGATCACACACAAGAGTTCACACTGCGTCCAAAATACTGCAATGTTCAAGTCTGTCTGAAACAATAGCTAGGGGCCCATATGAACACTAGAACGTTCGTATAACATTGATTTATTAAATAGATTTTTATTAATGAAAAATAAACATCTAGATGTTAGAAAGTAAACTTGTGTAGTTCTAGTATTGTGTTATACGGTGGACAGTTATACTGTGTTTTTCATCATGTAGTATTCATTTACGTGTGCTATATGTTTAGGTGTGCATGTGTATTTATCAGACGTCATTGCAAAGAACACACACAGAGCAGATAATTGTTGGCCTGTGTGGATCAAGGGTCAGTACACATGTCATGAAATCCAAGGGGAGTGCTGTGTGTGTGTGTGTGTGTGTGTGTGTTTAGGAGGCGTTATCTTTCCTGGTTGCTATGGTATCCGACACTCCTTTGCACACGGAATGCCGCCACTTGGCACGCAAACAGTCTGTAGTCAAACATGTCCCATTAGACCCATTCATTCATCAATCCCTCCATCATCCATCCCTCGGCCCACCGTCTGCTGCTCCCAGAGGAGCTGAGGAGGAAGAGGAGGAGAGCAAGGGATAGCAGAGGGGGAGGACAGGATGGCGGAGAGGATACTGGAGGTAGAGAAAGGGGGAAGACCGGATGGAGGAGTAGAAAGGGAATAGGTGAAGATGAAAAGGAAGAGAGGATTGAGAGGGATGGAAGGAACAGGAAGAGGAGGGGGAAGAAGAAAGCAAAGAATGGCAGAGGGGGAAGGATGCCATGGAGGATAGGATGCTGAAGGAAGAATATGAGAGAGGAGGACAGGGTGGAGGAGAGGAGAGTTCACAGGTGAAGATGAAAAGAAGGAGAGGACTGAGAGAGAGATCGAAGAGGAGGAGAAAATGAGGGAGATCCCTGAGGGAGCATGAACTTTTACCCTGGTCCCTAAACTCATCAGGGAATATTTGGCCCTGGTCCCTGAGGGCCAAATGGACCAAGACACGCCCAGTCGCATCCATCGCCTGCTCATTTTACGTAGCCAGTGTAGCATCATAATCACAGCACAGCACAAACCTTTTCTCTCTTTTCTGTGGACTTGAATTTAAGAGATCAGCACTTTACAGAATCTGGTGGAACACTGTCAATGATGGATTATCTGGCAACAGCACTGATCTTTCCTACGCTGTCACAAGAGCGTGTGGAAGAAGCATTAAGTTGTTCACTTTGACTCATTTAGGGGCCGACTAGTTAGCTGGCTAGCTAGCTTGCTAATTACTAGCTGGTTTTATGCTACAGTTACAGAACATAAAAAGCACCCCATGAACTGAGTCTACGTTACTTTAACATTTAGCTGGATGATGGCTCTTGTCTTATTTTAGCTTATGCTAATCGCTAGCGCTAATTGATAAAGCTAATGGATACTATTGTCTATTGATTACGGTGAGGTAAGTGCTGTAAAGGGTCTGTTACAGTGACGAAATACAGCAACGCTACAAGCTCTTACAGACATTTGTGAATTTGAGTTTACATGCTAGGATATGTGTATGCTAGCGATCAACATTAGCACGAGTGGCGTCATGTGGCGTCATGATTTAGATTCTAAATAAAAAAAATCTATGGAATATAAGCGTCCAACATTCAAACTCTAAAGCAGGACCAGGGATTCCCTATGTTAGCCCCTGCCATCAGTGTGTGAATGGGTGAATGACGACAAGTAGTGTGAAAGTGCTTTGAGTGGTCGGAAAGACTAGAAAAGCGCTATACAAGTACAGTCCATTTACCATTTACCATAACTTTAACTCCAAATCGATCATCAAAACAGCTGGCCAGTTAAATGTTCTGACCGATTGTTTCAGCTCTAGAAAAGACCAAAACCAACAATGTGTTAGTCCGTCTCTCAACACTGAAGACGTAAATCTTTAAAAACACAAATGCATAGTTTCATCAGTATTTTCCTAAAACAGCTGGTCACTGTAACAAACAGGAGGAAATAGTGCAGTTGTGGGGACTATCTTCAGCGGGGGATTAATCCACATTTGGTGCTCCAGTGAGTATTTGGGGCAGCAGGGCGGTGGATGTGGGACTGGGTCTAAATACTACAGTGTGGGAGGAAACTTTAAATAAATACTGAGTATATTGCGGCCTTAAACCAGCCACACTATGTGTGAGCAACAGCTGTGGAGTTTAAATGCGATCGATCTGCTGGGACAGAACTCTGCTGTTAAAGGAATTCTGATCGCCTGCTGATACCAATAATCCCTTCATCAATACCTCGGTGTTCCCGGAGGCCACATCCCTCCTTTTGTTCACAAACCAATCCATCCATCCATCCTTCCTTCTGTTCACAAACCAATCCATCCATCCATCCTTCTGTGCATCCATTTATCTACACATCATCCCACCCTCCCCTGTCTGTCTGTCCTGACCAGACCTCATTCACTCTTCCTTGCTGAAGACCAATCAGCCGCTGGCTGCAAACAACACATTGGCTTTATGAGGTGAGGACCTGGAGGGAGCAGAAACAAGGACAGAGATGGAAACAGATGGACAGACGGATAGAGACAGACAGGAAGAGAGAGGAGAGACCGTAATAAAGTTACAGACACAGTGGGAGATTTGTGTTCAGGAGGACAAAGTGGACCTCGGGGAGCGTTTCATGATGGATTCAGGGGGAGGGATGAGTGCAGGCAGGAGACACAGGATGGACCTCTGGGAGAGAGAGTTATTGATGAGCTGATTATTAGTAGCAACAGGCCATCACAACTCGTTTAGACGGGCAGCCGAATAGCAGCGGATCGATCAGAAGCATTTAGTTTTGTTTAACATCATCAGAATTCATCATCTCTCTCAAGAATTTGTGTTGATGATCGCGCTCGTCGTTCAATGTCCATTTAAAAATTGATTTGGTGCTGATATTGTACATTAAAAACATTTTAGAGACTTTCTGAGCCATGTCAAAGAAACTGCCGTTTGTATTGTCAGCCCTTCTAGTCTTAGTCCTGAGATCATACGTCTATGGAAGTTTTACATTTGTACATACAGCATGTATGTACAGTCAGGGCCAGAAGTATTTGGACGGTGACATAATTTTTCAAATTTTGCCTCTTTACGCAACTCCAATGGATTTGAAACTAATCAGTCAATATGTGGTTGAAGTGTAGACTTTCAGCTTTATTTCAATGGATAAAACAAAAAAATCACAATAACCGTTTAGGAATTACAGCCATTCTTACACAGCCACCCACATTTTCAGAGGCTCAAAAGTAACTGGACCAACTAACATAATTGTGAATATAATCATTATTTGTAATACTTGGAGGAAAATCCTTTGCAGTCAATGACTGCCTGAAGTCTGGCTCCCATAGACATCACCAAATACTGAGTTTCCTCCCTGGAGATGCTTTGCCAGACCTTTTACTGCAGCCTCCTTCAGCTGCTGCCTGTTTGTGGGTCTTTCTGCCTTCAGTTTTATCTTAAGTAAGTGAAACGAATGCTCACTTGGGTTGAGATCAGGTGACTGACTTGGCCATTGAAGAATATTCCATTCCTTTGTCTTGAGAAGCTCTTGGGTTGTTTTAACACTATGTTTTAGGTCATAATCATAATCAATAATATTTGGTCGATCCTAACGTTTCTGCTATCTGAGTGATAGGTTTGTTAAGTGTTTTCAGCCTAACAATGGCCTCCTTCACTTGCATTGACACCTCTTTGGGCCGCATGCTGAGAGTTCCAAGGACCAGCTACCAAATGCAATTCCACATTTTCAATCTTATATTGAAAATCTTATATTAATTATCTGCATAATTTTTCATGAAATAGTGACAGAATAGGCCGCACCTGGCCATGAAACCGTTTGTCAGACAGTTGTCCAATTAAGTTGTTTCAAAACTGAGGACATTTTTAGTTTGGGTTTTTTCATCATTATTTTGCTATTCTGTCATTACGTTATGAGTGACCTCTGACCTCCACCCTCACTCTGCTGCCAAGTCTCTCTCTCTGGAGAAATAACCACAGTGTAAAGATGCATGTGTGTGCTCTGTGTTTCTGGGTAGTTTGAGGGAATGAATGATAGGAGAGGGGCATGTGGAGGGTTGGCGCGCACACACACAAACACACACGTACAAGTGCGCACACACACACACACAATTTTTTTGGGGACATTACATTGACTTACATTCATCTCCAACCCAAAATGTATAGATTTACATTATAGGGACGTGCAGTTTGCCCCCATAAGCGAGTCCCCACAGTCTGACTGAGGCTTCATCAACATCAATACGTCAAAAACATCTCCGTCCAGACTAAACGAGTATCACATGACTATTCACGTACACTGGACATGTGTGTGCCGGTATAAACAGGAAGTAGATTGTTGTATGTTTCTGTAACTAAGCAACCAGAGTATTATAGCAGTCGTTGATAGTAAAAGGTAGTAATGATACTTAAGATCAGCAGGATAAAAATAGTCTAACTGAGACAAAATCGATTTTCCAAGATCTTCCTGTCCAATACTGTCAGACAGCAAGTTACAGACCAAAACCACAGAAATAAAGTCAAATCAGACACAAGCTGGCCAATAACAATCATGTGACCACAGAAGAAGCCTATACATGACCCTTAGAGACTACATAAAACACATCCACATGATCCCATTCATTCAGTTGTTCTGAAATGACGTTATGAATCAATACATGAAGAGAGGTTCATATCAAAGTGTTCACACTCACCTCTGTCAAACTCATCTGGAATCTGTCAGGGAGGCAGAAAGGAGAGAGAAGTTATTACAATGGTAATCACATCAATCAATCCGTGTTGTGTGTTGACAGTAAACATGTTGGCATCACATCGGGATCATTCATACGTGTGATGTGACGACTCAGGGTTATGTCTGTGCTGACCCCGCACGCACGCACGCACACGCACACACACACACACAAAGAGAAGATGAAGGAGAAAAAGAAGGATGACACAGAGGAAGAGGACAAAAAGAAGAAGCAACAGCAGAAGGAGCAAGGGAGAAGATGAGGAGGAGGAGGAGGAGTAGTAAAGGTCAGAGGAGCAGCTGATGTGGGAAGGAGAAGAAGGAGACAGCGCTCACAGCCAGGGTGAAAGACTCCACCTGGTGGCCATGACACAGATGTGCATTTAGATATAACACAGACTGACCCACTCAATGTGATGGTCCATTATGTCTAAAAGGACACCTGATGAACGATCACAACAACACACTAGACTGTTACTATCACCAACTGCATGTGCAGTCACAGTCACTGGCCACGTTGAAAGCTTCTCTAGACACTTCTGTCCGCGATGAGGTGACTCATTCAAAATGAAATGAATCACAAGCCAAACGTTGCTTATAATTAAGAGAAAACATGATGGCTGAAGGAGAAGTTGACACCTTGGTAACACATTGGATTTACATCATGTTGGCTGTTGGGCTCTCCTTTATAAAAGGAGGATGAGATGAAGGGCTTTCTTTTGTAACTATTTGTAATTTACTAATTTTTGCTCAGTGAACTTGACTAAATTTCAATAAAAACATGAACAAATTTACCATCTGAGGTCCAAATACTGACACAGGCAACGATCAACAGCACTTTCCTGCTGTGCGAGAGAAACCTGTGCACAAACCGTCCTTAAAGGGACAGTTTGCATGTTTTGAAGTGGGGTTGAATGAGGTACCTGTGATGTCTGTGTGGAGTTTCAGAGAAACAGACAGGAGTACTGTGCAGCTACCGTGTTCTGCGAGGTAAATAGATGTTTTTAGGCGTCCACAGCAGTGCATTGCTTTGTTCCTGTGCTGGTATGATGACTGCCTTCTAGTGTAGGTATGGATAAGTACTCGTAAAGAAAAACACTCTAGGAACAGAGGACACCGACTCATTTACTTTAAAAGGTGAAGTATCAAAACGGAACAGGATGAAGCTGCGAGAGCGCAGTTTGAACATCCTCTCGTGAACAGCGAGAGTCGTTAGCAGAGAACCAGATGCTCACATACGGGGGTGAAGTGGAGCTCAGCTGCCATGTGGACCGAGGTGTGAAGCACGCCGTTAAAACCTCATCGACACCTCGGGACCACTGCAGAGGAGCAGGAGGGGAACAGGTTTCTCACACACCGGACAAATAATACAACACTACTACCGACAGCAAGTGTTGAAAGAATGTGGAGAACAAATCATTCTGGGATACATTATTGACCACCAGACAGTCTGTGAAATATAATACCGCTCACTAAGACATATTAAATATAATATTAAAATAAGATATCTTTCACAGCAGGAAAGAATCTGAACTGTGTATTACTTACGCGAGTCAGAAGTTGTTTCACAAGGCGTTCCCCACAAAGAGAGAAGTGTTCAGAGAGACCAGAGCCTTTAACCAACAATGCACAGATTCTGTATGTTCATTCTTCCCTGGGCAGTTTAAAAGCAGTATGTCTCATATATTCAGAGGCTGACGGTTATTAAAAGCAGTAATGTGAAGCGCCACTAAAGAGACAAAACAACTCTTATGAGCAAACGTACCCACTCACATCAGATATGAAGGCACAGAAAATAATCCTAAGAGCCCAATCACGATGTTAACAGAGAGGAATAGAGCTGAAACAAGTGGTTTAATAACCACAGATCAAGTCCCTGCACACTAATGTCTCTCTTTAGAAGATGAGAAGAATATAATAATGTGGCTTTTTTGGTTGACATCCCTTTACCACTAAATTAACTGAACTTAAAGCTGCAGGGCTATCTAGTTATATACATTTTTCTATAATTAAGTACTATATTTTAAGAGACACATTTTTCAAAAGCTTTCCTTTATGTATTAAAATGTTTATTCCAGCCCTTCTTTTACTTGAAATGAGAAAATGTATTCATTATTACAGTATATATTTATAACTGATCCAGTTCAATTTAAAAACTGACAATAAATATTGTTGAGATACAATTCAGCTGAACTTTCTATATTTGATTGATCAGTCAGTTGTTGACTACATACAGACATTAATACAACTGCTAAGCTACTTCGTTCCTGTGACGTTCCTGTGCTGACAAAAATTTGCACAATGAAAGAGAGTCAAATAACATGACTAAACAAACGTAGTAGAATAAACTAAAAGACCCTACAATAAACTATGTATTATACAACTAACATGTCATAATATTACAAATATACAAGAGCATCAGCTGACAAACATCCTAAAATGTATCACTATAGTAAGATCTTATTAAATCGTGCAGGTCCTCAATATAATTATCTAGAGATGTTCCGATACCATTTTGTCGTGATCGATACTAATTCCGATACCTCGACTTATCGGTCCACACCGATTGCGGATCCGATATGTTACGTTAAAAGCTGGTGGGATTTTCCAGCGTTAACTATTGCTAAATTGTTGACATTGTGCTCGCTCTGGAGTGTACTTGTGTAACCCTTTTCTAGTCCTCAGACCACTCAAAGGCTTTAACACTACGTGTCATCATTCATCCATTCACACACTGATGACAGCGGCTATCATGCAAGGTGCCACCTGCCCATCAGGACGATCTAAAATTCACAGCATACCCATTCACACACCACAGGTGTAATGTTGTAGGCAAGTGTGTTGCCCAAGGACACAGACTAGTGGAGCCGGGGATCGAACCGCTGATCTGACCGAAGGACGACCCGCTCCGCCACTGAGCCACGCCCGCTCCACAGTCGTTAGGCTCTCCTCTAGCAGCGGCATCATTAATGCGCTCTCTCCTCAACAGAGATGAGAAAGAAGAGAAAAGGCTCACTGAATCTGCTGCTGATGAAAGTAGTTACCGAGTGACTCATCTCTGCTGAGAGCTGCACATGTGCAGTAGCGATCGGGCAGGATGTCGTGATCGGGTAGCGAGTAGAAGAAGAAGACAAAGTTTACTCTTGTGGATATTTGTATTCCACTAGAAACATACATATTCTGTTTGTAACAACAAACCAGTGCATTTAATATCTCTGGTTGTATTATATTATTTTGAACAATGTTTTCAATCAATGATCACAACCGAGTTGTGGCAATATTGTTTTTCTGTATTAAGGCTTCTGGAAACCGAACTTGAAGTGGTAGAGCGTCTGATGAAAGAATGGATTAAATAGATGTAATGTGGTCTCATGATGGCATCACGGCTGTACTGAGACCGAGATGCTCCCTCAAGATGAGAGAAGTGTGTCGACTTCCCCCGTCCGAACACAATAAGATGTAAAGCTGATGAGAAGTGTGTCTTTTGAAGAACTTCCCCCATAGTGTCGCCTCTGACCGCTGGGACATGTGCACATTGGGGGGGGTTCCCTCCTTGGCTTTGAAGTGATCCAGTCTGCGTGTTGGTTAGACAGGATACAGCCAGAAAGGTTTACAGTGTGTGAGACGGGGAATTCAAGATCGTTACAATACAGCATGGAAGAGAGACGGGTCCTGGTTCACACATCCTCCAGAATGGACTTATGCAGCTGACCGTGACCTCTGACCTCTACGTAATAAAGGTTTGAGTGAGAAGACACTCTCCCTGTAAATCAAGCTAAAACGTAAGGTTACTTTCATGACCGATTCATCTTTTGCTGATTTTTGTTTTTGAAGAACTGATTTGTCTAAAGAAAATGTCTTGAAATTCCTCATTCTGTCTGTCCAGTGATGAGAAAGTGACAAAGTCCTCATGTGTGATATAATGATGAACTAATTATCAAAATTTACATTTATTTCCTGTATGTCGACAAGTAATGATTTCAGAAAATCTTCCATTCTGGGACCCAAAGCCAGGATTATAAAAACTCAACTGTCACCAAAAACCCACTGACAATATTTTATTCTCACAACTAGCAACGCCATGAACAGCACTGTGAAGGCAACCACTCTGAGAAGGCAACCACTCTGTGGAGGTAACCACTCTGTGGAGGCAACCACTCTGTGGAGGTAACCACTCTGTGGAGGTAACCACTCTGTGAAGGTAACCACTCTGTGGAGGTAACCACTCTGTGGAGGTAACCACTCTGTGAAGGTAACCACTCTGTGGAGGTAACCACTCTGTTGAGGTAACCACTCTGTGAAGGTAACCACTCTGTGAAGGTAACCACTCTGTGGAGGTAACCACTCTGACAAGGTAACCACTCGATAGTATTCATCAAAAGTACATTTTGATTGCTGTTAAAACTCACTGGCGGATTAAAATAGCATGTTTTCTTTTACCAAATTGACAAAGACACTATCTAACAAAGCACAAAACTGTAAAAACACAACATATTGTTGGATTTTAAACTTTCCCACGGTCCCTGAAGGAATATGTGACAAGCGGTTTCGTCAGAATAAATTATCAAATCAAAGCTAAAAATAGCGATATTTTATCAAAATCACTTTTTGTCCGATGTCAGCTGGGATCGGCTCCAGCGCCCCGCGACCCTGAACAGGATAAGCGGTTTGGATAATGGATGGATGGAAGCTGTTTGCACTTAACACATCCAGTACAAAACATTGAATTCTGCACCCCTCAGCTGAACTGGGAAGCCATAATTGACTCAAATTAGACGGAGAGTCACGTGACAAAACGTTTGCACAGAGAGGACAGGAGTTAAGCAGAGACTGTAAACATGTAATATGTTCAATATGGATAGCATGTAGAGCCTAATTATCCCCCCTAATATTGGAAAAATGCACATATGTATGTATTGGTTCCATTGTTTTCCCAATTTCTGTTCAATAAATCAAATAAATTAAACTTGTGTTTCCTTTCATTCTGATTTATGGCATGAATTATAGAAAGGCTCTCTGCATGACATTCAGGGCGTTAGCATAGCATATTGGGGATCTAAAGACGTAGTGCAGTAAGCTGAGCAGAGAATGAAGTCACTCTCTCTCTGGGTGGTGTGTGGAGGCTCTGAACCGGCCAAATAGTTAAAATAGTCTTTAGTTGCAGTCCTCATTCACTAATTAACTTAATTAAATGACTTATTGTTTCAGCTGTAGTTGACATTGTAACTGCTCTAAACAGCAGAGAGGTGACGGCAAAGTGCACCTTGGTCTTACTTTAGTAAGTAGGTAGTGTAGTGGTGTAACGAACCATAGTCGATCCTTGATCCGTACGGACCGACCTCACGGTTCACCACGCATGTGAACTCCGGATTAATGACACAGTTTACGTTAACCATCACAGAGTGAAATAAAGTTTTACTGACATCTTTATCCACCAATACTCAGTGAACTATGTGATCAGGACGTCATGTATGTTTCTCTAGTCTCTGATCTCTGATCATGTTACATTGTAAACAACCAGTCAGTGTTTGAACTGACGGAGGAGAATGAAGGTTCTGTTCAGTTACATTATGATGCGTTCAGGCTCTGTTCAGTGAAAATGAGTATTGAGTGAAGGTAAATTATAACGTTATCATGATGTGTTCACATGTGATCTGTAAAATGTAGTGTTGGTGAGAAACTTGAATAAATCCAGTTGTTTGAAGGAGATGTTTTCACAACATAAATAGATATTAGAGATGAATTATGAGCTGTTAACACTAGCTATAAGCAGCTTATAATACATCATTACAACTACTAATGACAAGATTTGTTTTAATCAATAAAATACAATCTTTCATTTCTTTATCATTTGAATTGTGTATTTTCATGATGAAAAACAAACACTATAGGTGACTATAACAATGTAAAAGGATAACATTTAGAATGTTTGATGTTGAGTGGTTGAAATGATCTTTGGGACGATGGCAAAAGGAGCCTTGTAGACCAGCTGATATAATCAAACAACAATATGGATCATCAATGATCTGCAATTAGTATCAGCGGCTAAAAACATGATCAGGGATCTCTAAAAGTTATATTTGCTCCCTTTTTTTCTTTGGTGCTGATCTGATCTGTGACTCTGATCCGAACCGTGAGTGTTATGATCCGTTGCACCACTAGTAACCTACAAGGTCTATTCCCCGTGAAAATAAACAGTGAATGAACAGCATAGTAACTGTATTACCAAAGCAGACGCCGAACAACCTTCAGACCCAGACCACCCACTCCCACGGCACTGACACAGTGTCCTGTGGAGGGCTTTCTTTGAAGTAAACTTGGGTTCCCACACAGCACTGGCACACGCCAGCGACGCCACATGTCCCCGTCCCATTGAGCCGAGACGAGACAGAGTCTCGGGGTGAGGAGGCGAGATAAGTGTGCACAGGTCGGCCGGCACAGAGAAGTGTGTCGTCTGAGCTGGACGCTGCTGACAGGAAGTCCAGGTGAGATAAGTGTGCTCTTTGAAGAAGGCAGCCATCCTCCCCGGCTGTACGGAAGTGAACGGAGCGGAGACAAAGGACTGTCCATCTTTCCCACATCCACACCTCGTATCACAGACAGCGACACGAAGCCCCATACTTGGTTCAAAAGAAACAGACTAACAAAAAATAAAAGTCAGGTCAGATTGTTTCGGTGACCCTTTGTTCTGCTTTTTAGCGCCGAAAAGTGGATTCCCATCCCTGCAACTTTTGTTAAAGATAATACATTTTGACATTTATATATAATGACGGTTTGTCCAGCTGGCTACCAGCTGGTTCTTTGTGTTCAGGGTGATTCCCAGAGACAGCACTCATCTTGGTGGAGTATTTTATGATTAAACTATCGAGTTCAATTCCTCCGTCTTTTTGCTGCAGGAGGTCGAGTCAAGAAAATAAAATTCACTTCTTTCTGGCGACGGCTTCAAAGTCTCCGTGACAAAGAGCGCTCAGCAGGAAGCCTTCCTGTCCCGTTGAGGCTCCTTGGTACCAACAAAGGGACCCTAATGTGAGAGAAGTGTGCCCTTTGAAGTGGCCTGTCTTCCCAGGCCAACACCTCCAACAGCAGATCTGAGAGCTGCTCAGAGAATACCTCAGACCTCAAGTCTAACTTTATCAATACAGGAATCTTTCATATTTATTAAACTGGTGCAGAACTATTTGATATTGATGTTAATAAATGAAAACATCTTACTGATATTTTCAACATAATCTAATCTCAAAAGGTCCACTTGCTCGCTTTCTGCAACTTCATCCATCAACAGACACACAGATGAAAGCTCCGGTAACCTTTAACATTATTTCACTGTGTACTGAATGTCAAGAATTCATTTCCATGCTCAAAAACAAAATGCAATTTAATTTAAAAAATATACATTATTTTTTTTATTAAATTGTTTCATTATGAACGTAGGAATATAATTGTTACCAATTCCTGCTACTTTAATTAGGAAGTAGTTTATAAAATGCATAACACAATGAAACCAAAGCAGTGACACAGCAAACCATAACATTTCTCTTCAGGTTCTCATCTCATATGGAGGTTTGTTGGCTCTGTGTTTTGCTAGTTTTCTAGATCTAACCGGTGATCTGACTGACAGTGTGACTGTTTAATAAAGTCGGCCACAAGCTGAGCTACCAATGATGACGATTTCTGACTCAGGCTGGCCATTAGTGTGTGGATTGGGATAATTGGGCTCTTTGATGAACCCGAACTCACAGCTCAGACAAACGCCATGTCTCAGTTCCCCGTCAAGTGTGCTGCTGCTCTTTATATCACAGCATAACAATGAACACATGGTGAGAGAAGTGTGCTCCTTGCTTTCCCACACTCCCAATCGTCCGTCCACACGTCACGGCCGCCTGTGAAGTGTGTCCTTTACGGTGTCCTATACAACAGGAAGAGGATCTCCTCCCTAAGAGGTGCGCAAAACACCACCACACATCTGAAGGGGAAGCAATAGAGAGAGAAAAAAAGGATGGCTGAAATTCACAGCGGTGTGCCAAAAGCGTGCCGACATGAGCCGCCGCATCAGCTCGGCTCAACATGAAAAGGTCCCATTTGAGCCTGAACAGATGGGTGGATGTGTCTTCACTGTGTGGGCACAAGCTTTGAAATCCCCATCACCTTAAAACACAGGCACTCACAGGTACTGCTGGTGATGTGTGCACAATCACACTCGGAGGAAATATGAGTGTGTGTGCGTGCGTGCGAGAGACGGTAAAAACTCACCATGTTTCCTTGTTCGTCCACTGAATTGGTGCCTAAAAAAAAAAGAAACAGTTTATCATCTGTGAAATTTGCTTCAACAACACTGTGAGCCTTTTTAAAGTGATACAACAATAATCTTCAGGGTTTTACACACAAGTTCAAAGGTTAACATGTATCTATAGAATGACTGTTAGAGTCATGTGACTCTGTAGCCTTGAGGGGGAGCCTTTTCATCGAGTTTGTAGAGATCTCAGGGGTGTTGAAGGTCAATACCAATCAAAATTCCTCCACAAACTGAAGAACTGACCACTGCCATCAAATGTCTGATCAGACTAAATGACTTCATGATTTGATCTCATAGCTCCTGATTAAATCAAGATTTTGCCAATTTCTGAAGGCAAAGTTCTTACAAATAAGACACCCGAGTGTTTAGATGAAAGCATCACAAGAAGCACTGGATCTCTGGGTTTGTATCGCCACTAGTCCTGGAACTTCTCAAATGACACCCAGCCTTGTAAAAGACGACGAGCTGATGAATCAACTAGTTGATGAAGAGAAAACTAATCGATACAGACAAAGAGCAGTGGTCGATCTATTAAGTGACAATGAATGAATCACTGGTTTAAAACGCCATGACGACAAGAGCAACACACAGTCACAAGAGAACACGTGTTTTTCCATACTTTCCTAAAAACGACAGACATGCAAACCACCAAAATATTTGAAGCATTTCTATTTACAGATTTCATTAGTATTTCGGCAGTTTTATGAGAAATGTCAGAGAGGAGAGATTCAGTTATTAAGCAACCCTGATACCTGTAAATACTATCTGCACGTCAACAGTAAAACCAAGTATTGTTAGTATTTCACAAACCTATCTGCATGGAAACCACACAGAAAGACGCAGCGTATAATCCATAGTCTGCAGAATATCTTAAAGGGTTAATCCATATCCATCCAAATCATAAAGAGAGCATATTCCACTCCAGTATTCCACGTGTGCAACAGGACGATTCCATGATAGCGATGAGATGAGGAAAGAAGTGGGAGAAAGTAATACTTTGGAAGTTAGAGATCCCACATCTCCAATCTTTTAAAGTAGTTTCTGAAATGCTAAAAATAAAAATGTAATTCCATCTCCATCATGCCCACTGCTCTGCAGGTGGCCGTAAATCATTAGAGTGCAAAGTGCCTCATCATTTCAAATACTGCCTCCGTAAACTTCAGAGAAACAGAAAATAAAATAGAACAGGGAAAAAAATGGAGCTACTGCTGCGCTGCCTCACAGGAAGTCCCCGTCTAGCTGTGCTTGTCTGAGAGGACTCTCGCTCACATCACACACTTCTGTTGCCGCCCACTGGAAACTTTAACTTCACTTGTGTATTTTCTGCTCTTTATTGTTCTCCGTCTGACTCTTCTCTGAAGACAAGCTGCTCGCCTCTGACTGACAGCTGCTAGCTCCGCCCCTCTGTGGGCTGTCCTTCTAAACAGGAAGCGATAAACCAATCCCACCCTTGTTTACAACATCATCGATCCTGTCACTGATGGATAAGGTGGGGATCTGTTCAACTGAGCTCAGACAAAATACCATATAGTTTTTTTCTGGCAAGTAGGGCTGCAATGACTCATTAGTTTGATTTCTCTCAATTAAATAATCAATTGTTTTTTCAATTGATATCAATTGGTATTTAAAGTATCAGAATGAGCAAAGACACTCATTAC
Organism: Anarhichas minor; assembly: GCF_050575085.1. Lineage (NCBI taxonomy): Eukaryota > Metazoa > Chordata > Actinopteri > Perciformes > Anarhichadidae > Anarhichas > Anarhichas minor. Next base: position 858,847 of record NW_027466498.1, on the reverse strand, counting down.
CATTAGCAAGAGTCCAGGGTGAGTTTGGAAGAATTCATTCATCTATTGACAGAAAATGAATTGATAACAGCCAAAGCATTCTCTGCTTATTGAGACATAAAACAGAGACATCTGAAGATGTCCCTTACGGCTCTGGAAAACTGGGACTCTTATTGTCCCGATTATTGTTCCACTAATTGAGGAAATCAACGGAAGATTGATCAATACTGAAAATATTTATTAGTTGCCATTGCTTGTTTTGTCCGACAGCCCAAAACCCAAAGATATTCAATTAAGTACATAACACAGAGAAATCAGCTTATTAATTAAAGAGATAGGAATGTTCGACGTTTGGAGGAACCTCCACGCACTAGAAAAAGACTTTACTCACTATTCAGCTACTCATCAGGTGCACTCCAGATTAGACTATTTTCTAATGAACACTACAGACAGACATAGGGTGAAGGAGTGCTCAATAGGATCAGCAGATTTATCAGATCACAATGCAATCTATTTAACAATTTACTTGAATAACAGACCGAAGAGTACATTATGGAGACTAAATATTAGCATTTTAAATAATGAGACTGCTCTAAATGAGATTAAGAAAGAAATTGGTGACTGCATAAAAGATAACAACAATGGCCTGGTAGGCCCAACCATCGTATGGGACACGGTTAAAGCAATAGTGAGAGGGAGACTAATTTCAAGAACAGCATACTTAAATAAGATGAAGAGGACAAAATACGATGAATTAGAGAAAACATTGAGAAAACTAGAGAAACAACAACAAAAAGATGGGGACAAAGGATTGTCAAACCAGATAAAAGAACTAAAAAAACAAATAGAGAACATCTTGAATGACGAACTAGAAAAGAAATTGAGATTCACAAAACAAACTTTTTATGAATCAGGCCCGAAAGCAACAAAAATTGTAGCAGCACGTCTCAGGAAACAACAAATTATTAATTCAATACACAAGATCAGAGACCCTTTAACTAATAAGATAACCTACGAACCTGAAGAAATCCATAACATTTTTAAAGATTACTACGAAACTTTATACTTACAGACTAAGATTGTCAATGAAGATAACATTAAACAATACTTGTCATCATTAGATCTTCCTTCCATAGGAAAAATACAAAACGACGAATTAACTGCCCCCATCATAAAAAAAAGAATTGGACTTGGCGATTAGTAAATTGAAAACAAATAAATGCCCAGGGAGTGACGGTTTTCCGAAGGAATGGTACAAAATCTTTAAAAAAGACCTCGCCCCTGTATTGCTAGAATCCTTAAATTGGACACTCAGCAATGCTGAAGCACCACCATCATGGAAAGAGGCCGTGATATCAGTCATCCCAAAAGAAGGTAAAAATAAAGAATGTTGTGAATCTTACCGTCCAATTTCTATATTGAATGTAGATTATAAACTGTTCACATCTATAATCTCAAAAAGAATTGAACACTTTCTACCCGAATTAGTAAATGAAGATCAGACAGGGTTTATAAAAGGTCGACAAACACAGGATAACATCAGACGAACCTTACACATTATAGAACAGGCTAATAAACAGCCATCTGACAAGTCGTTTTAAGCTGTTTAGAGGCACTCACCAGGGTTGCTGCCTTAGCCCCTCCCTTTTTGCAATATTCATAGAGCCTCTGGCTCAGGCTATCAGACAAAACAAAGAGCTGAAAGGGATCAATATTGCAAAGGAGGAACATATAATAGGACTTTTTGCAGATGACATTATTACCTATCTCCAAAATCCCAACTCAACAATTCCCAAACTTATGACAATTTTGGCTGACTATGGTCAGATGTCGGGCTATAAACTGAACATTACAAAAACACAGGTACTCTCTCTTAACTACATACCAAGTAAGGCAATTAGGCAGAAATATAAACTGAAGTGGGAAGCAAAATCAATAAAATACTTGGGAGTGCTAATCACTCAGGAAATGAACAAAATATATGAAACAAACTACAATATAATAAACGATAGGATACAGAAAGATATAACAAAATGGTCAACACTAGTACTGGACTTTAGTTCAAGAATTGAGGTGGTGAAAATGAATGTACTGCCAAGGTTGCTCTACCTCTTCTTATCATTACCAGTCAGAATCCCAGAATCTCAGTTTACAGCATGGGACAAACAGATATCCCGGTTTATCTGGGCAGGAGCAAGGCCAAGGGTAAAATTTAAGACACTCCAAATTGACAAAGAAAACGGAGGACTAGCACTGCCAAATCTCAGAGAATACTACTACGCGGCCCAATTGAGGTACATTGTTTATTGGTGCTCCACGGCATATCAAGCTGGATGGAAACACATTGAGCTAAATCTGGGTCAAGCTCAACCTCAGGCCAGGCTAGGTGGAAAAGAATATACAGACCAAAAGGGAGAAAATTCCATCTTAGAAGATTCACTGAAAATTTGGAATGAGATAGTCAAAAAATACAAACTGGAAGGAGACAGTAAACTTCTGATTTGGCCTTCTCAGACCCCCAGGTTTAGACCCGGACAGATAGATAATACTTTTGTACGCTGGAGAGAAAAAGGGATAACAGCGGTATGTACACTCATAGAGGGAAAAACTTTTAAAACTTTTGAAAAACTCAAAAGAGAATTTAATTTAGAAAATGGGGACCTGTTTAGATATTTACAGCTAAGACATTTCTATGATACAGAAATTAAAAAAGGGGTTTCATCAGAAGGTAATGAAGTAATTGAAGTGTTGACAAGTGCATACAAACAAACCCCCTCAAAGTTGGTTTCCAAACTGTACAGGAGTTTACAAAAATGAAACGGAAGAAACACACTATATGTAAAACTGAAATGGGAAGTAGAACTGAACGTTGAACTGTCGAAGAGTGATTGGCATTCCATGTGTAGAAGGCAACAAACATCCACCAGCTTTAGGAGATGGAGGGAATTCGGTTGGAAGAACTTAATCCGCTTTTTTATTACACCCCACATAAAATATAAACAGTTGGGTAAAGAGCAGCCATGCTGGAGACAGTGTGGGCAGATGAATGCTAACCACTCACATATTTTCTGGACATGTATAAAAATACAAGCATTCTGGGACAGGGTTATTCAGACTCTGGAGGAGATTCTATGTTACAAGATTCCCAGGGACCCCCAGATTGTGTACCTGGGAATGATACCTGGTGACATAATTCAAAAAAAAGGACTTCTACCTCTTTAAAATCTTGACACTCGCTTGTAAAAAGGCCATCACAAGGAGCTGGTTGAAAAGTGACCCTCCAAGCCCAGGACAGTGGCTGGACATTGTGGAGGAAATATATTCTATGGAAAAATTGACTCTTTTTCTAAGGATCAAAGCAGGGATCCACGATCAACGCTGGAGAAAATGGACAAAAGGAAAAGATGAGTAGTGTTCTCAGGTGACCTGAAAAGAATAGAAAAATGTTTGTAAAGAGTGAATGGTGACCCCCCTTTTATTTTATTTTTATTTACTTTCTTTTTTTTCTTTCATTTTTATGTCTATTTGTTTGTTTGTTTTTTGTCATTGACGATGTTTTGTCGCGTTTTTTGTTCAGTGCAACAGCAACTGAAAAAAAAAGAAATTAAAAAAAAGTTTAAAAAATAAATAAAAAATACATAACGCAGAGAAATCAGCAGATCCTGGCTGAAAAGATGGAAAGTGCACATTTTGGCTTTAAAAACTACCAACATTAATAGATTATCTGGTAAAATTGCTGCATAACTTTCTGTTGATAGTCTAATTATGACAGCGTATTAGGGCCATTGTGAGTAAAAATGAATAATTAATTACAGAGCCGAATGAGGGGGGTAATAATCTGAGATTATAAACTAATGATTATTTTTAAGTGATTTAATTAATTGCTAAACAAAATTGTTAAAATTCTGCTTGTCAACTCAATTTACATAAAACTAGAAACTAATGCAATCTATGTCACAGTGATTTTGTCTGATCCATTAACTGACAAATCATTTCAAAACTTCTCCAGACCCAGAAACACACATGAACCGTTAGCATTCACTCCGGAACATAACGGCTTCAAGATCAGTCCCGGATTAAACGAAGTGATGAGAAGTAAAAAGACGTCACTTCATGATGATCACGAGCTGTGGGTTCACTCTCAGGTCACAGCGGTGAGACTCGGATCAACTGACAGCCAGATGTTTGACTCCTTTATTTGCATTAATCCAAGGTCTGCACATCAGTCTGCTTGAGGCTAAAGCAGCACATTAGTCTCTGGACATAATGAGTAGAGCTCAGCTGATATTTCTAGTTTTAAATGACACACACTCTCTTTGGAGGTTTTAAAAAGGACAGTAGACGCTCAAACGTTTCAGCACTCACCAAATAGATAGACCATGCCGACCGCTCCGCCAACCCCCATGAGTCCGGCGAGCCGTAGCACCATCTTCTTAGCGTAGGCCGTGTTCTCCTTCTGCTTCTTGTCCTCCGTGTGGTCTCCCTCCCTCTCGCCCTCGCCTCCCTCAGGAGGAGGCTGCCCCTGGTAAAATAAAAAAAGATTGACCATCATTAACCATCCTGGATGCTGGTGATACCTGGACCGTGGTGGTGCTTACTGCTGCCCTGCCTGACACCCACTACTACTACTTTTACTAGTAGTCCCATTTACATTCATATGCTGCTACGTTTACCACTTTTATTATCATTATTATACTATATTATCGACTGCTGCTGGTATTATTAGTAGTCAGCATTATTCTGCTATTATTGGTGCTTCTACTGCTATTACTACTCATTATATTTGTGGTTACTTTTTATTATTATTGTCAAACAAATAAAAAGCTAGGCCTACACTACTGTTAAAGCTTGAGTGTGTCAGACGTCTGAGAGGACCATTCTATATATCTGAAAGGTGTTTCATGATTGTAGGTTGCAGAAAGTCATCATTGCATTGAGTTATCAGAGTACAGGGAGAACACAACACTGTACAATGGTTCAAGCAGCCACGACCGAAAGAGACAAAGGTCCCTCTGAGCAACAGTTGAATAAGAACAGAAGAAATCAGCAGTCACTGGTAAAAGAAACTAGAAGCCTAGCATCTAAATAGGTGTCCTGTTCACTGCCAAGTGCAAAACAAACAGCTTATAACGAGCTGGAATTAAGAGGCAACGTGTTGCTTTAGCAAAGCTCTTCTTCAAACCTCCCAATAGAAATAGAAGGTTGGTGTAGTGTTAGTTAGCACTGTTGGAATATCAGCTGAACATACTGTGGACTGACAGATCTCAGTCTAACCCTCTTCAATGTAACCCCTGAGTAGACTGCAGAGGGCCCAGAGAAATAAGCACCAACTCTAAATATGAAGAGCCCAGTTGCCCCGATGTGCTGCAATAATGACTGATGGTCACGTGCACTTTGCAGGACTGGAAAACAAATTCAACATCCAAGTTCAAACAGTATTGTCCCCGTACATGCAACACTGTGGGGACATCGACTAAATGGAAGTTTGAATCATTTCTTACTTTGGGGACAACATTAGGGATGCACCATTCTGACCCTTTTCAGTCCCGTCCCCTGGGCTTGATACAAAGTAGCGCTCCAGTACCAGCGTTCTATTAATAAACTTTATGCCTCACTGTGCGGAAGTGACTGGGATCATTCTCTCATGTGTAATGCAACATCAGGCCTGACTTAAACAGTGCTTTCCTTACTTTGTGCAACAAATAAATACAACGAACTTGCTGAATTGTTATTTCTTATTAAAATAATAATTCATGCACCAGCAATTTGGTGAACAGTCTTTAAAATATACAGAAATTACAGTTTAAGCGCAAACCTTTTTGAACGCATCAACAATTTGGTCAAAACTTAAAAAGGAATGAATATAATGTATAGCATAATTGAATTGAATAGATCAGCACTATTGTCACGGATACTCGATCCAGTCAATATCAGATCAATACCAAATATCGGTATGGGTGCATCCCGAGACAAAACTTTTTCAAATGTTAACAACGTTTGGTGTCTGAATTATATATTTTTTTTTTATCTCTGTTAAAATGTTCATTGCTGGAGGACAGAAGAAAAACATCTAGAGCAGCCGATTCCAGACCTCTGAACGGTGGTGTGAAGTCAGTGTTGCTGTCAGGTTTGTTAACAGGTGACCCGTGTCATTCCCGTGTTTTAACAGCATGTCAGGAACACATGGTGTGTGTGTGTGTGTGCGTGTGCTGCAGAACTGCGTTTCCGGTAAAGGTTTAACTGAACGCGGGGAGGGGGTGAGAGTCTGTTCTGACCTTCAAACCAAACAAACCGTGGCTTTCCAGCACAGTCAGTGTAACTAACAGCTGCTAGAGATTAAACATGTCGCTTCGTCAAAGGCGTTTGGTTCAGTATCTCTGAGGAGCTGATAAAAGCAGCAGCCTAAACGTTGCAATGAGCCAGAGAGAAGAGGCACAGGTTAGATTGATGCTAACTACATGCTAACCGTCATAGCTTACCAGAGCCACAGACCACACCTAATGTTATTGGTTATTTTGTAGGGAAGTGTACCGACTGGGCTCAGGTGTAAACTTGTTTAACTAACGTGTCCCTCCCAGGCGATACAAAAAGTCAACCAACCTACCAATTACAGTAATACGCATGCTAACATTAGCTAGCTAACATGTTAGCTTCCCTAATCTTAGGTTCATTCATTCAGCAAACACGCAGATGGAGCTGAAATGTAATATTTATGAAGTTGACATTCATCGTGACACATGACTGGCAATATATAATCAATACGGTCTGCCACTCTCTGTTTGATAGCTTAATGTTTAGGTGTAAATCAGCTTTTAGCTTAAACCTGAGGCTGGAAATGTCAGAAAAGTGGCTCTGATTTGAGCTACATGGCCAACTTGTCTGGGCGGGGTTTTACGTCCAAGAGTTGCAGTGCATTCGCTCTCCCCGCCAACATTGCTGACACGTTAAACAAATCGAGCGCACATAAGCAGGCTAGCCGTCCCACCTGACTCTGCTGCTGCTGCTGCTGCTGGAGGATAGCCTGAGCCAGTCCGCCCGTCGCACTGCCCGTTCCTGTCGGCGGCTTGTCAGTGGAGAGAGTCCGGATTATGTCCACCACAGCCAGGGAAGAGGCACCCACCGCCCCGCTCCTAAGCCTCAGGAGGCCCCGGCTTGCTCGCACACACATGGGGAACACAGGCGTAGCCGACATGTTGGATTGTAGCACAGTATGCCCGGCGAATGTAACGTGAAAAGGACAAAAGTATTTGATTGGCTTGGGCTGGTTTGAGTGACAAGCAGGAGGAGCTCTCAGAGCAGCGAGAGGCCAGAGCCGCCTCTGCTACAGGCCACATGGAGAGGAGGAGGGCGGGCGGTACAGCGTCCAGCCCAATCAGGAGCAAGAGTGAGCCTGACCTTCGGTTGCGTTATGAAAGGTCCAAGTTGGTTGATGGCAAAATGCCCAAACTGCTCACTTACATCACCTGTATTACAAAAAATGTCAAAACAAAACTATTCTCAAACATAACAACTACGGGAAATATAAATTATATTTTAAGATAAATTCTGTTATATATTTTACTATATATATATATTATATTATTCTACACTTAACTATATTATACCCATACTATACTGTTTTTTTGTATTTAATATTATATTATATGTTACATTGTTGTATTATCCTATATTATGTTGTATTATATACTACCTTTAACCATATGTAATGTACTATATTGTGGGAATATGTTGCTATTTTGTATCATATTCTATGTTATATTGTGTACTATTACATACAAACACTAAAGTACCATCATTTAATCACATCATCAGTCTGGTGTACACTGTTAACTTGCTGACTGCTCCAAATATACACCGCTGTCAATTTACCTTGTAATTTTTGTCCCCAGATGCTCTTGTATAGTTTTCCATACATTTTTGTCTGCATCTGTCTGCATCTGGCTCCTCTTTATCTACCAGATTGACTTTGTTCTCCATCTGTTGGTTGAGTGAACAGAGTTTTGGGCTCTGGAAAGCGGTGTTTCTTTGCTTGAAGGTGAGGAAACTGATGGGCGGACTCTGAAGGAGTCTAAAGTTGTCCTCTGTCTTTAAAAGCTCCTCAGCTTAATACCCATCTAACTGTTCTCTTGACGATCTCCAGCCACGGTTGTCTGATTGGTGCTTCGGCCCATCGCTCTGCTGCTTTCTGCGTCTCCTCCATAAGCTCAATCGGCTCCACCTTTTTGGTCTGATTGGAGGCCACCAGAGCAGCAAAGGCCTTGACAGTTTCTGCCTTTATTCTCTCCACTTCCTGCCAACCAGCATCATTGAGTTATGAATCCTCCAAGCAGTGTTACACTTGAGTTGCCTTTTTGTACACTTCAGCATAGTTTTGCTGATTCATGCGTCACGTGGTTGTCCCTCAAGCACACAAAGTAAACTGCATCATAAACATTCAGACCAGCCATGTCATTCCATAAGATATAAGCCAACTCAAATTGTAAATCAAATTCCGCTCAGTATTTCATCAGGTCTGTCTCAACCATGACGCCCCCACAGGAGGCCTTACTGTACACTATGCTGCCTCCTCTGGTGCTGCTGAAATCATCACCATCGGTTGTAGAAATCCAAGACAACATCAGATAGCATTAAAGAATTGAGGAAGGGAACTTCAGTAGTTTTCAATAACATCGTCTATTACGGTGCATATATGACCAGGTGTGATTGTAGTTTTCATATATCGCTGCATTGAACAGCACTCCTTTGATTCATTTATGGTTTATCGATAGGGGAGAGCGGGGTCTGACTACACTGTAACGAATTACTGTAAATTTACGGTGGATTTTCAACGGTATCTTACAGTATTTCATAATAACTGTAACATACAGTTAAATGTTCATCCTCACATGTAAATTAACAGTCAATGCTGTAAATTAACAGTTAATGCCGTCAATTAACAATAATAGCAGACTACCGCAATTTAACAGCATGATACAGTATTTTTTGTGAAGAGGTGGATACACGCTTCTCTATACAAGTTGAGTGAATCACGATCCATCTACATCGTACTGTCTATTGTAGGTTAATGTGTCTGTAATGACGATAGAATATTTTTATTATTCAAACTGCTCATTGCCTAAAAGTCATTTTTGAGTGACAAGACGTGACCGACTGCTCCTGAACGTGACTTTGGACACAACAGCTTCAGTTCATCCTTCTGAGCGACAGCCATGTGGAGACCGAGGAGCCAAGGTAAGTTATCATCCGAAATTCAAATTCAAAGTCTCTAGTATTGTTTTGTCTTCATGATTATTGAATTGTTGACATCTCAGATAATGTTTCACTTGGTCTGTTTCATTACATTAGGTTGCTAATGTTGGTGGAGCTAACGTTAGCTCTGTGACGTTAGCTAGCTCAAGCTCAATTAGCCTTAGAAAGGTTAGCTAGCTAACAGCATAGCAAGTTAAGTTAACATAAATAAAGTGAATCACCAATTACAGTGTTAAGATGTAACGTTAGTAACCTAACTTGTGTTTACTTGTGCTCTTATTGAACTGTAGGACCGCAAACAGGACGATTATCAAAAGGGAGAGGAGAACAGAGATCACCGACGTGTTCAAGACGATGAACAGTTGAGGTAACGCTAACAGTAACGTTACCCGTGTGTGTGTTATTCCAGGAGCAACATTAAGACCAGATCAAACTCATTTTAGTGTTGAACGTTAGTCCATTGTGGTCCATCGTCTTAGCTTTATTACTTCACCTAACGTAATCAGCTCATCACATAGTCTGTTCATTTAAACTGTATGGTATTCTTGTAGGCCTATTAGCTTTTTACAAAGACTTACATTGATATGTTAACATGTGTGAGGCACAGGCAAACCCACAGCTGCACACCCAAAGCTTCTTTTGTTTATCCTGGATGTCATAGAACTTTCCAGAAGTTCAGAACATTGTGTTTCTAAAGTTTTTATTTTGTTTGTTTACAGTCACTCGTCATCAGAGATTGAGGAAACTAGCCAGACGCTGCAGTCAAGTCCTCTTTAAGGTGTTCTCTCTCCTTATTGTTTCATTCATGTGAGTTCATGCTGTTCAAATTAACTATAAATGTGTATAAGACTTGTTATCAAGCTAGACTGTGAAGCAGTTCTATTACACTGTTCTTGATACTATTTTAATTCAATGTTATACTGTTGATGCTAATGAGTTCAGTTAAGCTGGTCATTAACGATTTTATTGGTTTATTAGTTTTTGTCATGGCTCTGCTGTGACCTCAGCTTGTCTCCCCTCTGTTGTCTGTCTGTCTGTGTGTGTGTGTGTGTGTGTGTGGCTTGAGTGCGGCTGCAATCATCCGGCACCTGGGCTCATCTCCTCACCTGACAACAATTACACCATCATCACCTTCAGCTTAAATACCCCGGCTTCCTGCAGTCTCATCGTCAGATTGTTCCTTCAACTCAGTGGTAGCTACACCTCGGCCCCTTTGAGTTTAAGTCTTCTCTTAGCGAAAGTTGGCCTTTTTGACATTTTTAACTAACTTGTGTTTTCCCTCTGCCTCAGCGAGTCCCGTGCCACGTCGCCGCCCAGACGCCGCCGCACACACCGCCTCGCTGCTCCACCTGCATGCTTCACCTGCATGTTCCACCAGCTCCACAGACAAGCAAAATAAAACTCTTTTTTCACCTACTCTGCTGTCCCGGTGTCTGCGTTTGGGTCCAGGATAAACCGACCATAACAGTTTTCTTCTAAACATGCAGTACATTGTGAGTTTTGTGATGTAATACAAATGTCCCTTTATTATTTGAGAACATGTAATAAACTGCAACTATTATGTATTGAATGTCTATTGTTGTTCTTTCAATTTTTGGGAATTAAATGCAAAAGTAGCGGGTTGTATTACCCTTTGTAAATAAACGGTAACATTCTGGCATATACCGTAAAATCACGGTAAAACCCAATTATCCAACTATCACGTACCGTAATCCAGTATACGGTATGATACAGTAAAAGTAAATTACGGTAGTGTACCGTAAAAAAACAGTAACTTACTGGCGTCCCTGCTGCCAGTAAGTTACTGTTAATTTACGGTGAAATAATTTAGAGTGTATGACTTACATTTTATTCACAGTTTTGAAATCTACATTTCTGGCACCTTTAATAGTTTTCGTCTACCATACTGTTTTAGGATATCCACAAACAAAAAAATATATTGTTGGAAAGCTTATTTTCTGGCCTATCAGATTAGAATTGTTGTTGGTAGCATGAATCCAGTTAGGGGCAGTTGGGACAGTGTTGTTTATAGTTCCTACCTTGTCACAAATTAATAAAAAGCAGAACAATTGACAAATGCTTTTCCTAATTAATAATTCTCACTGATAGGTCACTGAGTGATTGTTTACTCAAGTGGCAGCCAGTTGGAAACATTTTTGTTTGAAAAATTCCATATCACAGAAATGTATGAATTAATGTATTTTTAGAAAGTGCTGTTGCTCCGTTTGTGCTTTAGTGTTTTGTATCAGTACGTGACGCCAGTGACATGAATTGAATTAAATGAGAGAGAGAGAGAGAGAGAGAGAGAGAGAGAGAGAGAGAGAGAGAGACACACACACATCGGGAGCAGAGCATTAGTGTTGTTTCTGCTGTGGATCAGAGGAGAGACAGGTTCCTCATCACCGAACAACCAGCGGCTTGTTTTCAGGTAAAAACACCTTCAGCTGCATGTCTTAGAGCCGAACGCCTGTCTGTTGGTTACGATGTGTTGATTGTTGTCGGTCTGCTGTGTCTCGTGTTATTTCTGAGAAGATGGAGATGCTGAGTCAGAGGGACGATCAAAACAACCCCCCCTGAAATAAAGCTGCATTGTTACATTCATCTGGCAGTTTAAATCAAACGAGCATCGCGTGTTTCTCACATCCAGTCGATTGTGAAGAGGTTCACGTTTCTTTGTGCGTGTTTTCATGATCTGTTAGCGGGGCGTTTTTTCTCCATCTCGCCCTTCACTACGCACATTGGCACAAACCGGAGAAGCTTCGGTCCGTATCTTGTGCGTTTGATTTGTTCAGATCGTAAACGGCGCTGGAAGATTGGCGTTGTGCAGAACACACATGTGTGCTTCATCTGTCCGTGTGTTTTTCTCCCGGTAATTAATTAATGTCTCCGCTTTGGTTTGTTGTAAAATGGAGGCTGGATGGAGGAGGAGGAGTAGGAGGAGGAGGATGCTGCCATGGCCTCCCTCACTCCCTCCGTCTCTCACGACCTGCTGGTACACAATACATGGTTCTACAGTGATGATTGGAACACATTCACATTTAGACCATATTTCCATATTTCATATATTTCATCCTGTACATTATGCTAATAGCATATCATCATTATGGATCCTTGGTCGAAAAACAAAAACAACACATCCCATGTTCTCAGTTGAAAGCCAGTATTGCAAATTCCAGTGAAACATGGTCTAAATGTGATGCATGCCTTTTTAGACCTAAAAATGCTCACCCTATAATATTTTACATAGACCCGTCATACTAACAAGTCAACAGTTTCCACTTAAAGGACAAAGAAAACCATGTGAAACAGGCAACAATTCATTTGTATTTATTGAGCAACAATTTGAATACAACATGAAAAATGTTCTTAAATGCAATTACAATGAAACAGAAAAAAAGCATAATTGTTGACAGTGCAAACAATAACGAAACCTCCTTTCCCTTCGTTAAATGTTTTTGACAAAAGCCAGGAGCTTGTTTCAGATGGTCTACCTGGACGCCTGTAAGAAAAAAGTATTACAAATAATTACTATGCAAGGATGAGAAGAACTGCAGTTTAGCAATTTGACACAGCTCAGGATAAAAGATAAAGAGGGTGTCCTCTCTATATTACACTGTGTCATCCTCCACGCTGTTTGTATGTCGCTGTATGCTAAACAACACTTTGTTTTACTCACTCCCTCCATCCCACCTCGCTCCCACTGTTACCAGTGCTCCCAGTGCTCCACTGTTACCACTGTTACCAGTGCTCCACTGTTAGCAGTGCTCCAGTGTTAGCAGTGCTCCACTGTTACCACTGTTACCAGTGCTCCACTGTTAGCAGTGCTCCACTGTTACCACTGTTACCAGTGTTCCACTGTTAGCAGTGCTCCACTGTTACCACTGTTACCAGTGCTCCACTGTTAGCAGTGCTCCACTGTTACCACTTTTACCAGTGCTCCACTGTTAGCAGTGCTCCACTGTTACCACTGTTACCAGTGTTCCACTGTTAGCAGTGCTCCACTGTTACCACTTTTACCAGTGCTCCACTGTTAGCAGTGCTCCACTGTTACCACTGTTACCAGTGTTCCACTGTTAGCAGTGCTCCACTGTTACCACTGTTACCAGTGCTCCACTGTTAGCAGTGCTCCACTGTTACCACTTTTACCAGTGCTCCACTGTTAGCAGTGCTCCACTGTTACCACTGTTACCAGTGCTCCACTGTTACCACTGTTACCAGTGCTCCACTGTTACCACTGTTACCAGTGCTCCAGTGTTAGCAGTGCTCCCAGTGCTCCACTGTTACCAGTGCTCCACTGTTAGCACTGTTACCAGTGCTCCACTGTTACCACTGTTACCAGTGCTCCCAGTGCTCCACTGTTACCAGTGCTCCACTGTTACCAGTGCTCCCAGTGCTCCACTGTTAGCAGTGCTCCACTGTTACCACTGTTACCAGTGCTCCACTGTTAGCAGTGCTCCAGTGTTAGCAGTGCTCCACTGTTACCACTGTTACCAGTGCTGCCAGTGCTCCAGTGTTAGCAGTGTGACCAGTGCTACCTTCCAAATAGTTGAAGCAGTCAGAGCCAAAGTGCTTGTGCAATACTTTCTTATTTGACATGTATAGAACTGCTCCCATTACAGAGTCCTGGTAGCTTCTTGTTGTTAGCACACACTTTATATAGTTCAATATTTATAACATTTGATATAAAACATTAAATGCGTTGAAATGACTTCTTCGTTTCGACCACATTTCACCATCCAGTGTAATGCGACTTTGGATAAATACATTCATAGTAATCAATATCGTCCCTCTTTCAACCACCACTAAAATAAGCTCTGTGGTAAACGTTTATGATACTTACACGTTTTTTACACGTAGATGCATTCTCCATAAGAAAAAAACTAACATTAAATAACTATAAATGAACTACACTACAGTCACATGACTTCATGTCACCACCACAAAGTTGAAGGCGGACTAGTGTTTTGCATAATGACTGAGTAGTCTCATTTAGCCACTTGTTATTTAAGACACATAAAACCTTCAAAATTCCCGAGTCGGATATTCACTGAGGTATTTTATATCAAATGTTAACCACAGACCTTATTTCAGGCATCTAACAACACACACATACACAAAACTAGCTTTGCGACAAGGGAACAGGAAGTACAAAAACTAATTTCCAAAGTGTAGGACTCATTCCTGCAGCACTCCGTTATTTTGTCATCTCAGGATCTCAGATTAATTACAAAATATCTACTCCGAGATCAGTAGAACATTTGAATTGACACAATTTGGTCGACCAATTTGTTTTTTGGTGTATTTTCTTATGTAGCAAAATGGGACTACACCCCTTGTAAGTGATGGCATCTGTTAGCTTGTACAGACTGTACAGATCAGACTATAGAGACATTTTATAGTCTCATTTGACCTCCAAGATGATCTTTGTGTGTGTGTGTGTGTGTGTGTGTGTGTGTGTGTGTGTGTGTGTGTGTGTGCACCAAGCTTTAGATATGGGCAGACAGATAAAGAGGATGGTTACTGGTTAACAGGCTTCTCTTTGTTCTCTCTGTTTCGTCAATCACGCTGCAATTCAGAAAGTGCGGCTGCAGATTAACAGTTTCTTCTTTGTGACAGACCACTATTTGTCCCGTGGAGTTAGATTCCTGTACATCCAATGCTAATGTTTAGTGCCAATGCAGGAGGGATTTACCCTTGTTTACAGACCTCTGAATCACTGCTCACATCAGAATTGAACCTTTCACTTGGGAACATGTGTAAAGATAAAGGTCATCGGTGTATGTTCTGCTTTCCTTCCTCCCTCGAACGTGCGATGATGGAGGAGAAGATGGAGGTTTGATGATGGAGAGAGTGGCTGCTGGATGGATTTCAGTGTCTTGTTTATTTGCTAAAGTGCAGATTTAATCCAGCGCTAGCATTAGCCTTTTTGGCTACCACCATTATCGGGTCAATTAGCGTGCTTTCCCCTCGTTTTCTCTGTCACACCCACATACACAGACTCCGGGCAAGTCAGAGTCTTGTGTGTGGTGTTAAGACACAGGCTCAGGGTCCACGGGATCAGGTCCCTTTGTTTGAAGTGCTAGTTAGTAACATTTCAGTCAAAAATAGGGCATCCTGATCACATCTGTTTACCACTTTGATATTGAGTATCTGCCCATAAATCTATTCTTTTTTATTATTTCATTATTATTAGCCTATGTTTTCTTTGATTCCAACACAAACAGCTGCACAGTACACATTATTAGAGCTACAGTAAGCCCATTAAAACAGGTTCATCATTTTACATATGTTTCAAAGCAGAAAACAACCTGCACCACAAGTGTCTTGTAGTACTTTGTAGAGCTGAACAATTAATCGAAGATTATAATAATAACATAGATTTTTGGTTCCCACGATTAAATGAACACGATAAACTCTGATATTGACGTTTGAAAGGCTCCGTTCATAGAAATCGATCAAGATGTTTTGGCCTCACTTTTGGAGCTGTCATGCTGCAGCCTGTGAGAAACGTTCCAGAACGTTGCGGCTGCAGTCCAAAGTAGAAGAGTAATATGTTGGTTAGAATGTTTTGGTACAATGGTATTGATATTTTACATCTAGGAGATGCACTGTGAATAAGCACCAGTCTTATTTTGATGCATCGTTTTGTGGATTAGCAGGAATGCGGCCCAACATGGAAGAGGAAGCAGTATTCCGTTTATTTAAATGTGAAAGTGCAATGAAATATTTTGCTCCTAAAATGAATAATCGTGATTAAAAAATCGTGATCTCACTATTAATCAAGATAATTGTGATTATCATTTTGGCTATATTCGTGCTATTTCATATCATATGGAACGACGAGGCAGGAAGGAGTTCAACAATCTCTCCTCATCTTCAACCTGAACAAAACACTGATGTTCAGGTGCACGTTTAACCAACAGCAGCTCTATAGCTAACGGTCTTTTATTCATGGCTGAGACCAAATCATTTCAATGCACCAACCTCATATTTCAGTTATCAAGCCACGTGGCCGTGCACGGTCCGACTGACGCTGTCTTTTTTAGATTCTTATTTTTCTGGGATCAAACGAGATAAGTGGGATAAGTGTCAAATCGTGATTTTTAGATTCACGTCTGAAGTCGACAGCTTTGTCAAAGCTTCCACTGCTGGGTGTCCTCACATTTGTTTGAGCTTTTGGATGTTGAGTTTGTTTGGATTTTTTTAAATGCAGCTTGGACAACAATGTTAACACATTTACAGACGTTTAGACTGATCTACTTGTTAGAAAAAGTATTGTTGATGAACATGTGAGACCTGTGAAGCAATACAGGCAAGCAGAATATACATACATGATCCATATTGATTGAATTTGGTCGACGACGTTGTGTTCCTGCTTAAAAAACAACAATATTTGACATTATAAAAAGTGTCTCTCTGTCTCTCTGACAGGCCCAGCTGCAGCACCCCTCACCATGACTAAAGAGGAGAACCTGGAGGTCCAGGAGAAGGAGAGGCACGACCGGGAGGAGCAGGAGGAGGGGAAGGTCCAGAAAGAGGAGGAGGAGGCACTGACTGAGGAGGAGGAGGAAGAAGAAGAGGAATATGAGCTAGAAGAGGAGAAGGAGGGGGAGGAGAGGGCAGAGGTGGAGGATGAGGAGGAGCAGGAGGAGGAGGAGCAGGAGGAGAGAGAGGAGCGGGAAGAAGAGGAGAATCCACAGGCCGGTCAGGAGTGTGACGCCGATCCAGAGCCCGAGCCGCTGTCAGTGTCCGAGTACCAGAGTCCAGTTCACGAGCCACGCCGCCGAGCCATGGTGCACCCCTCCGCCCAGGCACCACTCCCCAAAGACTACAGTACGTTATACCACCTTAAATACACACTGTCATATCCCTTTGTCCAGGTATACTCTACCTTAAGACTATGCTAGGTCATACCACCTTAAATACATACTGTAGTAACACTGTAAATAAACACTGTTACACCACCTTTAATACACTGTCATACCACTTTAAATACATATTCATACCCCTAACCAAAGTCTACCGTATGCCATACTACCTTAAAACCATGCTGCATGCAACAGACATTCGTGTATTCACTTTCAGTAGGTACCCCTCTGTACTACGATTGCATTGTTATGTTACCTGGACATTTTTATGAAGACAAAACGGTACATTTACAGTTTTAGACTGCAGAAAGTGGCACACAGTATTATCCTCTTTAAATCATATTAAGCCATTTTGTTTGCTTAATAGTAATTGTGTCCAGAGCTTTGTATTGCATGTTATGGATAAACAGCAACAGACTGAGGTCAATGCAGAGCCCAGCCTCTAATTACCACAAAACAACAACATGAAAAAACAACCACTGTAAGCTAACCTCCTCACATAGCCACAAAACGCACAGAGAGAAGCATGTAGTGGTGAAAAGTAAAGACACTGTCTGAATCATAGACCTCAGTGGATTGTCGGTGCACACAGTCTGTATCAGTGACAGCTTTGATCGACCTATAGCTTTGGAAAGCTCTGGAATGACTTCTGTGTGGACGATAGGCTCATTGGTATTCATCAGACAAAATCAGTGCAGGCCAGCTCCATTATACACTCTGCATGTCCTCTCCATTATCCAGCAGGGAATACAGAGCGGTCCTCCTCACCAGCACCAGAGTGTTCATCATTCACTAAAATAAAGAGGATAGCTTAGATACTGAAATAGCATCAGTTATGGCAGAACTGAAGGCTTTTCTGGATCAAAAAGATGTTTTTGCTTTTCACCGGACCAGTTTGATTGACAGATGGTTCATCCAATCACCTGCCAAGTATTATTTTGTTAGCTTCTGGTCCGTGCAGATCCCATGTCAGCTTTTCTGCTGGTTCTGTGGAACAAACCATCTTGCTTGACAGATTAGCTGGACTCACCCTGACCGACCATCTTTCATACATTGGGGCCGATTTTCATTATGCTGGGGTGTCTCCTCGATTCCTGGAGGAGGAGGCAAAGAGGTAGGCAAGGAAGAGATGCGAGGAGAGAGGGGTTGAGACAACAGGCATTTGTCTGGTTGTATAGAAGTCTATGAGAAAATGACTCTATTTCTCACTTGATTTATTACCTCAGTAAACATTGTAAACATGAGTTTATGGTCTCAATCTGTAGTTTCAAGTCTTCTTCAATACAGCATGATGTTCATTTAGTACATTATGGTCCATTTAGAATCAAAGACACCATAGAGCAGGGTATGCTTTAGGGCGGGGCTACCTTGTGATTGACAGGTCGCTACCCTAGATGTATACAGCGACTCTACATCACTCCTCAGCGGTCACTTCCGTTCACTGGTTGCAGAAAGCCAAGATGGCGATGGCCGAACTCGAGGCTTCAAAACAACAGTCCACAAATCTATGGGTCAAGTCACGATGACTCATCACATCTACATCAGCTGTCCATTGTTTTGCTATAGCATACTGGGTTTATGTCTTAACTTTTCTCATCTCCATCCGTCTCCAGCCTTCACCTTCTTCGACCCCAATGACCCGGCCTGTTTAGAGATCCTCATGGATCCTCAGACCACCATCCCGGAGCTGTTTGCCATCGTGCGTCAGTGGGTTCCCCAGGTGCAGCACAAGATCGACATTATCGGCAACGAGGTGAGAACACTAAAACACAAGAACACTGAAACACTTCCATCCCCGTTTTGTGTCAGTTTGTATTTGAACTTCTTAAAGTCACAGTGATGCGTTAAAAGGTTAGACAAATCATTTATATGTCAACTTACCGAAGCATTTAATAATCTATTATTGGTTTTAGTCATTTATAAAATAGGAATACTAAAGATTTTTAGATTTCGCTTCACTAATGTGGATCCTGTTTTTGAACCTGTTAAAATCAATCAAACGTCAATCTAACTTTATTTGTACATAGTAAGCACCTTCTGCATGCAGGTTAGTGCAAAGTGTTTTGCAGCTGACTGACAAGCTGATATAAAGACAGTACAAATGCAAACATTAACAAGATACTAATGCACACAACACATAGAAATGATAAAATTGAAATGATAAAAACAATAGAATAGATAAAATACAGTAAAATAATGAAATATATAAAAGGTATGTCAAGTTTATGAATCACAAGCACGTCAACAGACAGGCTGATGCTAAACCATCTAGTGCTTTATAGACTAGAGAAAGATTTATAAGATTAAAATGAAAATTGATGGGCAAATTCTGTATCAATATGAACAGATTTAAGACAGGAGCGCATTACAATAGTCGAGCCTGCTCAGAGTGAAAGAGCGCATTAGTCTCTTTGTCCCCATCCACATTTAAGGCTGTTCTTCAGAGGATAAAATCTGATTTAAATCCTGAGTCAAACATGACACAGAGGTTTCTTGACTGTTGGCTCGGGGTAAAAAGGGAAGAAGCTAATGCTAAAGCTAAAGCAGCTAATAGTAATGCTACAGAGGCTAACTTAAAGATGTGGCGAACCTTTAAACAGTTGTGTTTAACTGCATGTCTGCATCGCCTGCCTTATAGTTGTTCTGGCATGGAGCCTGAAATCCACACTCATTTTCACATTGACCCAGATTCAATACACACACACACACACACACACACACACACACACACACACACACACACACACACAGACACAGAGTTAATTAACAATAAAATCCCACTGAGCAGTGTGGAGCTGCTGTTAGAGATGTAAGAGCAATGCCTGAAGGCTGGACTTAACATTTCAGATTTGATTCGGTTTCAGGCACAAAATATGATCAAAATGTAATATTATTAATAAAAATAATAGCAGAATTGAAAGCTGAGACCCTAAGCTATAAGAAGGATTCTTTGTTTCAGGTCATTAAACATTCATGAAAACAAAGTTATACATACATTCAATTTCTGCCAATAAGTCCCCCTAAATCCTACACACTGGCCCTTTAACACACAAACGAGGAGATGCTGACCTAGTTACAAAGGCTGCATGGACTTCAAAACAGAGACAGAGCAGAGAGAAAGTGGTGCAGAGGGAGAGGGAGACTAGAGGGAATGTCATTGAGGCTCTACCATGACTCAGCAGAAAGCTGAGTCGGCCCGGAGGATTTAAACAGTGACATGACTGAAACAGACAGGACGACAGGGAAGTCTTATTCAGACAATCGCTGACATTTCCCTCCATGTGTAGTGCAGCAACTTCCTCCACAAAGATGTTTTAAAGCCTCATATCTGTATGGTTGGTTGTAAATTATATTGTAGAGAGCTGAAGAGCTTCAGGTTCTGGTCCAGAAGTTGGAAAACCTGTAAAAACTGTTAATTTAACATTTTGTTTTTAGTGGCTTTTCTCCTATAATCCCAAGAACACTGTACTGCTTCGTGTTGTTCACACTAAAATTATGAGCATCAGAGAGGGACAAAAAAAACAGCTGTAGATATGAGGAATTTCAATATCTCCCACTTTCTGATAAGAACAATGGAAGTGTCAACAAACTGGCACCATCACTGGCACTTACAAAGAAATTAAATCCAATATTTACAAGTCAATTCAGCTGATTAAAAAGGAGCGATATACTGTTTCCTCTGGGTTTCATTTGTTAACAAACTAGTACAAATATGTAAAACAATAAAACATACTTGATTTAGGCCGGATTTCCACATGAAACAATAATTAAAAATGAATGAATACATTTTTTTTATACGAAGTCAATGTACGGTGGAAATAAATGATACACTTGAAAAGCTCAACAGTGTCTCTTTCCATAAATCATGACCTGATTAATCCAGATAATCCACAGAGCTCGTTTCATTCATAGGAACTAATAGCTGATGATTTCTGGAAAGAGACATCACTGTTAATTGCCTTTTAGTTCCATTATATTGATAAGGCAGACATCTCTACGGCTGATACCAAACAATTTAGATTTATAAATAGCAGTACAGGCAAGAAGACAACTATGTATTTTTGATTTTGGAGTGAGGCTACTTCCGCCTATTTTATATCTATGATATAAGGAAATGAGGAGCGCGCAATATTCACGATATTCACCCATAACGAGTCGCCCATTTTCTTCTGTCCCTAATGTTTTCGTACAAGGAACAGACATTTAACTAAAGATTCAGTGAGGTGATGGTGGGACAGGTGCAGGACTGACATGGTAGCTAACATACAAACACATACAGTGAGTTCTCCACTCACAAGAACAAAATGGCGTCTTTGAATTGTCCATCGCGTCTCTCTCTGTTTTCCTGTCTCAGATCCTGAAGCGCGGTTGCCATGTGAACGACCGCGATGGGTTGACCGACATGACGCTGCTTCACTACAGCTGTAAGGCTGGAGCGCACGGAGTTGGTAAGATACTTATTTGATATGATCCAGTCAGTCCGTCTGACTCGACCTGGTTCAGCTACACTGTGTTTGTTGGAAGGTAATCAGTAAAAGGAAGAGCCTTGTTTTTATCTTTTAATTAAACCAACAATTAACTGATTCTGCTGATAAATATAATGTGTTTAGCCAGAGCACAAAAGATTTTATTCATTAATCGATCGATCGTTTGGTTTGTAAAAATAGTGAAAAGAGTGAGAAATGGCATCACAATTACCCAGAGCCCCAAGTAAGACCTTCACAATGTTTGTTTAGTCCAACCTACGGTGCAAACATCAAAATGATTGATAATACATTTATACATTATAACATCTGGAACCATCAAATGTTTTCTTCATGACAAATTACTTCAACCATCAACATAGTTTCAAATAGATTTTCTGTCAATCGACTAATTGATTGTTGGACTAATCGTTTCAGCTGTACTTGTACATTTTCCTATGTTTTGGATGCAAACATCTGAATTAATCAATTAACTGAAGCTGTCAATCAAATGTAGAGGAGTAGAAGTATCGTAGAAAGTGTCATTAAGACGCACACGTCCTACGGGTTTAGTGAAATGACTCCAATGAGCAGAGATAAAGCCCAACATCAGTTCAGTCAGTGATCTCGGAGGATCTGTGGTGTGACGGGCGGCGTCGGGGTCGGTGGTTCTTTGTGCTCCTCTTAGCTCGGTCCTCACTGTGTGTGCAGGTGACCCGGCGGCCGCGCTCCGTCTCAGCAGCCAGCTGATCGCTCTGGGCGCCGACGTGAGTCTGAGGAGCCGCTGGACCAACATGAACGCTCTGCACTATGCCGCTTACTTCGACGTCCCAGAACTGATCCGAGTCCTGCTCAAAGCCACTAAACCAAGAGGTACACACACACACACACACACACACACACACACACACACACACACACACACACACACACACACACACACACACACACACACACACACACACACACACACACACACACACACATATTGTTCGCAGCTCAAGCTCAGGAGTGGTGGTTAATGTAGACTTGTTCTTCTTTTGTTGTCTCCGCAGTGTTGAACTCCACCTGCAGTGATTTCCACTATGGCACAGCCCTCCACATCGCTGCCTCCAACCTCTGTCTGGGTGCAGTCAAATGTCTCCTAGAGCACGGAGCCAACCCCATTGTCCGGGTAAAAACACTTTACTTTATTTTTGCAGGGTGAGAGTCAAGCTGTAGCTTGATGATCATCATTTGTTTTCAGTACGTTCTTCTGTTGGTTCGGCTGGATTTCCAACAGACCGATCGAATTGAAATACTCTGGATACCTTACACTCTTTTCCCCAGACATAACTCCTCTTGTGGATAATCATATCATGGTCATGATTCTGTCCTTGCACACTCCAACCCCCTCTCCCCTCCCTCTCTGCAGAACGATAAGGGCCAGGTTCCAGGGGAGGTGGTTCCCGACCCGATGGACATGACTCTGGACAAGGCGGAGGCCGCCATGGCGGCCAAGGAGCTGATGCAGCTGCTGCTGGACGCCGTCCCTCTGAGCTGCAACCTTCCCAGAGCCACGCTGGCCAACTACGACAACATCCCAGGAAACCTGATGCTGACCTCGCTGGGGCTGAAGCTGGGGGAGCGCGTGATGCTGGACGACATGAAGGTCAGAGGCTCACTGAGGATCAGGGATGTTAGTCCGTCCTCAACATGTCTTAAACAGAGAATGGGAAAATGTGTTGCCGGTATTTGAAAGCAGCTGGTTAACTCTGCTGGTTGTTAGGAGGGTGATCTCCAAACTAGATTTATTGGTAAAAGGATACTTTTCCTATGTGTTATTAGATTATATCAACATCAAAAGTGAAACATTCATTGATCGTTTGATCACATACACTATAACCAATTGGAATTGGAAATTACGATTCTTCTGACAAAGTTATATTGAAATAGACGTAATAATAATCAATCTTCATTTCGGATGAGCGAGGGATAAGCACCAGCTGCTCAAGAATGAATGCTGCCATTAGAACTGTGACAATGAATACCTTAATATATGGGAATCAATTCAAACGTCCTCGTTGAGCTCCCATCTTCATTGCAGCCCAGGTCCTCTGTAGGAGAGGAAAGCGACATAAAACCAGTTGGAATCACCACTACGAGGGCTCTAGGGCAGAGGTCTTCAACAGGGGGTCCGCGACCCGTAGGGGCTCCGCGGAGGTACTGCAGGGGGTCCGCGAAATGTTTGGTTGATTAGACAATTTTATTTCTTTTTTCTTTAATTTTTTCTTTTTTTTCCCCAAACATGAATCTTTCCATTATTTTAATAGTTCAGTATTGTATGAAAGATAACAGGTATGTTTATGCATGGCAGTGGCACTAATAGGCCATCACTCATTTTTGTTTCCACATTTATGTTTAAAAAACATCAATTTGAATATCTTGTATGCATGATTATCATGCAATTGACAGACAATGTTGATATTGGCATTGGTATCAGCTGACAAGGTATGTTTATGAATGGCAGTGGCACGGCCACCCTACTCACTGTACCTTGCACATGTTTAAAATAAAAACATGAATATATGAACCTGCGTATTATTTGAATAGCTTAGTATTGAATGCACAATAACAAGGTATGTTTATATATCGTACTAGGCCCAGTTTAATATAAAACACAATTTTATACACTATATATAGTCGGGGGTCCCTGCTCCATCTCTCTATCAGTTTGGGGGTCCTTGGCCTGAAAAATGTTGAAGACCCCTCATCTAGGGATCAGATTAACTTTACGAAAAGAAAAATAGAAAAGATTACCGACATGTTATGTAAAAAGCATGTCTGTGGTAATCTTTTAAATCTGGCAGTCCCACGATAGCCATCAGCGAGTGCTTCAGACTCAGTTTACTATTTGAATGTAACGATTGACAGAAACAAGAGACACAGTGGTCTTAGTGTGTATTAGTACTGCACAGGAGGTTTTACTGCTTGTCCTGGATTGGAGAGCTGTACTGGGTGCTCCTTAGGGGCGACTGTGGCTCAGCGGTAGAACAGGGTAGCCTTCAATCAGAGGATCTGCGGTTTCGATCCCCGGCTCCGCTAGTCGATGTGTCGATGTGTCCTTGGACAAGATACTTAACTTAACCCCAAATTGCTCCCAATGAATGGCTATGAATGATTAGTTATAGACCTGATGGGCAGCAATCAGTGCATGAATGTGTGTGAATATGTGAATGATGACATGTAGGGTTAAAACGCTTTGAGTGGTCGGACGACTAGAAAAGCGCCGTACAAGTACAAGTCCATTTACCATTCACCATTCTTCAGTCACATATGTCGTGGTCGCAGCCAGACAGGAAGATGGATGACCAATTACCAACAGTGTTGTATAATAATATCACTCACAGCTCTAAAGCTGCAGGAACCAGAGGGTCCTGTTGGCTTAAACTTGAACCTGAGCCTCAGTTTTCCACCATATTCACATGAACACATGGAGCATGTTGCTGATGCATTTGCTTTTTACACCCTTGTTTCATTTCCAAATATTTACAGCCACGGGTTCTATAAGTATAAATTTGCCTGTGAAAATAGAGAATGACACATATACTGTAGAAGGTGGCAGGCAGGAGGTGAAGTGAGCAGGGGGATCATCCTTCAGATAGAAATGTCTGTAAGCAAGACACTGAGCTGCGTCCACTAGGGCCTGATTATCTTTAAACCAACCTTCAAGGAATAAATTACATTGGAACTATAAGTGCTGAGTCAAGGTTAACAGGACTTGCTCGGATCAAACTAGGTTGTGCAACATTTGAAGGTAGTTATAACATGAGCTAATTGTGTACGTTTCAAATTAAAAACACTTGCTGTCAGTTAAATAGATGGTTAAATATAAACTTAAGATGACATTTCTGGTGCTTTGCGTCGAGTGAATGCAATCCTGCAGGACAGATTACAGCCGGGGTTGTTTTGTGTGATGGCTGCCTTTTGTCCTTGCTCTGAACAGTGTGTTCTCACTGTGTAGCTCCAGAGAGACCAGAGCAAAGATGACAACCCGCCTGCAAACCTCAGACAGGTTGGTTGGGCGCCGGCCGGAAACGTAGACTAACTGAACTCACTGCACCACTCTGACAACATGCTCTCTCCCTGTGACGCGTCACTCCACCTGGAGCTATGATGTCACGTCTCCTCCCTTTCCCCTTCATATAATACAGCAGCAGACACTCAGACTATCTGCCTCCATGCAACCTAGCCTAACCTGATGGATCTCTACAGTCATGTTTCCAGCCTGTGAGAGTTTTCACCTCTAACTTCAGATCTTCGTCTCTGTGTCTCTCTCAGTCCGGCACTCTGAGGTTTTGTGGCACTACAGAGTTCGCCAGCGGTCAGTGGGTTGGCGTGGAGCTCGACGAGCCGGAGGGGAAGAACAATGGCAGTGTGGGCGGCGTCCGTTACTTCGTCTGCCCTCCTAAACTAGGTAACATCTGCTACCATGGTCACTGAACCCCTGCAAAGACAGCTCCGTTTCCTTCGTCACGACTCCCAGCTGGATGATGGTTTCATTGCGTCTGTCTTTTTCTGCCCTGCAGGCATTTTTGCCCCAGTGTCAAAGATTTCCAAAGCCGTGGATCAGGCACCTTCATCAGTCACCTCCACCCCCAGAACCCCCCGTATGGATCTGGCCTCTCGCCTCACCCGGAGGACCAAGAAGGAGAAAGAGAAGAAGGAGAAGCTTAGAGAGAAAGGTAATGTAGCTCTCATGTTGTCCGTGTGTGGAATATTTGTAAATGTCAAATATAAAATTTCTCAAACTAGACTCAGCATTTTAGAATACAACATTTAATCCACGGTGTCTTGACGAGTCAGGTGTGCATCTCTGTGATACAGTATGTTTGTCTGCCGTGCGTTCTCAGCCCAGAAGAAGAAGTCGTCAGTAGCCAGTCTGGATCCGGAAGGAATGAACGTGGAAGTTGGAGACCAGGTTCTGGTGGCCGGACAGAAACACGGCATCGTGCGCTTCTACGGCAAGACCGACTTCGCCCCAGGTCTGTCTTCTGGGCTGACCTTTTTGACATTATTGCTGCCATAACCAGATATTTTACTAATCATCTGAGGCTGATCTGAATCAAATATGTACAAATATGCAAAATGACAAACAAATTGGGTGAGATTACAGAAGCTCTTTGGCTCTTTTTTGTTTGTGTTGTTATTACTGTTCCTATGTTTTTACTTACTGATTGAATGTAAATAGTTACTTTTAAAACACTTCCTTCGGCCTAATAAATGCAAACTGTATGTGTGTGTGAACTAAGCTGCACTGCTGCAATAGAAACTAATATAAAACATGATAACATGCCATCATATGGCACTTTGTTCATTGTGTATTGTGTCAGCTGTTTCCATGTTCCTGTTCTTGTCCTCGGTCTTTGTGGAGAAAAATCATCGAAAACTGGCCACCGCACAGACATTTTTTTGTTAACTTATTTAATACATACGAACAAATTGGGCCCCCCAAAAAACTGGCTATAGATCAATGAAACAACAAATGGAAGAAAACAGAACAAAATAAATCTTGACAGCACAGTGAAAATCGAACAAAGAGTGATCATCACGTGGGGTAGCATATATCCATTAACAAAGAGTGCTTACTTCCTGTTAGGTTCCTTCCCTTTATATACAACAGAAAATTAGACCAAACTTCATCAAACTGTCCCTGCTCATTTTCCGTCCTTGCGATTAGAGCCACCAGGACAACCTGTTTTTCATCACTAATGGTGAAAAATCCAAGAATAACTTCTTCTGGCGGACTTATCGTCTTTTTCTTCAGTCCTGAGAAAGTGACAGCTTTCATCCATCAGTGATGATTCCAGCAGGTGTGACCCGAGCTCTCTGTCTCCCTGCAGGGTACTGGTTCGGCGTCGAGTTGGATCAGGCCACAGGAAAACATGACGGCTCGGTGTTTGGAGTCCGCTACTTCAGCTGCCTGCCCAAATATGGAGTGTTTGCTCCGCCCTCCCGGGTCCAGAGGTAAGACACCACAAAAGAATGTTTTAGTTTTGCTAATTATATTCTTTCAAACCAAGATAACTAATACAGCTGTGGTGCATGACGGGCAAAGTGCAGGGTGATGCATTCAAATCAAAATACTGCAGGATGTTCAAACCTGTGGAGGTCTGATGCTGTGAAAGAATCCCTTATAAACCTGGAAACATTTGGTTTAGTTACATTTTCTTCTCATGAGAAATTCACTCTGACAGTATCTTCAAGTCTCTAAACGCCTGGCTGTTTTCATCGTTGTCATATCAGAATCGGAGGCCCTAAAGAAGGCTCCCAGAATGACAACTCCATGGTGAAGAAAGTCCACCAAGTCACCAGTAAGTACCTTTCATTGTTCTGTTGCATCACACTGACTGACAGTAAAGTGTCTGGAGAAAAGCAAGAGATCATGATGGACACAGCTGACTGACCATTCGCCACATCTGAATTTGCATAATCACGACCTCAACTACATGCAAATGTGGTCGTTCCTTTGTTGGACTTGTTTTAGATACTTGTGTCATGGCTGTTAAACTGTGTCTACTCATTTTTCCTTCTCTGCAATGAACTAGAAAATTTGATAATTTCATTCCTGATCAGAATGATGGTCAAAACTGCCAAAATAAAACCCCAAATGAGACTAAATGTGTATAATTCCATTTTTCTTGTGTTTTCTTTCTTCAGTGCTGCTTTTATAAAGTGTCTTCTATTTCATTTTTATTTATATTCTAATTCAAATTAACATATTTGAATATGTCTTTTCATACATTATTTGTGTAGCGTGGAGGGGTCTACAACTAAATATCACAGTCAACCCTGTATTGTAAGGACAATGAAACAGTGAACAATAATACATCATTTCCTTTCAGGGACCAGAGGCATACATTCATAGAGCTGGAGATAGCATCACTGGGTTGTGTTTGTGTTGTGATGGTGGTTACAGCTCAGTGACCTTTCTATTAACCCTTAAATAAACCATTAAAGGAGATGTCCTCTTTGTATTGATATCACTAACAGACTCTTGCTTGTTCTTTCTTTGTGTCCTTCAGTGTCACAGCCGAAGCGTAACTTCAACACGATGCGTTCTCCTAAAGACCTGACGTCTGAGAACTCCATATCCAGGTGAGAACACAGAGACACCGGCTCTCCCACTACTCATAATAAACCTGTTCACATCCTATTCTCACCTTCTGCCTTAAAATATCCCAAAATATTGAAATGTTCACATGTCAACAACTTGAACAGCTCCAGATGGTTGTATGATTACAGAGTTGGCAGTGGTGGGATATAACTAAGTACATTTACTCAGGTACTTTACTGAAATACAAAACTGAAGTACATTTAATACCACTTCCACTACATCTCAGAGGGAAATATTGCACTTTTACTTCTCCTTTATATGTATTATTTGTCAGCTAAAGTTACTTTACAGATTGAAATAAAGTATTTACAATGAGCTCCACCTCAACATTAAAGTGCTGTTTACACATTGTTGCATCAGTATGCAGTACAACACTCACACGGGACATTTTCTGCCTTTGATATTTAAAGACTTTTACTTACTTTTACTGACATTTTCAATGCAGGACATTTACTTGTAAAGGAGTATTTTTATATAGCAGTATTACTACTTTTACTAAAGTGAGGAATCTTAATAAAGCGCTATATCTTACCCTGTACAGTAGACTTAAATCTCCCTCCTCTTCTCTTGTCCACCAGGTTGCTGTTCTGCTGTTGGTTTCCGTGGATGCTGCGTGCTGAGATGCAGTCCTAACCACGCCCTCCTTCTTCTGCTTCTCCACCTGACCCATCTCTCCACTTTTCTCTATCTTCATCTTTTCCTTTTGGCTTTCCTCTCTCTCTCTCGGTCTCTTCAGACGTTCACTGTCAGTCAGACGTCTCGTAGTGACACCCTGTCCCTCTTCTCTCTTACCCTCAGCCCGAATCCCTCTGATTTAGCCGTTCTATAGCAACATCTATAGTGCCTTGTATCTGATCAAAACGTCCTGCATTCCTTTCATGAAACTGAGCTAAAGCAATCGCCCTCAAATATTCTCTTTACACGTCCCATCATTTAGCCGTTCTCATCACATTGTCCCAGCTTTGTCCAAGTTATGTCTTTATTTGAGCCAACAAAAACCACATGGCATCAGTGTGTGCCGCTGCATGTTTTGCTTTTGCTACTGCGCGATTTGGGTCTCAACCAAATTTGGTGGTTGGCACCAGCAGTAGCTTCAAATTAGGAATAATGCTAATGCTTTGACCCGTGGTTGTACAGTAACAACAATGACGTTTGCCAAACGAATCCCGTGATTGCACATTATTCTGAGACTTGAGAACCACTGAGAGAGCCACTGGAAGCATTCATCTTCTTAATACCTGTAACGCTTGGAACTGCATCTCACACTTGTGTCACTTGAGAGTTTCAAGAAACAGTGTGTGAAATTTGGTTCTGCAGAGCTCGAAGCGTACAAAATGCTTCAGGTATCAGGTTGTTGGTATGTTGGATCTAGATCTGGCTGCTGCTTGACTCACCTGAGACAAAGAAAGTAACCCGAGAAACCTAGAAACTCTAGACTGTGTGTGTTGTCACCTGCATGCTTTAATCTCAGATGTCGAACTGAAAACAGGGTTATTCAACTACTTACTTTTTTTTATTTTATCGTAGTGTTACAGTCATATTTTCTTATCCTTCTAATGTATGCGACAGGCATCGTTTATTCGTGGTTCTTGGTCTCTATGAAATATTTCCTGCTCTGTAGTTGATGCCAACATTTCATCACAGCAAATCAGAGTCGATGTGTTCTTCACAACAAATCTGAACAAATAGCTGGATTTGACTTTTTGCTTCATCATTAACGGAAAAGATTCCGTTAATGTAGTCGTTAATAGATGAAGTACCGTAGTCAGACATTATAGTGACTCAACGCCGTGAACAGCTGTCATTATGAATCAGTGTATTGCCATCTCGTTGGAGTTAAAATACAGTTTATTATGGAATTACTGTCAAGAGCCGCAATCATTCTCTGTCGTTAACCAAAAGTGCTAACAGACCCAAAACCATTACTTTCTTTGATGCAACTTCAAAATCAAAAAACAGTTTTCTGCCCTGCTACATGTGATATTGATGTTTTTTTGTGTTGTTGCCGTCATGCCTGCGTCTGAAAATAAGCTTAATTTGAATGTCAGCTTGAAAACAACATGTAATCAGTTTGGTCAGCTGTACAGCTGTGTGTCCCCTCGTCCAACGTGTATCTCCTCCATCTTATTTAGACCCTGGATAAGGTGTCCAGAGAGGCCATGATATTTGTAGAAGTTCTCGTCTATGCTTTTCTCCCCAACCTCTCTCATCCCTCTTTCTCCATTCAAATAAGACTTTGCTTCTTCTTGTGAATGTGGGCATCTGCGAAAAGACAAAACACGCTTAATGTTAAAATCTCTCTTGAAGTGTGGATTACTGAAAACAACAATATGTAAACAGTGTATATCTCTGTGTGGAAATGTGTCTTGTGTTGATGTCTCTTTACACTCTGTCAACACCCTCACAGAGCGCTGAGCATGCTCACGAGGCTGCCGGACCAGACACTTCTTTTTCAGAATTTGGGGTTTTATGATTTATTGATTTCAACCTAAACATTTGCTTTCCTGTAAAGATGTTTTCTAATCAATCCCAAAAGGGTTTACGGGTTGAGTTAATTGTCGTCCTGATCGGTGAACAGAGCACTGATCAGCTGAGCATTTTGAACACAGACTCCTGCCCTGTCAGCGCTTATGTCAGGGTGTTAGTTGGCCCGACAGTCTGCAGTTCAGCTGCTTTTATCAACTTGGTAAGGTGCAGAGCACTAAAGGAAAAGAAAGGAAATGGAAAGGGCATAGTCAGCACATTCAGGGTTCCCACATTTCTTTGAAAAACATGGAGTTGTGAAACTACAATGTGTCCTGAAACACCGATTTTGCTTTCAGTTAGCTTGGACTTTTTTGGAAATGTTTTATAGTTTTATTGGAATCACTAAATTAACTTAATGTCAACTGATATCAAACCAAAAGATGTTTCACATCTATCTCACTGAAGCCAGATATAAACTCTGCTTTAGGACACTTAAAAAAAAATGCTCCAGCATCAATTGGTTATTGGAACCGTCCTTAATGTTCCACAAGACAATTTCTTGAAAATATGACAATCTTGATATCACGTACACATGATATGCCGATGACTCACAGCTTTACCTCCTACATGTCTGCTGTTGGCTGCTTTCCCCTGCCATGCCACTCAATCCTGAACAAAAGAGCCGGATGGACTAAAGTAAATCCCCATGTTGTAGTTTATATCTCTTTTGATAGACTCTGAATTGTAAGTCGCTTTGGATAAAAGCGTCTGCTAAATGACTGTAATGTAATGTAATGTTTTCCACACAAAAAGTGTTTGGCTACAAATGCGCTGCTGCAGCACGCGGTTCGACGCTAAAGCTCCACAAAGTCGCAATGTGCTGACTCTCTCCTCCCAGGTGAGCATAGACGTCAGTGGAGCTCGGTGATGGAGAGGTTTGTCTTTGTACAGTAACCGTACAGTGCAGTCAGTATGTCCCAGTGAAGACTGTGTAATTGTGGAGCTTTCTCTGCTTTGGCCACTAAGTGTCACTAGTGAGTCTCTGGTTAATCATTTCAAGACCGACACAATGTTACTCGAGCTTTCCTCATTACCTATTATTTATTTGATTTCTTCGACCGTGTATCCGGGCCATTGTAAGTAAAAAGATAATAATTTCGGGGGGGGGGTAAATTTACTAAATTCTTTGAAATTCAAGTTACAATTTTACGAAAAATATACTCGGAAATATTGTGGGGTTTTTGTTGTCAAGGGACCACAAGGTTGCAAGGTTGAATAACCTTATCACAACCTTGCATCGCATCAGCTGACTCTAAAATTGTAGTGCACCCACATGGTGAATGTACTCAAACTACGTCCGTTTTTCAAAATAAGGTGTTAATGGGTACAAAGTACACATATGTAAATAAGATTAATTTGATAAGATTCACCAGAAGTATAAAACCTTATCAAAGAAAATACCATTCAATTGTGAGGAAATGTCTTTATTCTTTGATTTCTGGGTTGCTGGAAAAAATCCTGACAATGATACATTTCAGTTGAGGACATTTGTGACAAAGTCAAACAGTTTTACTGTTCCAGCTTAAAGATGAATACAAATAAAGTATTTACAGTGTTGACCTTAAAAGTACCCCGCTCTGTAACTATTCATGCTGCACTGACGCTGGCCCTAATATGCTGTCCTATAGATTTGCTCCATTTAAAGGACTCTGCTTTTTATTATTGCACCGGTTGTTTTAACTTCTTAAGAATATACAGTATATAGCCTATATTTTGATAACTTCACTAAGTGTACTTTCTGTTCTTGTTTTTTAGTGTGTATGTGTTACGTTGTGCTCGGTTACAATCCGTATGTTAGTAACTCCTGTTTTAAAAGTGAGTGAGGCTAACTGACATTAAACGGGAAACAGGAGAATGAGCGTTGGACGTCTTCATCCTAACAGATACTCACTGCATGCTCTCTCTCTCTCTCTCTCCCTCTATCTCTCCCTCTCCCTTTCTCTCTCTCTCTCTCAGTATTTTCTTGTTGGGGTTTTTCAATATATGTATCTTATTCTCCGCAGCATGGAAATGCTTCTAATGTGAAGACTATAAATATAATAAAGAATTTGATGTTGTTTTTCTACCTCTCCTGTCCATTGCTTTTACTCACAGAAAACACATACATTTAGTTTTTGTTCAATTCTGTAATAATACAAACAGTCAGGTATGAAGCCTGATTTAAAGCACTATCCTTCATTTAATATAAGTATACTACTATACTAAAATGTTTTCCTTTGACACAATTCATATGTGATTCCTAGCATAACTTATTATTATCACTTCCCAAAAAATGTATATCAGACACAAATCAATGTCTAATAAGTTTGCTGTGCATTTATAACGTGATAGTCTCATATAAACTCAATGTTTTCTGGAAACGTAAATGAGCATGCGTTCAATTGTAAATTAGCATAACGTCCGAGTTATTCTATATAATGTTACGCGTCCTGCCCCACGTGTCCAGAAGTTTTCATTCATGAACAGGCCAGATTTTGGAGGCTTTAGTCCTTATAGGAAAATCTATACTTAAGTTAGGTCAGTGGAATTGAGCGACCTGCTAAAGCCACGTAATGAAGGAAAATAAGGAGAGCTGTTGATGCTGTGTCAGCTGAGGGTGGTACTGTCACTGGAATAAAGACAAAATGGTTCGCTATGAAAATGGCTTAAAGAATACGGGCCATAGGTGATGTCGCACTGTCGGACATTACAGCGGAGGCCGTTCCCCCTGACAGCGACTTGCATATACCTGCATGTGAAAATGCAGATGAAGAACCCTCCGTCTGCCTCGGCCAGTATCAGGAAGCTGTCTAAAGACACGCTCTCTTCCAAGGGCCCGACGCACTAAGGCATCCAACAGAAGTCAGCCATGACACGCCTGGTGACACTTCTCACTCACCTTATTACATACAGAGACAAATTCTAAACACAGGGAAATGATGGTGTATCATCTGCAAATTGGAAAGCTTACAAATATAATTTATATACAAAATAAACCATAATGGTCTTGGCCCTTAAAGAACCTTTATAATTTATAAT
The DNA here is from genome assembly GCF_050575085.1 of Anarhichas minor. Classification (NCBI taxonomy): domain Eukaryota; kingdom Metazoa; phylum Chordata; class Actinopteri; order Perciformes; family Anarhichadidae; genus Anarhichas; species Anarhichas minor. The sequence continues at coordinate 824,588 of NW_027466498.1, read as the reverse complement.
TCGTATCTGAACATATTGATAGAGTGTGAAAACCATGGTCAATGGTATCATTAATATTGATTTATATTTTGTGAACTCATCTATGCCCCCCCCCCCAGGAAATGTTTTTTGCATTAGTGACATTAAAATATTACTATTATGGATGGAACCGGACCAGATAATAAACATGCGTTTGTGTGTTTGCTCGCGTGCTCAAGCATCTGTTTTAGAAACAATGGTGAGGCAAATTAAGTTGTTAAGCGTGTTGGATGAAAAGTTCAACTGATTACAAATGAATCTGCACATTGATTCAACTGAAAAAGAACCAGATGAACCTCACCAAAAAGTGAGTGGAAAGTATCCACATTTTTGAGCTGGACAGAAAATGATACTGCAACGCATGCATAACATATGACATATGTTTTAGAATGTGTTGTTCTTCTAATATTGCACCAGTAGATCATTTAATACACTATGGAAAGACTAAATGTCATATCTCTCACATGTTGTCAGCAGTGCTGGAGGAAGTATTTAGATCCATAAGAAACAATAGCAATAACAGAATGTACTCCAGTATAAGTAGCTGACGTCTCATGCAACGGTTCGTATGATATCTTACAAAAATCCAGCAGTTTCAGTCTTTTTAAAATATACTTCCGACTTCACAGGTAACAACTTAGTTATATAAGCAGCAACACTACTTAGTTATAGGTTAAGGAAAATATCGTGAAATACTTAGTTAGGTTTGGGCAACACAACTAGTTACGTTGAGGAAATAATCGTGTTTGGGTTAAGTTAACTAAGTGACTTCTCGTTTCACACGGAGCACAAACAGCGGTCTGCTGGCTAAAAGACCTTTTTTTGTTGTCAGTGGTATATTAATTAATAATTAGATTATTATTACTGATGTGAGATTTATTGATCAATATCTATATTGTGATATGAGACTAGATATTGCCTTACATTTTGAATATTTTGAATGCCATGATATGGTAAATATGCCTATTTACAGGATAGGCACACATTGTTTTATAGTCCATGTTGTATGCAAGTGATTATTTATTTACATGCACTAAAGGTCAGTTATTATAATGAACAACTGATATTGAATGGTTGAAATGTGTGCAATTACAGTGAAGAAAAATGTTGTAATATTACAACAATAAAGTCCCAATATATATTATAACTGATCTTGATATATTTAGCTCAAACAACACCATAAGACTGAATTCATTTCAACAGCATTTATTTTTCAATGAAACAAGGCAATGGTAACATGGTCATTTTAATAATTTACATAAAAATACAAAATAATTTAAAAATAGAAAAGTCACTATGGTGCGTTTATAAATCCAATCTGACGCTCTACACCAAAATGAGAGAGCAAAAAGCCCTAAAGCGTTCTATTTATATGGATTACGGTGCTCTGAATAACCAAACAACAGCGCTCCGATCTTACGAACGGTCCAGTTTGTGCCAGAGCTCGGTGACTATCTACGAACGCACCCCAAGATTAAACCACAGTTTAGACCAAACAACCCTCCGTAGTCAGTCCAGAGTTTAATTATCAGATGTTTTGTCTTAAAGCGACAGCGAGCATCCACCCTGCTGGAGTGCCCCTATCAGCACTCTGAGCCGCAGGTGGACGGTCTGTCGGGTTCAGAGGAACGAGGCGAAGAAGTTCTTCTCTGCTCCAGCGCTTCGGGCAGGGGAGGGGGATTTGACCTTTGACCCGCTGCGCTGACGCTTCCTCCTGGCTCTGCAGTTCTTAAACCACACCTGGAAACACAAAGAGAGGCAGACTTAATATGACGCATAATAGTAAAAAACGTATTGGTGAATTAGTGCGTAAAATGCAACCGGGAAACATTTTACGCAACCTGGATAGTTTTTTCTCCCACAATGGATCATCACGTCGGACTCACCCTGACGGTCTCCTCGCTCAGCCCGGAGCTCCTCGCCACCTCAGCGCGCGCCTCCGTCGTCGGGTAGTCAGTGACCTCGAACAGCGACTCGAGCCGCTTGGTCTGGCTGTCGGTGAACACCGTCCTCATCCGGGCAATCTGACGCGGCGGCGACTGCGCGGACATCCCAACCCGATGGTAACCACCTGCCAACTGCTGAGCATCTGGTAAAAAGAAGACACATTTAAGTCAAGTGATCAAAAAGTGTGAACTAAAACTTATTTTGAAAATTTAAAAAAGAAATCTAAATTGAAGTAAAAGTTTTGGTCAGCAAACATTTCAAGTTTAGTTTCATGTGGAGATACCTGCAGAGTCCTGGCTGCTGAAGTGCACGTAAACTCCGGGGTTTGGATAAATGCTGGAGAAGTCTGTGTGATGGAAACCGGCTCCATACGGATAAAACGCCTCGCCGAAGCTCATCCCTCGGTACTGCAGACAGCCTGGCACCGGGACCGGGAGCGGCGCAGGAGGCCTGAGGTTCCCGGAGTTCAGACGGAACCCAGCAGGGACCCCCTGGAGATATCCGTCCGGTGAGAACTCCATCACCGGCGGCTTGTGTCCGAGCTGCGGGGAAAGGATGCGCTCGATGCTGAAGTCCGACGCTCTGCTTCTGTCCATGATGTCACGTTTCCAGAAAGCTGCTGCTGTGACCTCTGAGCTCTGAGAGGGCTCCGGTGTGCAGTTTTAAACAGGAACAGAGTCCATCACACACCGGACGGCTCTTTAACATGTTAATGCGATGCTCGAATCAGACTGTTTGATGGCTGAAGTTCAGTCAGACATGAAAAGACGTCTTGAATCCGTTGATCCTTTGAACTGAAGGATGATGATGATGATGGGACTGACGATGGAAACTGTTTATTTAAAGTGGAGTCAGTTGTTTTGTTCGATTAATCATCAAATCAGCTGTTAACTTGCACTTGACTTCAAACAATTTCCTGCAGATTTCATGATCAGAGGTTCACACACCGCTGGACGAAGTGCACGTGTGTGGTGTTTATTGAAAATACTTTTATTTTGTTTCACGGTGTAAAAATGTTTTATTATTTTCGTTGCAGATTTTAAATATGTTGGTCTGTTTGTTGTTTTTAATTATCAACTGAAAAAAAAACAATGACACATTTTATTTGTAAAGCACATTTTATACATGAAATGCAGCACAAAGTGCTTTACAATAAGGATAGAATGCCATAATTAATAAGTTGGAAAATGAAGCACACTTGATAAAATAAGGTAAAAATAAAGATATGAAAATAAGATGAGAGTACACCATGACGAGATGGAAAATAAAACCCCCTGAATAATAATAATTATGATTACAATCATAAACATAATATTGCACATATTTCATACATATTGTATTTTGTGATGGGATTTAAAAGCTGTTTCAAAAAAGGGGAAACAATGAAATGTTCTGATCAGTTGAAAGGGATTTCTGAATATAGCTGATGTTATTGTTTTCCTCAGTTCACTTGTTTTTGGATGTTTTAATATAATGTAGAATACAACATATTGAGTGTAAATGGCAACTTTCTTTTACAAATGTTAGAAACATTCACTCTGGGCCTAATATCAGAACATATTCTCTATTGCTTTTAAATATTTATTGTGCTGCAGATCAACTTCTCTCATTTAATCCCTGCTGAGTCCCTCCTCCCTCCTCTTTGTGTCTTTTGTTTGGGGAAGTTACTAACCTCTCTAAATGTTCACACCAATGATTCATGAACTGACGTTAGTTCATTTATGTACCCCTGGACTTTAAAGGAACACTCGTTTCCACCGGAACCGACCAACAATGAATGAAAGCAGCTTTGAAATGTAAATGTGAATATATATTTACAGCACTGGCACACATTGTCTCAATGTTGTATGCAAGTGATTATTTATTTACATGTGCACTAAAGGTCAGTTATTAGAATGAGCAACTGATATTGAATGGTTGAAGTGTGTGCAATTACAGTGAAGAAAAAAAGTTTGAAGGCAAGTTTATTTGTATAGCACATTTCAACAACAAGGTAATTCAAAGTGCTTCACATAAAACCATTAAAACATCAAAACATAAAGCAAAAGAAAAGGAGATTTAATTGTTTTTAATTAAGAACATTCATTGAAACATTAAAAACAGTCATAAAAGCAGTGTAAGAAATAAAATACAGTAATAAAATGCAGAAATGCAGAAATTGATTAATATATTAATTGAATCTGGTTCCAGTAAAGGCAGCATCAAACAGAAAAGTCTTCCATCTTGATTTAAAGCTGAGGGTCTCAGCAGACCTGCAGCTTTCTGGGACTTTGTTCCAGATATGTGGAGCAGAACAACTGAACGCTGCTTCTCCATGTTTAGTTCTGACTCTGGGAACAGAAAGTAGACCGGTCCCAGACGACCTAAGGGGTCGGGATGGTTCATAAGGGACTATTTTTGGGGCTCTGGTGCAGCCTCTGGATATCTGGTCCAAAACTTCAACAGTTTTGCTGTTTATCTGCATTCAACCACAGACTGCACTATTGTGATTGATCAATACTACTCGCACTACAAACAGAACCACAGCGCCTCCTCTACCAAAATCTAGTCCCGTGGCCCACAGATTACATGAGAATTCAGAACCTGTTGTAATTTATATGAATATAGAATCTGTCTAGAGATTACACTTGGATTTGATCGATGTTTTCTCTTTCATTTCCACTTTTTATTTCTTGCATTCTCTCTCATTAGTCTGCTGTCATTATGTTTGAGTTCAGGATGATCTGAATTATTTCATGGTGTAAAGAAACAAAACAAAAATACCTTCTCATGTACTGTCATTTTAACACTTTTAATATGTAACAGTTTATTTACAGTTTGAAAATGAGAACTCACAGGCCTGACCAGTTGTATCATTTAAATGTCAACTAGCTATAATAAAGGATACATGACAGATTTAAAACACAGACATGTCTAAAGTTAGAAGAATACTAGTTCAAAATGAAATGCATTAATGATCTTGTATTCAGTCTGATTCACTCCTCTGGTTATGTGGGTGTGATGGGATGTTAGCTCAGTCTGACTTCTGAGGGAAGATCTGTCAGTGATCAGCAGATCAATCAGTGTCCTCTCCCTGAACTCTCTCTCATCTGATCACTCGTTAATAGTCATGAAAGGACTACAAATCAAAAAGCAACAGCAGATTACACAACATCCTCAGACTGAAGATCAAAGGGCACATTTACATATTTGAATATTACAATTATCTTAAGGATAACAATGCGCTAAACTGCACAATATACAAACAATAAAAGCAATTAAAGACACCTAATGATCATATCAGTTTGTCAGGAGTTAAGAGTCAGTCTGCGTTTAATTAAAATTACACGTTTCTTTGTATTGTATTTTCTATTTATCTTACTATAAGACATCTTTTTGTCATATGCCCATTCTCAATTTACATATTTTGTCATGTCATGTCTAAAATACTTTATGCTGTCACTTCATTGAAATGAAGTAAATGGAAGTATAGAAGTTAAATAAGTAACACTTAAAGTTACAGTGAGGAACTTTCACTGGCTCAGAAACAGCCTTGATTAAATACATATACATCCATATGACATACTTGAGCAAACGAGACCATCAGAGATAAGATTGGCTATTTCTTTATAGGTTTTCTTAATACTTGTCATTGATGCCACCGGGTCAGATTCCGTCAGAACCTGCGTCAGAAATCACGCAGGTTCACCAAAAAGTCCTTCAGCTTAGACTCCAGCGGGGCCTTCGGCAGCAACCAGCCCACCATGGACCGACCTAGATCCGTCTTCACTGCCGCCTTCGAGCTGAATTCTGAAGCTCCGATGGGACGAGGAGAACTCAGAACCCGGCAGCAGTGCTCCTCCTCTGGCCAGGAGCAGAGCTTCGCTGGTCCCATGCTGCTGGAGGCCCAGGCCGTACTGCTGAGCCCGCTGGAGGGAAGGGAGGCTCGGGAGGTTTTCTAAGGGAAATCTGATGCTGGGTTTTTACAGAGTGGAGATTTCAAACAAGACGGAACTTCCCACAAAGTGAACGAGGGGGGTTCGTTTGTGACAGGAAGTCAAGACGTCTCACACAGTTTCTCACTGAAATTAATGGCGTACGGCACCTTTATGGGCCATGGTTGGGGTTTGGTTCAGCCAATCCCAGTGAAGGCTTGTTTTACACTCCATCTTGAGAGGCAGCAGCATTCTTCCTGTTTAAATTGTCTTCTTGTGTTATTATTATATTTCCTCTCTGTCTGTTGAGTGCGTCTCTGTCAGACGCTCAGTTCGTCCCTCGCTGCCTCGTCTCTTTCGGCATGAATCAGCAAATCTCATGACATCCAGCCTGTCTGTCTGTCTGTCTGTCTGTCTGTCTGTCTGTCTATCTGTCTGTCTGTCTGTCTGTCTGTCTGTCTGTCTATCTGTCTGTCTGTCTGTCTGTCTGTCTGTCTATCTGTCTGGCTCACTGTCTGTCTGTCTGTCTGTCTGTCTGTCTATCTGTCTGTCTGTCTGTCTGTCTATCTGTCTGTCTGGCTCACTGTCTGTCTGTCTGTCTGTCTATCTGTCTGTCTGTCTGTCTGTCTGTCTGTCTATCTGTCTGTCTGTCTGTCTGTCTGTCTATCTGTCTGGCTCACTGTCTGTCTGTCTGTCTATCTGTCTGTCTGGCTCACTGTCTGTCTGTCTGTCTGTCTGTCTGGCTGTCTGTCTGGCTCACTGTCTGTCTGTCTGTCTGTCTGTCTGTCTATCTGTCTGTCTGTCTGTCTGTCTATCTGTCTGGCTCACTGTCTGTCTGTCTGTCTGTCTGTCTGTCTGTCTGTCTGTCTGTCTATCTGTCTGTCTGTCTGTCTGTCTGTCTGTCTATCTGTCTGTCTGTCTGTCTGTCTGTCTGTCTATCTGTCTGTCTGGCTCACTGTCTGTCTGTCTATCTGTCTGTCTGTCTATCTGTCTGTCTGTCTGTCTGTCTGTCTGTCTGTCTATCTGTCTGTCTGTCTGTCTGTCTGTCTGTCTGTCTGTCTGTCTATCTGTCTGTCTGGCTCACTGTCTGTCTGTCTATCTGTCTGTCTGTCTATCTGTCTGTCTGTCTGTCTGTCTGTCTGTCTGTCTGTCTGTCTATCTGTCTGTCTGTCTGTCTGTCTGTCTGTCTATCTGTCTGTCTGTCTGGCTCACTGTCTGTCTGTCTATCTGTCTGTCTGTCTATCTGTCTGTCTGTCTGTCTGTCTGTCTGTCTGTCTGTCTGTCTGTCTATCTGTCTGTCTGGCTCACTGTCTGTCTGTCTGTCTGTCTGGCTCACTGTCTGTCTGGCTCTGCCTCTGTGCTGTGGCTGATTAGTAAGCAAGGCAGGAGTTCACTGGCAGGGCTTTTTGAATGGGTTTCAGTTCTCCTCCTGCTCCGCCTTTTGGCGACGGTTCATCTCTCCTTTCGTGTGGACTCACTGTGTCAGCTGGGTTGCGATACTGTGTCTATCTGCACTGCGTATCAGACATTTCGCTGGCTTTTGGCTGGGTCTCAATACTTTGATCACTGGCTTTTGGGCTTCAACTCAAAACTCAATTCTCATGAAAAGTGACTGCTTTTGCCTTCCCTCCCAACCCGTCAAATAGCGACACTTGGTCAGTGGCCCTTCGCTTTCAAATATGATGCAGTTTCACGCTTGTTAAATGCATTTGGTCTCTTTTCAAAATACAATTTGAACGTAGGTTAACTTGGTTAGTCTAGGCAACAAAATTACTTAGATTGGCTTTGTCACTTTATTATGTAACTGGTGTAAGCTACGTAACAAAAGGTAAAATAAGGCGTTGACGTGGTTTCACACAAACAGCAGTCTCTTTAATGACCCATCCAACCTCCCCTACGTCAGTTGCTCTTAGCGTGTAACAATGAAATGGAAAGGTTTACATTGGAGTTGGTTGAAGCCCGGTGTGTCTCATACAGACTCTACGGGGAGCCTCAGTGCGTCATATCCGACACCGACAGCCACTGACCAAGCTCCATTATTTGATGAGGTGGGAGTGAGAACGAGTTTAAGTTTCAGTACTATTGAGTCACTTTGTTGGCTGATTTCAGTGTTACATACTGTATCTTTCCCAATAAAATTCCAACATAGGTTTACTTAGTTTTTAGGTTTACTTGGTTGGGCTAGAGCAATACATCTTGGTTAGGTTTTAGCATATCTGGCGTACGTTTCGTAACGGAACTAAGGTAAAACCCATCTTTGGGCTGGGTTTCAACACTGTCCAGTGTATCTTTTATTAAGGCCTCAGTGCTGTTTTCTTTTGTGTAGTTGTATTACTGTTCAGTCACTGTTTTTGGATAATCTTCAGACGGTGATAATACGCCATGTCAGAGCTTAAATCAAGTGACAACCACCACGACAATGACGATGTCTGATGCTTTGAGTATCGCTGGTGTTTGAGAGTTTTGAAACTTTTGGGTCAATAAAAGTCATATTTTGATTATTTTCTTTCTCCAAACATGTCACATTACATCGTCACTTATAAAAAATGTTTTTTAGAGATTTCTTCATTGTAGAATTTTGAAAAATATGTGCATTTGCTGCAACACTTCTGATCAAGAGTATTATAGAATCAATTCAATTGTATTATATACAAACGTGATTGAAACTGTAACGGTACTGATTCCCCAGATTTCAACTGTCTATCGTGTTGAGACTATCCCTCCACCATATTCTATATCTACGGGTGACGGAGTGACCACCAGCTGACATGGACTCTCATGAAGACACATTGCCTGAGGTGGCCAGGCGCTGAGCAGCACCATGTGGTTATATAAGCACCACGCATGTATGGCCTCTCTGATTCCTCACTGTTCCATGATCAAGCAGTCACACGTGTGTGTATCTTGCCATCTGAGTTGTGTATATTTGAGCATGTGTGGTTTGGACTCACTCGATAAGCATCGTCCCGTTCCCTGGTGAACGCGCTTCCTAGCTGATAGCTACACCACTGAGGCTTGTGGTGAGAAGTGTGGCTTGTGCCGTCTAATGTCCCTCCTGGAATCCGACCTAGTCGGCGGACTCAAGCGGGCGTACTTTAGCCGTGATTAACTCCAAAATAAAATCCTGAATAACAAGAGCTTGTAAAACAAAAACGCAGCACGTCTCCCTCAGTGCCACACTAGTACAGTACATGAACTGTATTACAATCGTCACATACTTATAGATTCCTTCATGAAATTTGACCTCTTCCTTTAACCCATCCTAAGCATTGCAAGAGCAGTGGGCTCCTGTAAAGCGCCCAGGGAGCATCTTGGGGTTCAACCTATCTACTGTCCCTCAGTGTCTGAAGCGGGCATCGTCACAATATTCGCTTCCTGTTTACTTCCATTCTCATCCTGCACTCAGGGTGTTTACAAAAAAATCATCCCATCAAATGAGACTAGCTAGCCACATTGGTAAAAAAATCGTAGTAGCAAACAAATCAATATAGAGAGGCATGGAAAGAGACGTGTGTTTGGAGATTACTGTGCAAAACCATTTTCACTCGGCTCTGCATGCACTGCACATGTGCAGTGCATGCAGATGTAGATGCAGGTTAAATATCCCTTTCCCTTTTATCTCTGCCTTGTCCTACTTCTGAAACTATTCGCTATGTGAAGTTACAGTGGAGTAATGTCTACATGAATGAAGAATGGAGAATAAAGTTGCTCTCCCTCTGTGTATGAAGCTCTAGTGTAAGTTCAGTCAGGAAGACTGTTAAACACGTAGTTTATTTCTCATACATCTGCCAATCTCTCCTCACGCATGCTCACTCAAAATGTCCTTGCTGTCATTGCTCAGGGCAGTCAATCATGATATCAGCTGTTTAGATCAGTTGGTCTCCTTTATCCAATAGCACAACCAAACAATGATATCGTCTATCATCTTGCTGCTGTCTCTCTTAAATATGATTGTCTCTCTACCTTCAGTACGTTCATGCTGCTGTTACGCACCCCTCCACCTCCCCACCTCCACCCAGTCTTCACATAGTCATCATTCTATCATCCTCATCAGCCACCACCACCACCAGTGTCTGGACTCCACGGGGGGATTCATCTTGCTGCTGCTCAAATCTCCCTGTAGAGTCCAAGCGCCAAAGACTCTGTCCAGACTTTATCATCACATATCATCTGTTAATAATAAACAATTATCTTTTCTTCATCTGACTTGTCTCTCCTGATTGAAGTGTTGACATAGCTGGGCCGGCCGTGCTTGCTGTCAGTGCATGTGAGCGGCCCCGCTTACTAATAGCTGCCACTCTGCACTGCTCTCATACGGCGGTTACAGCTGATATCGACGTCCCGACCGACGTCCCGATCTCATCGTGGAAGTGGAACTACCCTCCGGTTTCCCCTCACCTAAACTGTGCCTCAGTGCAGATCTCATTGAAGAAGAAAAGCATACCGTCTGGCAGCTGAAACTAGGATTTTAGTTTGTGAATGAATCACCCTCAGTCTGACGACATGCCTGCTGTCATCGAACTGAAACCCCTCCCTGAGTTTTTGCTCGGTGCATGACTCATCTCACAGCCTGCAGGCACAAATCAGAGGAGTTCGGAAATATTAACTCTCGTTTAGGTTTAAGTCACTATTTAATTTAATTTAAATTAAATTAAATTAATTTTATGTAGCCCAAAATCAGAAATTTGCCTCAGAGGGCTTTACAATCTGTACACTTGCGACATCCTCTGTCCCAGGACCCTCACATCAGTGAAGGAAGAGACCTGATGGAGAGCAACAGAGGAGGATCCTCTATCAGGATGGACAGAAGTGTGATAGATGTCATGTGTACAGAATGAACAACATTACAGAGATACAACACATTCAATGCATATGACAGATATGATTCATATAATGAGAGTAGTAATAGCAGAATAATGATGGAAACATGACTAGTAACAACAGCAGCAGTCACATCCTGATAGATTGATCCCTTCTCTGTTGCTCTCCCTAAAGTTTCTTCCTTTTTATCTCCCCGTCAAAGGTTTTGGGGGGAGGTTTTCCTGTTCCGATGTGAGGTCAATTTGTGATTTGTGATTTTGGTCTACATAAAATAAATTGAATTGAATTGAATTGAGTTGTGAGAGTGTAGTCAGGGTGGTGGAGCATCCAACTTCCATGCTGGACATTACATTACATTACAGTCATTTAGCAGACGCTTTTATCCAAAGCGTCTTACAATAAGTGTATTCAACATAGGTATTCAAGAGAACTACTAGTCACCAGAAGTCATAAGTGCATGTCCTTTTTTAAACAAGCATCTAAGAGCATAAACCAGAGCAAAAGTACAGTGCAGAAACAAACTAATACAAATAGAGTAAGTGCTAAGTAGAAGGCTCAGGGTAGTACTTCTTGAAGAGGTGAGTTTTCAGCACCGAAAGATGGGCAGCGACTCCGCTGTCCTGACGTCAGTGAGGAGTGGACACAGAGTTTGTGCTTGACACAGACCTCCAGTAGCACAATCTTCCTGCATCTTTCTCCTACTCCAGTTTCCACGTGCAGATGTTGTGGATAGAAAAAATTAAAAACATTTAAAAACTGTACTCACTGAATGAAAGGAAAATTCAAAGAATTCATATCCAGCACCAGGACAGTCAGCACTAAATCAAATTGTTATTTTTAAAAGTTTGGATTATTATTTAAGATAAAGGATAGAGGCGCGGTGAAGATCTGAACACAAGCTATATTCACAGAGCCTTCCCTCTCGGCTAAACAGCTTCGTCCTGTATGAGGGAAGTACGCATTAAAAACAACTATATGAAGCAAGAGTCAGTGTGAAAACAACAACACAGATTTTGTAAAAAAAACATGTCTTTTTTGTCGGAAAAGCATTCTAGAATTGCATTTAAAGTTCTTAAAATGTTTAGGAATACAATCCCTGTTGTAGTAAAACTCATCCCTGATACAATATCCACAGGAAATAATCTGCTCAAATGGCTCGTATTAAACAAACGTGAACAATTTATCAGTTGCTCTGTACGGTTATTGTTGAGCATTGGTTGGGGACTTGTTGTCTAGGTTTTGCATGTGTATAATAGCTGATGTTTAAGGTTGCATATATATATATATGTTTAGTTTGTTGTCTTTGTTTAGCTACATGTTTGTTTGCTTCTTCTCTGTGTTGAGAGCTATATTCCTTGTATCTGGTGAAATACTTGGCCAGTAAAGTTAATTCTGATTTTAATGAACAACTGGATTGTTGTTACTTTCTCTGTTGTTCGAGTCATATGAAAGCTGAATGATGAAACCGAACAGTATCTGCTTGGTTAGACATCAGTGGTTGTAACATGTACGGTATGTTTTGTATAAAGGGTCATTTTCAGATGAAAGTGTCTGACTTCCTGTATTCACCCCCCTCCTCTTCCTCACATGATTTCATGGATGCTGAACCTGCAGACTGACTCTTTGTCTCTGTGTCTCATTCCTCAGCCCACTTACATAATAATGAGCCGGATTGAATATTCACAGCTGTGAGGTTCAGCTGCAGTTGGTCTGTCTGACCAGCAGGAGGCGGTGCAGACAGCAGAGCAGACAGACGGCTGGTTAAACCATTATGTAATGTCTCTGTCTTCCCAGTCCCCCGTTTGTCTTTTATATTTTCATCCACTTATCGTTCATTCAGCTTTCCTCTCTCTCACTGTAACTCACGCCTTCTCTCTCTGCCATCTCCTTCCTCTCTGTAATAACGAAAGACACGCAACTGGCTCTTTATCTGATGCACATGCACACACACAAACACACGCACACACACGCACACACGCACACACACACACACACACACACACACACACACACACACACACACACACACACACACACACACACACACACACACACACGGGCTCGTCACCTGCGGCGGTACAGAAGTCTCTCTCTGAATAATGTGATCTCTCTTCAGGCACGCTTGATTTAACTCAGTTCTGCAGGATTTCTTCCTCCTGCAAAGACCTTCGAAGGATCCATCCGCCTTTCCTCCCTCCGATGAATCTAACGCACCCCCAGGTTCTTACAGAGGTTGATGCCGATCTCTTCTGAAAGGATGCGACAAAAAAACATTTTGAATTACTACATTATTTTATTAATTTCGCAAGTACAAAGCTGGTGTTACTATCATTATTATTACCTCCACCAGGAAAATCATTAGATTGGTCACATGTGTGTGAGTGCGTGCGTGTGTCAGTGAGTGAGTGAGTGTGCACCTCTCTATCTGTCCATAGCTAATCTTGCATTCTGCCACAGCAAACTGCATAATATTTTGGGTGCCCAATTATGGCTGCATGCTCAACGAGCTCTCGTGGTTTGCGGTGACTCGCACTTTTATCACAGCACCTTTTACCACCAGAACAACCAGACTTCAGAACAGCTTCTTTCCTCCGGCTGTGAGACTCCTAAATACATCCTCCTCCCTCCGCATATAATATGGTTTCATGGTTTTGTTGTGTAGCAAAATGGAACTACAATCTGCATTTTGTTGTGCAACCTTGTTGTGAAATGACAATAAAATCACTTTGTTGAATAGAAATGACCAATAAGAGGTTTTGTCTCAGTTGTGTAAATTATAGCATTACATTTACTTATTTACCAAAATCAAAGTTTGAAACACACAAATCAAACACAGGGATGGCCAAAGTTTCCAGTGGAGGAGAATTCCTAGACTACAGTAACACCTGTCTATCCATCACCAGTTTGTCCTCCCTGCTGAAGTCCAGCTCAGGATGTGCTGTGCTGTCCACCTAAACAGGGCATTGGATAGTCACCTCTAGTCCACTTCAGGCGAGCTGTGTATCCAGCCAGCTGCAAAACAGACATGTCGTGCTGGAAAATGAAGAAATAAACACAAAAAGAAACAATAGCAAACTCACTTAACTTCCCTTCTTCTTATTATATAATTCCTAGAAGCAAAACGTACATGACACATATGTCTCCTGAAATCTTATTGCCTCTGCCGGCAGCATGCTGCCATCCAGCTCAGTGGAGAGTAAAGCAGGTACAGCTGTGTGGGGTGTGGCTGCCTCAATGGACACAGTCCTGTGGATGAAGGCCATGTACATACCTGCTCAAAAGCTATAGGGTGGGGGCATTGCTGCGTGGTGGTAGAGTGCTGTGGAGTTTTCCCAGCAGACTGCTCTTCCTTCATGGCAATTGCAATTTTGTCTGAGGGGATGAGCTCAATATCAATAATGTGGGCTTAGTCTTGGGAGTCTTTGCTTGCTCAATTGCTGCCGCCAGGTAAGCAGCATATCTCAGGGAATTGTCCGACATCAACCTGAATTTCTGCCTGCAAACACACCACGCTGGATTTTGAAGACGCCCATCAGGGCAACCAATCAAGGTAGTTTAATCTGTAACAATGAATCTACAATGCATCATATTTCATAAACTGAGCATATACTGTATATTGTATCCAGAAACTTTGATCTTCGAAGTAACTAGTCACTGAAGTTATCAGATATTTGTAACACAGTAAAAAGTACAATATTTCCCTCTTAATTGTAATGTAGTACAAGTATAAATAAAATGGAAATACTCAAGTAAAGTACAGAACTTGAGTAAATGTAAATTCCGTACTTTCCATCCCTGCCTGGGACAAATAAGGTTTTTCAAGTCAGTAATGTTAAGTTTAAGCCATAAAGAGCTGTCCAGTAATGTTAATGTACAGTAAGCGTTACAACTTAATTTGACTATTTAATTTTAGCTCTCATCATGCTGTTACATAACTTAATTGTTAATTAATGAATACATAAAATGAAAAATATCTTTGTAAAAGAAGGTGGCAGACCGCTCCACTCCAAGGTCCCCCCTTAAAGTAAACTGTTAGCTTTATGTTAGCTTGCTAGTGTCATCAACAGGCAAGTTAGTTTGTCAAATATGTTCAAGTTAACATTAACTTACATTAACTTAATATTAGTAATGTCAGGCCTAACTTAGGAAGTCTCACAATCGCTACTGGAAAGCAAACCGTAATATAACGGTATACAGTGATGGGACATGTAACGTTAGCCAGCTAGTCGTGGGCCACGGGTTATTCATTCAAATATCTACATATCTAAATGTAATTGTATTGACGATAGCTATAAAGGACTGACTTTTGAAATGTTGATATGAAGAAGTCAATTGTAGTCGGTCGTTATCCAGCTGGTGACTTTGATTGGTCAATTCTCGGTAGTCGCTGGGGGAAATCTTGGTCGTGATATGAGTGCTGATTGGCCAACATAGAAATCTTTGTGGTAGACAGAAACATGATAGGCTGTCACTGCCAATAATAAATACGATTTACAGGTGGCAGGGAGCTCTGCAAATTAGCTTAAGCTACAATCTGGTACAGTGCATCAAATGGAGACATTTATGTTTAAACACATGGTCCCTTTTAAATAAATTAAATGAAAAAAACAAAAACATGTTGTACATAACTAATAACGCTTGGGTTGTGGCCACTCGTCTATGCATACGTACTACTAAAAATCAAGTTTATCACTACATGTGTTTTGGTGGGAAACACTGAGCATAGAAAGAAATAGAAATAGTTTACAAGAAAAAGGCTGCCTTTATGGATGTGTTGTAAGGATGCAGTTCCTCTTACTGGATAGACGTTGGTTCCAAGACAGCTTTTCTTAGGAAACCTGTATTTTTGACAGTTGATCTTCGTGGAGATTTGGAAATGATGGTTTTAATTAAGAAGACATTAATGATATAAGGTTTGTTTGCCAGCCTATCAGCCTTTCACAGTCAGCCACGGTGATTTGGCTCTCCTGTTGCATTAAGTAGTTTTGGTTAACTGTTTGACATTCGAGATAACGCCTGCTTGGTGAAAACATGAGAAAATGTCACCTGCAATCAACAACGACAAAAAAAACTGAATATTTGACCCCGTTTTGTCATTTCTCTCTCCTTAGTGTGTCAGATAAATGTGCTCCTATTTGCTGCCATTACTGTAAAAACAGGTCAGAACTGCAGTAAAGGTCAGGAAATACACAGGCATACACACACACACACACACACACACACACACGTACAAGCATACATTTAAACAAAAGAATGAGCGAAGGGAGGAGAGATTTAATGCGATCATGCAGGGTGTGCTTGTGTTAAAGAAAGAAGTGGGTGTGGTGTAAATATGGTAAGGCATACTGCCAGCTGATTGGTCCGTTTGGGTGTACATACGGCGCTTTGATTGGCTGGTAGATTGGCTGACAGGCGGACAATGGCCGTGTCATTGGTGGGTTCAGAGAACAAAAGGCTGTTTGGGCATTGAGGCGGAAAGGTGAGTAGGTCAGTGTGTGTGTGTGTGTGTGTGTGTGTTTGTGTGGTATGGGACGGTAATATGTTTTCTGCAGCCTGTTGGAAAAATAGGATTTGAGTGTGAAATATATTGTTGTAAAATTATCTGAAACTCTAATTAGGTATTTTTGTTGCATGGCCTGGATATTATTTTTTATCCATTTTACTTAGAAAACATTCAATGAATAACAAAACTGATGAGCACTCTGTGTTATTGTATAATGACTGCAGCGCTCACCTCTGGATGATGCAATAACCAGCTGAATCTGACTGAAACGTGCCACAATCAGAGAAGGCCGGTCCACACAGGCATGAGATTGTTGATCCTCCTCTACCATTGAGAGGCAAGAGGGAGACAAAAAAAGAGTGATTGGTTGGAATAAACCATTAACAAATTTCAGAAAATGTCTAATATATTTTTTCTCTTCCATCCAAAACCATACATTTTTGAAATTCTGATGCTTCAACTGCAACACCTGCAGGACAGGGCAGTCTGTGTGAAGTGATGGTGAAGGACAGCAGAGGACGGGCTCCTGCTGTCCTACCTTAGAGCTGGACCTCTCATTTTAATTCTGTGTTGTTGTTTGTTTTCATGCTAATCTGTGCCATAGAGTGACACCCCAAAGGAGGTTGTATTCCCTAACCAATCAGCCTCCAGAGTACAATGTTGACATCGCGTTGATCCAATGATCAATCCATCCCACCCTGGACTATATCTATTTGCCCCCTTCCCCTCTGACAGAAGATCCAGGACAATCAAAAGCACCACAAACAGACTGAAAAACAGCTTCTATCCAAGAGCTGTAACCTCTGTTCACTCCCCAAGACTGACAACTCTGAGCAATTACCCCACCAGCCCACACACACACACACACACACACACACACACACACACCCACACACACACACACACACACACACACACACACACACACACACACACACACACACAAACACACATTACGCACTTCTTCATCATATTGCACATATTGCAGTAGTGCACATACCTCAATATATGCTGATACCAACATCGCACTGGTCCCTTTATCTTATTTGTTTTTCATTTTTATTGCTTGTCTGGTATATATTCTGTACCTTTATGTTGCACACTTCTGCTGAAGAAAACACTAAATAGATTTTGATTGTTCTGAGCACAATAATGATAAAGACCTCTTGCAATCTATTCTATTGTAGTGTATTCAATAATTTCCAAATTTGTGACGTCAGTGTGGGCGTGATGAGCTGGCAGAAAAGCAATAGATTCATACAGTGTCATATAAGATGAGAAACTATAACATGCAAATTGCAAACTACTTTTAAACAAATAAACTTTTTATTTTGTCTAAATTTCCTAAAGTTGTCGGAAAATGTTAATCTGTTTGGCTTGGAGACAGTGTAAAAGGTTTCGCTCTGTTATCACTCGGTGACCTTTTGAAGCGTGAATCCTGTCTGCTGGGCTTCCTCAACAACAGACAGCAGACATACTGCAGGCTCCTTTTGGTTCACTAAGAACTGGGGGATCCAACAGTGAGCTCCTCCACTTATTTGATGCTTGTATGGGCTCATTAACAACTAGCAATTACAACAGTAAAATTCAATGAAATCACAACACACAGCAGTATTAGCTAGCAATACAATGACCCTGAGATGTAAAGTATAGGGAGACGTGACCCTTCATAACCTCATATACATCAATCGTTCCCTTCAAGATTCCACAGACGATTTTCTGAAAGCATGAGTTACTGAAATGTGTAAAAACCCTCTGATAAACGTCCAGTAGTGAAGTATGAAGATTATCTTAAAATCATAGAGGGGTCGACTCTGGTCGGACTCAAACCCACAACTGTTGTAAAACCCACCACAGAGCAACATATTTCATTATTTCTCTATACCTCTACCATGTCAGATTCATGTGTGGCTCTGTGTTGCAGTGGATACAGTGTTGGACTTCTAAACCACCACATGAGAAATGATTCAGAGGTTGTGGGTTTCAGTCCTGCCAGAATTGATACTTATAGGTTTATAAGGGTCTTCAACTTTGTGCAGAGTTACTACTTGTAGAACTTGGTAAAGCAATAACTAGATGTTGGTTAAACACAGCTGTCACTTCTGAAAGAAACCATGTTTTTTTGTTGCTTTGCACCTTCCCAATACTATAAACCATTAAGGGTCAATTCTGGTGGGACTCAAACATTAAAGGTTAACTCTGGCTGGATTCAAACCCACAACATAACCCTACACAGAGATGCTTGTGAAGTTGATACACCCATCTAACCCTGAAAATCTTTGGGGGTAGACTGTGGCGGGACTGTTTGTCTTGACTTTACAATTACCTATGTCAAGGGACATCACGGTCTAACTCTGTGAACCTGTTGTTCCTACAGCTGAAACTATGTTTTTTGTTAGGACAGCAGATTTGTAGTATTCTTTGAAAATTCAAACACACAAGGACTAGCCGTGATCCAGGACCTGGATACTCCTTTTGGACTTGGTGCACAACCTGTGAAAGTCTGAAGCAAAACTTAAAATGCTGTGAGACCACCACAGTACTACTTTTTTCATCGTACATCAAGTCTGCCAACAAAGACTTCTAGATGTGCACAGGAGTTAACTAAAGACTGTAAGTTCGAGTCCTATCAGAGTGGACTTCCATAGGTGGAGCAGACTATGTTGCTTCTGTGACTACTTGTAAATGTTGGCCAAATGAGTGTCCTGTTTGAGACAAAGAGATGTTGGGTAAACAATTGAAGAAAACATAAATTTACTACAAAATCACAGTGTATCAATCACTCAAAATGATACGGGATAAAATATATACCTTGTCTTTACTTGTGTGCTTCCTTTTCCAGAGATTTATTTTAACCTGACATATCCAGATTCTGCCTTTAGCTCCACCCACTGCGGTTTAACTCAGCCGATAGTATTACCTTCAACACCAGAGCGAACCGTGGTGCTAATGCTATCATAGGTACTCTTCTCCTGAGCTAAGTGGTGTTAGCTCAGTGAATCATGCAGAAGGTCTTAACCAAAGCCAAGAGATACATCTGTCATCAGATCACCATCGGCTAATCCTCTGCAGCTCCACAATGACTCCAAAGCATCTCCTCACCATACGAGAACCGCTTCTATTTAGCTCCAAAACTGCTTAAACCCAATCCACCGAATTCAGCTAGTGAGAGGCCGAAGACAGCATCACATCGGGAGTGTGCCAACTTCATCTGCTTCGACCCAAGTGAGGCTAATCATCTGTAGAAACCACCACAAGTATCATCTTAGGAGGCCTGGTGCTGCTGGCCGTGGCAAACAAAACCAGAGGGAAGCTAATGAGCCCTTGTATATGTGTATGCAATCTTAGAGACACATTTAACTATTGTTACCAAGTTCCAAATGAAGAGATCCAACACAGATTCTTTAGAGATCTCGCAGGACTTGGAATTGTACAGATTCATCACTTAAGCTTTATGTCTGCTGTGATCCAACAAAGAGGCATCCACCTGTTGATCGTTGTAGACCAACAGATTGTAGACTATTTAACATATTTTAAATTTAGACAATATTTGGTGGTTTTTGACCAAGTTCAAATGATTTGACAGGTGGGAACAAGATGTGACTTTGGTTTAAACCAAAACAAAAGGATGCTCTTGGCTATTTTACATGAAAATTGTGATGCAAAACATGTCTGGTCTGCAGATTCAGTCCTGATTTAGAGCTTGGTATTGTTGGAAAAAATGCTATACCAGGCTGATATCATCCAATATAATGCGCAGTATTTTGTAGATATCCCACAAAAGATTTTGTATGATATCCACGTAATCTTAAACGAGGACTTAAAAACCACTAAAGCACGCACCTGGCCTGGTGTGTGCTTTAGGCGGTAGGAGAGGTGGATGGTTCTGCTTTTCATTCCCCATGTGAAACTAGAAGTCAACATTAATGTTTTTCTCACGTAACTTGTGTACTTCAGTAACGGCACTTCCGTAGTTATTTTAACCCAAACGATGATCTTTTCCTAAATCTAACAAAGTCATTTTGTTGCCTGAACCTAACTAAGTAGAGTTTTTACCACCAACACTGAATAATTTAGATACTCTAATTCTTTCCCTTTAAGAAAATCACCCAAAACATTTGTCCTTCAAGTACTTTTTATAGTCCTAATGTAGTAGTACAACACTTTAAAGATCCCCTCCACACATGTTTTAAGATATATAGAAAATCTCTGACTTGTCTGATATGTTTTTTTCCACAAAACCATTCAATAACCTCATTAGAACTCCTTAGAATTACATCTAATCCATATCCATCATTGAAACATCCAGAATCTATATGCGAATATTGTTAATTCCAAGAGTTAAAACCCTGATCTAAGGTGAGCACAGAGAAACTTCAGCAGATGAATGTGAAAACAGACAAACATCATTCTGCACAGTGAAGTTCAGTGAGAAAAAAAACATATTTCTGAGTTAGGCAAGACTTAAGACATAAGGATAAAGACTCATTTGAGGAACAAACATTTTCCTGAGCAGGAATCCACAATAAAAGCCCACAAGTTAACATACTAATAGTTCACAATGGCACTCCTTCTAATTAGACCGTATTAGCTGCTAAGTCAGAAACAGAATTTGCAACGAGCATATCGAACACAGTCAAACAAAATGAGAGCCAAAGGAAACAGGATTCCTTTGAGAACAATGGATTATTATCACCACAAGCTGCCAGAATGTGAAGGTGGACAGACGGGGCCATGACGACATCATGAACACAGCTCAGTGGATACTTAAAGCTGCACTTGGCAAGATGTTTCTGTAAACAACTGAGCTGAGTGTCCCATCCTTGATACCCGAGATGAGATGGATTCCTCCTTTGTTTCCAGCAGAGAGGAACAGAAGCAGCTTGGACTGAGATGTCAGTATGTGTGATTTCCCTGAATTCTAAAATGTCACCGATGGCTCTAAAGTCTCATGAAACAGAAACCATTTGAGACTTACAAATGAAGAGATGAACTCAGCAGCCACCAACCTAAATGTACCAGCTCCTTGGCTCGTGCTCAGTGTTAAATTCCCTATCTACTTGTAGCCATAAATACAGCACATTGTCTTTGTGCGATTGTCTGGGCACAGCGCCGTTCATCATGGCCTTAAATAGCCTCAGAATCAGAGTCTTATGTCATTTTCCTGCTAAACCTCTTTTTGAAATACGGCGCACACGTAACTGTCCTACAACACAGGGCCTCATTTACATAATTGCATCGAGATAAAGTCAATGCACCAATCCGCTGCAGAGTGTGTGTGAACTAGTTTACATTATGCAGATGAGCCACACGTGTACACACACACACACACACACACACACACACACACACACACACAGATTTGCTGTGTCTCTCAGTGCTCCAGTGCCAGTGTGTACATGTGTGTGTGTCTGCATGTGTGAGCAGTATGCAGCATGTTTGCAACCGTGTGTGTGTGTATATGGAGTAAGTCATTACAATTTTTGTGCAGCCAACTTCATTAGAACCTACTGAACTAATTATTGAATTGATGTATAAAAATGATGCATGTAAAAAACTGTAATTCACAAAAAGTTATTTGGGGTAACGTGTTTCATTATGTCAGCAGGTCAGCTGTGGCACATTTTACAGCACGCTGGACTTGGAGACAAGCACAGGAGAAGTGTTTCAAATGTTGTGGGTTTGAATCTCCTCCCTCATGCTTACCTACCGTACATGTAACCATTGCGCCACGTTTCCTGCCGCTACCATCATGGTTTTGTCAGCAGACTCGATGAATATGTAGTGCTGTGGTGGTTTTACAATGTTTTGATTCAGACGTTCACAGGTTCCAGACTGAGTCCAAATGGAGTATCCAGGTCCTGGACCATGGCTATTGTGTTTGAATTTTTGCAGAATATCACAAGTCTGCTGACCAACAGAAGCCATTTGTTAGCTGTCAGAACATGTGGCTTTCTGGTGCAATAGACGGCGCATTCAGATAAGCACAGGAAAAGTCATTCAAATGTTGTGGGTTTGAGTCGACCGCCACAGTCGACCTTTGAATATTCTCAGAGAGATTGAGGCTTATGCTTCAGTCATGACTATTCAAATCATTGAACAAACCTTCTGAACTGTAAACCAGCTGAGCAACAGCACTGAAGATGGAAACACTGCATGTTCATTGAATTAAGAGCTCTACATACGACCTCTTTGCAGGTCACTACTTTAGCTCACTGTATTGTTACACAATGCTGAATCCTGATGTATTTTCATCATAATGGAGATCCCAAAGTTTCCAAAGATATCGAATAAGTCAGGTTGACTTCTGGTAACAATGTGTTTTAAAATGGTGCATAATCAAAGTTGTAATAAATCAGAATTGTCCTTTAAAGGGGTTCTCCAGGGATACTATTTCCTCATACAGTTTCCACAGACTCTAAACCTATTTTATTTTTAAATAACATTTAGAGGGGGTTTTGTAGCCTTGTTGGTGCTAATGCTCCATTAAGGTCACCAGGGAATCAATGTAAGTCAATACAATGGATAGTATACTTGTGTGTGTATGACATTTCATATTCCATATTTATCGGCAGCAGTGTGACAGCTATCATATATATGAATTGTGAAATATGAAACTCAAAGGAGCAAAGAGAGACAGCGGTTCAAAGCCTCTGCTCTTATCTGATTCAGTGTTATCGTATCATCTTATTTTTATTAACAAGATCAAATAAACGGTAACCTCTTCTTCAACATGATGAGCTGTCCACCAATGTTTCCTTCAACTGGAGCGTCTCAAAAGGTCTTTCCTTTCTTGAGCTAATCTGGTTTCTTCAGTCAGAATGTAACACAGCAGACATGTTGAAGAAAAGCACATGCTGTACATACAAAAATGAATGATGACTCAAGTTTCACATTTAACATAAAGCTCATGTCATATTTTTTTCAGGGAAGTTAGATGCTCTAGTGAAAACCCAGTTATAGGGGTTACAGTGTGTGCCACATTACCAGGGGGTGCTGGGTTTGATTCCATTTCTTTTGCCTTTCTCTCGCCCCATGTCCAGCCTCTGTCTCTAAAACTGTCAAATAAAGGCAATGACCCCCAAAAACATACTTTGTTAGGCAGTGTGTTTACTCATCTCTGAATGTGATTGCTATCACTAGTAATAGCAGTAATCTAGTACTTTATCCCTGGCCTTGAAAAATAATTTAGAAACACTAATGCTTTATCCGTAATTTCCAATAATTACATTTATTCTAGTGCAAAATGACATTGTATTCATTATTTTATTTACTATTTTAGAACCTGTGTTGTTGGCTGTGGATGTTAGTTTGCTGAAGTTTTTAAATTTAAAAAAAAAATCTTTGCACTGATCAGCAGCAGCGCTCCTAATCTCGTTATATTCTGTACAATGACAATACGGCCTTTTTACTCATATAATTTCCCAAACATTTCCTGGAGACAAATATGTAATCAGTTGGGAAAATAAAGCAAAAGTTCTGCGACAATTTGGTTTAGTTGTTTTGAGTTGTAAAAAAGCAGGTGTTGCACTGCAGAGGAAACCTGAAGGAAATATAGTTGGAATCCAAATCATTAACACTTTAAGAGGCTCTTCAAAACACTATAAAAGATCATTATATTACTGTTGCTTTTATTTGACCTGTTTTAATATACTGTATATATTGTTTTACCTGTTTGTTTCAGTCTTTATATAAGGTCTCTAATTATTATTATTAAGCACAAAATATGATGTTCATAGTTGTGAGATAGAGAGGAGTTCTCTGTGCTTATGGTTTGAGGACCAATAAAGTAGGCCAGCAGGGCCACGTCCCATTCCAAAACCAGCTCCACTTCTATGCGTCATTCACTAGTGCCTGTGAGCGTACTAAAGAGTTTGAGTGATCGATGAATGACGGAAAATAAATAGAATAAATAAGTAAATAACATTAAAGTGATTGACGGATGAGAATGACCACGTTATTCTGTGAGGAGGTGGACTAGGGCACATCAGAGAAGGTGTTGGTAAAAAAAAAAACTGCTTCTTTAGAAGCGCCGAGCTACAGGCACGTGATGCAAGTGAGCAGCTACAGGTGCGCGCGAGGACAGGTTCAGAGGGGGCGTGGCTTCTACCTGCAGCAGGTAGGCTCGGGTTACCCGCCCCTCTTTAGTCTTGTTTGTGTGTTCCTGCTGCGGACTGCAGATCATTCCCGTCTGCAGAAGAATTGT
The DNA here is from genome assembly GCF_050575085.1 of Anarhichas minor. Taxonomy (NCBI): domain Eukaryota; kingdom Metazoa; phylum Chordata; class Actinopteri; order Perciformes; family Anarhichadidae; genus Anarhichas; species Anarhichas minor. The sequence goes on along the minus strand of NW_027466498.1, from coordinate 800,179 downwards.
GTCACTCAGCTCTTTTCAGACGATTACAAGTCCAAACCTCACCTGGATCACCGGAAGTGTTTCTGAGGAGTTTGTTTCCGCACCGGGTCGGACGTGTTTTTTTCCCCTTAATCCTGAAATGATCTCATCCACCAGCAGCCGGTAAGTCAATCATCACACAGACGTGAATCCGATCACGTTCACCACGTCACACACCGTCTCAACTTGCTGTGAGTTGTTTTTTCTCCGGTTCGTTGTTTGAGCAGTTTTACCTGCAAGAAAATAAGTTTCTGACGTCAGTCGAACCGAAACTCCCAGCGCCGGTTCGATTTGATAGCATGCTGTTTGAAAAGCCTAATGTGAGACAGTGAGGGTGGTAATTTAAACCACTGTACTGCTCAACAACCGGTTTTTATTCTGTACCTGGCACGCTCACTCTCTCTGTGTGTGTGTGTGTGTGTGTGTGTGTGTGTGTGTGTGTGTGTGTGTGTGTGTGTGTGTGTGTGTGTGTGTGTGTGTGTGTGTGTGTGTGTGTGTGTGTGTGTGTCTCCAGTGTCCAGTGTCCTGTCTGTGTGCCCTCGGGATGGACGTTTAGAGAGGTGTGTGCACGTGTCCCTCTGTTGCCATGGTTACAGAGACAGGTATCTTGCTGCTGGTCTGGTGCAGATAGCGGAGTAGGCCTTATCTTTGATGAGAAGGTGTAGTGATGGGGGTCTGATGGGACAGATTTTTGAATGGTCATCATTGACCTCTATCATTTTAATATCTAACAGCTTGTATTTGAGTGATGCTTCATGGTTACACTGTTTCTGCATTAATGAGATGAAATACAATACCTTGACCTTTGTTTTCTATCTCCATTGAGTTTACGTGATGTCATGTTTCTTTATTTGAACAGGGACAATGCTGGGTTTTAGCAAAATAGCTATTCTTTCATAGTTGCTGGTATAATAGAATAGTACGAACAACTTGAGTCTTTTTTTCAGTACAAGTATATACATTTGAGTACATGCAGATAAAGAGTACTTAATAATACATTACAGTTCTAACAATTACTTTGAAATCATTTTTATTTTCATCAGATGTTCCTCGCTTTCAGACTGTAACTAATTGACATTTTAACATTCAACATGGTGTTTTCCTGATACAAACAGCATGTTTTCTGCAGTGGTGAAGTTAATAAATAACCATTTAACCCTGCTGGTATCTGGTATTATCAATAAAAAGAGCTGAGCAAAACTCAGAGGGGCTGCTTGTCACATAAAGGACAATAGTTGGTTAACCCTAAAGGTCAGCTCAGCGTTAGTGCGCCGGAGTTGTTGCTAACTTCGTGGCTAACTGTTCTATGACTTTCTTACATAATGTTAGGAAACAAGCGTAACATTAACGCTCGCAATTTGGCTTCACATGGGACACGTACAGCGGCCTCCTGGGTGAAGGTCCTGTGTTTGTTTGACCCACCGATCCACCCTTTGTGGACTCCCTTGCTTCTTATACTCTTTATTATACCATGTAACTTCCGATAACAGTCGCCACATATACTACGTTGTTTGCTCTCCGCGCTGCTTGTTGTACTACGACACATCAACATTCAATGTACCCGTGGTTTGCAGAGACTTACAATGCCAAAAAAGTGTTCATGGCGACTGGGCTGATATACTACATTTCTCAGTTTCACATCATTGTAAAGTGAATATGTTTGGGTTTTGAACGTTTGGTCGGACAGAACAAGACATTTGAAGAATAGACCTGGGACTGTAGAAACGCTGTGGTGGGCTTTGAATCCAAACGTTACGTGTTTTCATGAAGTTGCATTGAGTTGTTTTGTACAGTAATATGTCTCAGGTCTTTACCCAGCTTATCTTTATCCACCACAAACAAACACCCTGCTGTAACCGTCCAACAGATTCTTTGGTGGCATTGGATTGTCTAAGTTTTCTCAGGCTTTGGAAACGTGTCGGTGTGGTTAAACAGTCTCTCCACCCAGTGACAGCAGAACAACACTCAGACCTGTTTCTGGGCGTCTGACAGCAGACTGATCCTCAGCCATACCTGAACCAATTAAACACACCGCTGTGTTCCTGTCTCTCTCAGGCCGAGGTCTCAAACAAACCCGTTGATCCCTGTGAATGTGTTCAGGGCTTTGTCTTACACCGGTGTTGCAAATGTTCCTGTGTACTCTCCTTTATCTGAGCATGAGTTGGAGACAGTCTCCGTTTCCAGCTTCTCTAATGTAATGATTTGCTTCTTTTGTCCTTTTTTTTGTGTTGCTCGGAACGACTTCTCTCTCTTAAGATATTATATTACAAAACAAAAGTTAGGTTTGTGCGCATAGTTAGGTTTAGGAACGACAACATGGTTGGGCTAAAAATAACTGTTGGGCAACAAAGCAAACGTTAAGCAACAGAACCACACGGTGTCAAATACCGGTCTTGTGGTTGAATGTCCCGTGTTTCATCCTAATCAACTTTGCATTGAAAGAAAAACCCCGGACAATTTCATGTCCATGTACACGAAACCAATACGTTGTTTTCATGACTATTTCACAACCTGCCATGATGCTGGGCTGCATTGTAACAGAGTATATTTGGGCTGATGGTGGGACAAACCCAGATGTTGTAATCTGCATATTTCACTGTTGTGTAATCTTCTCATTTGATAGTCTCATATAGTTTCGGGTCAGGCTGTTATTGGTCGTCGTATCAATAAAATCAAAATAAAACAAAAAACGGTACACTGCTGTTTTTCAACCAAGCTCGAAGTAAGGTTTAAAAAACAAAGGTCTGCCAGTATTTAGGAAAATCAAATGTTCATGTTCACTTAAGGTAATGATTTCCTGCTGTAAATGTTTATCTTTTATTTTTTTTAACTACAACTACATCATTTCAATATATCTTTCCCACAATGTTATTTTATTAATCTTCAAATTTGCCCTTTGCTAAGCCCATCCACCCTTGGTTACTTGCTAGCATATAAATATAGCGTTTTCAACGTTAGCAATGAGATATTGAGATATATTGAATCAGAGATATTCCAAAATAGATAATGGCAGATTTCTGGAATAATTCTAAAATATTAGAAAATAGACGGAAAGGACAATATGCATTTGAGAGCTACTTTTTTTTCGGCAGGGTATTGAATATAAGAAAGTAGAGATAAGTAGCCAACCATAGTAGTAATAGTATTTGTATTCATTAAGTTTAAGCACAAAGTGCTTTCCAGATTAAAACTTTTACAAAATGAAAATAAAAAATAAATCCCATGATAATGCTCTCTACACACAAATAAAAACATTAAGAGAAAACCTGAATAAAGCAACATGATGCCATGGGTTAGTTTTCCTCCTGTCCTCCCAAATGAATTGTAATCACTTGCTGCCGGGGTCCTGGTTGTCTGTGTTCATTCGATCGGTTGATGGTTTTGAGCAGAATAAATGGTGAAATGAAGAACCGTTGGATGATCCTGCATCATTACCTCACCTTCAGGCCCTGTCTTGTCGAGGAGCCATGTATCAAATCTCGTATTAATTTTCAGGTGATGTTACGCTTACATAGTGTGTCGCATATTCATAATTACATTTTTGCTGCAAACCTGGGGGCAGGTTAGTGTTCCTGTGCAGAATCACTAGTTGGTTTCTTTGGCTCTTTTTGTTCTTGAGGTCATCTGTTATTCAATACAGCGACCCTTGTTTTGTGCACGGGTCACGCCCTGTATGGACTCTGAGTGGAGTGTTCCAGTGTTGATGTCACTGAGTTCAGTGAACCCACCTGCAGCTTCTACACTGTAACTGTGTCACATATCATGTAACTGTCGTGGCTACAGTTTCACTACGGTGACCTGAGCTGTGCTGGATGTTTAGCCTCAACTGAGAGGCCGAGTTATGTTTGACCCCATCCCCGCCTGAAACCACGATCATGATCCTCAAAATAAAGTTTGACATGCTTTAAATTCTGACCAGAGACTCGCGTTTGGCAGCCGCAGACTGTATGTGTGTGTAGTAGGGTTGCAACTGTCATTCTTTTGATTTATTACTTCATCTGCAGGTTATTTTTCCAATCAACCGATTATTCATATAGTCTATAAAGAGTCAGAAAGTTGTACAAAATCACAAGTTGATCACAAGTTGACTTGTTTGGTAGAATTTAAAAAGATTAGTTTTAACACCAAGAACAACAGCATTTTTCTTTAAAGTTGAGAAGCTGGAACCAGCAAAGGTTTGGCTGTGTAAAATATGTGTAAAATAAATAGAAACTGCTGTTTGTCATGCTGATCGGAAGATAATACTCGTCTGAGTCCATGCGGACAAATCTAATGCTTTATTACCCCCCCCCCCCCCCCCCAATTCTGCACAAACTCTGTGCTAGCTAACATCTGCAAGCTAAAGTCCCCTCTGACGGCCATAACACATAATGTTATTACACCATTGCCTAGCCTGCTTCCTTCGTTCTTATGGCTGCTGTTACATGCAGCACATCAGCACCTGCGTCCACTGCAGGGCCACACAGGGCCAAAGAAGGCCGAGCAGAGCCACACAGGGCCAAAGAAGGCCGAGCAGGGCCACCCAGGGCCAAAGAAGGGCGAGCAGGGCCACACAGGGCCAAAGAAGGCCGAGCAGAGCCACACAGGGCTAAAGAAGGCCGAGCAAGGCCGAGCAGGGCCACACAGGGCCAAAGAAGGCCGAGCAGAGCCACACAGGGCCAAAGAAGGCCGAGCAGGGCCACACAGGGCCAAAGAAGGCCGAGCAGGGCCACACAGGGCCAAAGAAGGCCGAGCAGGGCCACACAGGGCCAAAGAAGGCCGAGCAGGGCTAGTGAGGTTTTCTTTGCAAGGTTTATTGCCAGGTAGTAGATGGCACAACATCCTTGTTCACGTTTCAAAGTAAACAATCAATTGTTTGATTGGCGAAGTTTCATTGGATTGCAGCAAACGTTGACCCGGTTCAACTTTTCTGCTGGGTGACCCTGCATTATAGTGTTCTGTATGTTATGTTCTAGTGTTATGCTACGGTCGACATAAACATTGCGAAACAAGGCTGGCCTGCTTTTTTGAAGCGACACTGTGGTTCAGAGGCAGATTACATTTTCCACTAATCTGAAGATTGGCGGTTCCATAGAAGGCTATAGTCTAGTTCCGACTGTACAGTACAAGTGGAACCTTGGAACTGATACACAAGGCAATCTTCGAACACACCGGGCTTTCACGTAACTCTAATGTAAACCCATACGCGTCAGTATTAGACGGTCAGAGCAACTGGCGTAGTGTAAAGAGCGAGGAAGTCCACTGCGGACGGGTGGGAGGGGGGATGGATGGGACAAACGCAGGACACGCAGGGCAACGGTGTTTGTTGACGTTAACCCCAACCGTTTGACCAAGCTAACTGTGAGACAACTGTCAACCAAGTCTTACAATGTTATCCGCGACCGCTAACCATGTTTCACAACATTAACCACGTGCAAACCTTCAGCCACAAGATACTACGCAAAAGGCTGCTTCTGCCCAAGCGGCAAAGTAGGACGAGTAGGAATGAGATCACGTTGCAAGGCCTGCCTGGTTTCGGCCTGTCTTCTCTACACAGAGCTCATCAGCAATTATCAGGTTTCTGTTGTAGAATGGCACCTATTTGGTCTATCTAACCAAACCAGTCCATGTTTTACATGAAGGAAAACTGATTAAAGTCATTCTTCTCTTAAGTGAAACCCACTATTTTCAGTGCTTTTACCAACAACTTCTGTATTTATATGTTCCTCGGAGTGCATACATGCAGTCAGTAATGTCACAACATTCGTCCTTTAAACACACACATAGTTCTCTCTGAATCTGCGGTAGCTGGTATGTTTTATAGAAATGGAATATTTGTGTGACATACAGAGGCCAAAATAAAAAGCAAAACAAAATGTGTCCTAAAACGTATTGACTGTTTTCAAAAGCCACTGCATCTTAGTGCTAAAAATGTAATATTTTTTACTTAAGGATGGCGCTTGAGCTGGCCGACTTACTGTCACCGTGAGAGGTTCTGCAATAAAACCATTTGTTTGTGTCACACATCGTTAAACATTAACTTCATCTTTTCTTCAGACTGAAACAGAGCAGAGCCTGAATCTCCTTATCAGACTCTGAGATATCCTCCACTCAGTGTCTGTGATCCCGAACTCTTTTCAGTCTGTTTAATTCACTGCACTGTGCCGCTTTGTGACGCCACTTCCAGCTTAGTCAGTTTAACATTCAAATCTGCAGAGAAACGTTGACGTATTTGGGTCATGAGATTAGGATCTGTTGAGTAAAAAGGCTCCTCTGACACCTTTTTTAGAAGTTTCAAAGTCCCGTTCAGCTGTAAACTAGATTTGACATAATCACTGAGCTTAGAATTATACTAGTCTGATTTACTTTTATAAGTCGGAACTGTTTTTATGACATTGCTGTTAGAAGAAGAAGAATTTAGTGTTTAACGATTTTAGAAAGTAAAGTAGAAAGTATGTGTTTGTATTTTAAGGCCACTTCAGAGTGTCTTTAGAATAAAACAGCGGGTTCACAATGACAATTAAATCCAGTAAGTTAACTGAATGGCCCGTACTTAGGACCTGTGGGGAGTATGTGGACGGTGTGTTTGTTCAGTCTGCCTGTCAGTCTGGGTTTGGTTTAGGCAAAAGATCATGGTTAAAGTTAAGACAAGTACGTGTGGTACTTAATGTAGTTACAACGTGGTTATGTTATTTATTACACATTTTAATCATCAGTGTGAAATAAAGTTTTACTGCAGATCGTTATCAGCCGACATTCAATAAAACATATGCAACCAGGAGCCTTTTAGTGGCCAATCCTTGATGATGCTCCGTTGTGAACAACAAATCTGTGTTGTACCCGGCGGGAGGAGTTCATATGGTTGGCAGCACCGGAGCTTACAGCTAATGTACGGAGGCTCCATTACGTTCCTTATTTGTTCCTGCTTGATTCAGTTAAAATACGGTACGATTGAATGGAGATTATAACGTTATCACGATTAGTCCAAATGCTATCTTGTAAAATGTAGTTTTTGCAGAGAATAAATAGTTGTTTAGAGGAGATGCAAATATGCAAATCACCACTTGGAGGACTATAACAAAGTAAAAGGATAACATTTTTGAGTTTGAAGCCTTGTAGACCAGCTGCTATAGCAAAACCAAACAACATAATCGATCACTTTCGGCTTGTATGGCGCCGACAAGCAATCCGTATCGGTGGCAAAAAAAGGTGATCAGGGCGTCTCTAGAATATATATTTGCTTCCTTTTGTTTGACTGCTGATCCAATCGTGATTCAAAACCACGATACAATACGAAATGTGAGATTTGTGATTTGTTGCGTCGCTGCTTTAAATATCTCAATGCACTGACTATTTGTTTCACACGTGCAAAGAGCAGTCTCCTGGGTGAAAGTCGGGTTTTTGTTTTACCTTTCCATCCACCCTCACCTCCTCCATCAGCTTCATTTCTTCTGTTCTTTTTGCACTTGCAATTTTGCTGACCACTCAATCGGGTGCAACAGACACAAACAGCTGAGCACGGTAGTGAAAAACTAATGATTTAGCCGTATTGTGCACATTTAGTTTGTTAAAATGAAGGAGAAAGAGAGTGACACATCACATACTGCCTGTGACAGTCTGCAAGCTTTCAGCTCGGTTCATATCCAGACCAAGTCAAACAAGGCATGAAACATCTCTACGATGTCCTTAACTGTTATTTTGAGCCTTCAGTGGAGGAAACACTGAAACAGCATTCTACTGTTTCTCCCACAGAAGCAAGTGGTGTTTGAGTGACTCTTATCATTTTCAATGTGACGTAGATCTTTTATCTCCTTCCAGACTGTACTAACTTCCCTTCTTTACACTTCATAAACATGTCTGCCACCTTCTTGTCGACGCGGGACAGCCGGACAAATGCATGCTGCTGTTTTGTTTTTGTATGTATCGCTGAGAGAGCTGTGAAAGAAGGTCCAACGAATTCACTGTGCACTTTATCTACAGTAAGTTTCCATCAGATTTTTCATGTTTCTTTTGCAAATTCTTGTTTGCATCTTCAAAGATTAGGAAAATCCGACTAATGATGGATTGAAAAACGACAGTTTGAGACGTGATTATCATGCAAGGAAACGGGGAACACGGACTAACATCGGTACCAGAAACTGAACCTTTTCTCTGTTTCCTCCGATCGGAATGTAACATGATGTGAGAGACTAACACATTGTTGGTTTTGGTCTTTTCATGGGTTTTGTTGTCAATGAGAGAAGAAGATAGAATATCTCCAATAGCTATACATAGAAGTATTTTGTCTTTGGCTCTATGACTCTGTTTTCTTTCTGTCAGTTATTTCAAGGATGATTTGTAAATTTATACACCCTCCAGATATTCTCACCGTCTCCTCTTCCATCTTCTCCTTTTCACCAATTTCTCTGTGTAATTAGATAGTTGAAATCAGGTATATTTCATACCCCCCCCCCCCCCCCCCCCCCCACCCCTTCCTCTCTCTCTGACTGCCAGTCTCTGAAGAGGACAGAAAGGCTGTTTGTTCCCTGCCTGCCTTCTTTTGTCCAGATGAGACAATAGCTTTTGTGTGAAGACTTTTACCTGTTTGTAGACCTGATGAATTTCATGTCCCTCAGCTTGACTTCTCCGTAATATAATCCAAACATCTTGTCTCGATTCATATGTGCCGTGTGGTATTTGTTATAAATGTATGTAGGTACATAAATGTTCATAGTATGACTGATGTCAATAGGAAGCCATACATGTTGGGACTTAGGACCCAGGGGAACATAAGTTAGGCATGCCAAGCTAGGAGCTGTATCGTTCAGTAACGTGCATGTGGAGTTATGCTAGTAAAGAGTTGCAGTTAGGAGCAGTTTGTTCTCACGTGCTTATATGTTTATTTAAAAACACGACACCCTGAATAGTTTCATGGTAGTTTCCAACTGTCCACAGAGACACTTTCCCTGACTTCATTCCGCCGTTGTATTGATCCCTTTGTGCTTTTTATCTACATGTTCCAAACTCAAAGTGGTTGAGGGGACGAATTGATTAGGATCATCAGTAGAACACAGATGATGTTTAATGTGGTCACACAGCGGCCATGTAAGCCCAGGTGTGATCTCAGCTGAGCAGCAGAGGGGATGATTGACTTTGTCTCAGGACACCGACGATATTTGAATCAGTCTTGGTCCCAATAGCCTTAACTTCCTCTGACCTTCATCACCTCCTCAGCTGAATATCACTTTCCCTCTAAAGCGGCCGCTCTCTAATAGGAGCCATTCATCTCATTTCCTCGCTGCTGAATGTTCAGGGAGTGATGCTTTTCAGTGCTTCGTTCCTGCATTTTCCAAACTGCACTTGCTAATCTTTAGTGATTCTTTTTCTCTACACACATAATTTCATTGATGTCAGTTTGATTGGAGTTCTCTAAACATTAAGGTCACAACCAGATTAAGTGTTGCCTTGTTTGCCAGTTAAATAGATAGTAGAGTACTTAATTATTCCAAGCAAGACATGTAACTGTTACAGCAACTTAAAGCAAAAAAGACAAAGATAATGAGCAAAACAAATAATACAATACTAATCAACAATTACTTAACTGAGTGGATCATTTTTACCGTCTATATATGCATGTGTGAGGTGGACATAGTGAAAGAAATAATAATAGTAATAAGAAGAAGAAAAGTAACATGCATTTATGAAAAAAGGGAAATTAGAAAAAGGTTAACACCAACACTGCTGCTTCACATAAGAGACATTCAACTGGCAAACCACAGGGTGACCTTTATTGTGAAGCAGTCACAGGAAGTGCATTGTTTGTTTCCCCTTTTGCTGTGTCCTGCTGATGTGTGGGAAACTACAGGCTGTGTATGCAGCTTGAAATCAGATGGTGGTTGCTCATGGCATTTTGCAGAAAAGCAACAACGGGCTAATAACGTCTTTATGAGAATCACATGAGTTTGTTTGGCTGCACTGTAAGAGACAGCCACTGTTTGCTGTGGAATTAAACCACACCTGCTGTTACCGACAATCATATTCACTTTAAATGTCCCTCCCCTGCTCTCCATATACTGCCAGATGCTGAATTAACTTTGTCTCAGGACTCGGGCACAGCGGGAATATCGTCACGCTGTGAACTTGCCTTCTTTCACCTTCACAGCTGAATATCTTCCAGTTTATGCTGCAGGCCCACCGGCGCAAATCCACCTCTGACCACCATGCTAATAACGCTGCGATCGAACAAAGCTCCACCCCTCATCCCCTTGTTCTTTAACTGCTACTTTCAGATTGTCTGCCTCAGCACACAGACATTATTTAAATGAATGTGAGCTAAGTCTTCAGAGTCTTTTCCTCTCACCTCAATCTCCCCATGGCTCTATATCACGATCGGGTCGGACAAAAGCCATTCTCCTAATCTTAATAACGTGAGTTCACTTCCTCTCCTGGTACAATGTATCCTCAACATCTCAGCAGGGAGGAGGAGTCTTAATGGGGAAGATGAGCTGCTTCCTCTCAATTCCCCACATGCTGGTCTGATTGGCTGCTTCTGGTTTCCTAGAAGCAAAATAGCAATTTGCACTGCAAAAAGAAATCCTCTTCAACAGAGACATAGATATCATGTAATCTAGAGAAATCTTCTGGTATCTAAGAGAAACATCTGCCAACAGGGTTAGAAAAAGAGAAACTTGATAAGATTTGTTGAACGTAGCGTTAACTAAAATCAGCCCACTACCAAACATTATATGACCTTTATAGGTAGTAATAAAAAGACTTTTGATGTAAGCAGTGGAACTTCAGACATTCAAGATTAAGGCCATGTCCACACTACTACGTTTCCTTTCCATATGTTTTGCTATGTTTACACTGAGCGTCTACACTACGCCGGAGTTTTCGAGCACCGAAAACGGAGGAGTTTGAAAACGCTCCCGAGGTCGGATAAGTTTGAAAACTCCGGGGCTGCGTCTTCGTGTGGATGATCGAAAACGGATAAGTTTAGAAACGATGACGCCTACACCCGCGTTCGCTACTTGATTGGTTCTTAGCAGTCACGACGTGTCCTTCCCTGATTCGTCACGCCCCTATCACGTGACCCTTTCCCAGAAGATCACAAACAACAACTTTGATTACAGATCGACTACCAGGTTAATTCAACATGGACAACTGATTACAGGTGTTGCTGTAGTCTGAAAAGTAAAACTTCTAAAACTTTCCACGAACTGTCTGAGTTCATAGAGGAAGATTTTAGAAGAAGATTAAGTATCAAACATGACCGTTCATTATTAAAGACTACTTTATTACTCCGTCGTATTTTTTTAACTAAGCAACCAATCTACTTCCTGTTTACACCGACACCAACCTGCTTGCCCAGTGTACGTGAATAGTCAAGTGATATTCTTTTTCAGGCGTGTTAGTCTGGATGGAGATCATTTAGAAAACGATGCTGAAACTCCGTGTGGACAGAGATCGTTTTTGTTTGTTAAAAACTGTTTGAAAAGAAAATGTATTGGTGTGGATGTAGCGTAAGGTTCCTCAAACTAGATTGTCTTTTAATTCATTAAATTAAAGCAGAAGTACAGAGGAGGTTCTGATAAGCAGTGTACCACCCTCTGCATGTCAATGTAGTTACCTTGAAACTAATTTAATGAAAATTGTACTCTGAGTTTTTATCTTCGATTAATAAAAAAAATAAATAAAGACTTCGAAGATGTCTTGTTGTAATTTCCTCGATTGCACTTCCTGTTAAAAATGGATGTTGAGGCAGTGGGGTGACTGTAATGTAAGACCCTGTTACACTTCTATGTGTATCAGACTAAAGAAGGACAGCAAACAACTAAGTGACAAGTTCAAACTCATGTGAAAGGCTGAAATAGATTGAGGATGAAGTAAGGCAGTGACGATCATGCTCATGTCATGAAGTTTCTCGAGGAACGTTTAGTTTTTAATCAACAACTCTGGTAGACACTAGAGCCAGAAGATCCAAATCCAAACACTTCTGAGTACCTGAGGTGAGACTTTTGGCTTTCTCGCCTTCCAGGTTTCCATGGATGGTGGATATACCTGAACCGTGGTTGTGCCTGCTGCCTCGGCCCAGCTGCATCTCTCTATCTCTCTAGCTCTCTATCTCTCTATCTCTCTAGTTTATTTTCCCTTTTTTTTTTTTTTTCCTCGTTAAAGGGTTTTTCTTTGGGGAGTTTGTTCTTATGTGATGCAAGGGTCAATGGACAGAGGATGTTGCATGTTGTACAGATTGTAAAGCCCTCTGAGGTAAAATAGTTGATTTGTGATATTGGACTGTACAAATACAATTGATTTCAGTTAAAGTTTGGTTAGGATCAAACACGACTTGGTTAGGGTCCGGGAAAGATCATGGTTTAAGTTCAAATCCAGAACAATTGTGGTCATGCCTCATGACATACAGAGGTTACAATGATGCACAGCAGGTTAAATAAAAAAACATTGCATGAATGTCAGAGAAAGTGGAAATGTTTTCAGATCCTATTTTTCCAGTCAGGTGTTTTTCTGTTGAGGAGAAACAAGATAAGAAGAGCGAGTGATGTTACACTGTTGAGACTCAGCCGGCTGTTGGTCCCGCCAGACAGTTTGCTGGAGGCATCAAAGTCAATTGCTGATCTGAAACACACACACACACACACACACACACACACACACACACCCTCAGAGAGCTGTCGGGTAATCACATTGGGTGATGAAGCATCAATCATTACGACCAATCACACTTCACTGCCAGCTATTTTGTCCAAATCGATGACATTATTTTGTTTTTGTCTGTCTGGCTCACCTGGTGATGTTTGTGACATCACCTGTCGCTCCGACTGAATCAGTGACGTGTTTGGATTACTGAGAGACAGACTGTGTGTGTGTGTGTGTGTGTGTGTGTGTAAAGACTGTAAAATGTCGTTGTAATAACAGTGTGTGAGCTGTATTCAGAGTTGGTCTGTTTTTGCTCTAACAGGAGGCTGTTTTGCATACTTGGACGCCCTTTAAGACGTGATAAAATTCTCTAATATTTGATTGCTTGAATAGTTATAATCCTGCTTTTATTCATCTGATGCAAATTAAGCTCTGTGTGTGATCTCCGTCTCATATTCAAATGTGGCCTACCCATGGAAACCTGTACCAGACACACACCTGTTGGTACTGTCCACGGCTTGTCTTGCATTCTGCTGCAGCAGCCTGCATAATATTCTGGGTGCTCAATCATGGCTGCAAGTCGCAGTTGCATCTGTGAGATGGAGCTGAGACATGCGCCTGCACACAGCCGGTGCACACATCTGCATAGATTACAGTGACTGCTAACTGTTGTGTGAGACGTAAGAGTGAAAAACCCGTCTGACACACCTGGCGGAGATCTCCACTCTACTCGGTGCACCGGTCTAGTTGGCTTTGTATTCACTCTGTTCTGTAAAAATTCAAAGGAAAGGTGTGACATTTTGGGCAGTCCTCTTCTTCTCTTTCTTGCTGACAGTTTAATGAAGCCACAGACAGCAACCAGTTAGCCTAGCTTAGCATAGTGTCTCGGTCCAAGGGTAACAGTCCACCTAACATAAACATCGAACAAAAGGTTTTTGTAAAATTGTAAAATTGCCAATATGTCTTGTTTCTTCCTTGTTACTGATAGACTTCAATCATCCAATCCACCAAACAAGAGTCAATAGCAACAGCAGAATAAGCTGTTTGGCATTGGCAGAGAAGATTTGGCAAATTTTTCATGGGCGCAACCCACATACTCAGCTGTGCTGCTCATCCCACAAATGAATGTTCCTTACAAATGGGGCACCGTTTGAAAGGTAAATAAACAGGCTTTCCAACGGTATAACATTCATTGCCAAGAAGCATTGTTACAACAGAGAAATAATCTACCAAACACTAATTTCCGAACTTTTTGTTTGATATTTATATTTAAAGCTCTTTCATTAAACATGCAAGATTTCTAATTACTGTTTTCAGATCATTTCATTATTTCAGGTCGGTGTGTAGTGTGTCTGGACTACTAGCAGGAAATAGTCAAATGTCTTGACATCTCCCATCCAAACAAAACTACTATCTGTATGATAAAGAATATCGAAGGTTGCTAGATTTGTTCAGACAGTAGACTTTGTGGATTCCTGCTGCATGTTGAGTTTGGAGAGAGTCACCACTGCAGTTTGATTTAGACCCGGCTGTGTGTGGGTTGATGTTAATTATTGTTTTGCATATCGATTTTACAGAATCTACTCCAAGTCATTTGTCATTTTGGCTTCCGTCATGATACTAAATACATACGCGTTGATAGAATTTTGTCTAATCAAAGTTTTCTCCTCGACGTAGTCAGGTTCATATTTTGGAAGGATTATGAAGCATTAATTGTCTCTATTTGCACTTTGTTCCAACACACCTTGTTAGTGTGCCCTGTGGTCTTGTAACCTGTAAGGTTCAAACAGCAGCTTCAGTGTTTAGCCCTGAGCTGCAGCTGGTGACTCATCAACAGATAAGGATTCTCTCCCTCTCTCTCTCTCTCTCTCCCTCTCTGTCTGTCTGTCTTTCTCTATCTGTCTCTCTCTGTCTCTCTCTCTCTGTCTGTCTCTCTCTCTGTCTCCCTCTGTCTCTCTCTTTCCTCTGTGTCTCTCTCTCTCTGTCTGTCTGTCTGTCTGTCTGTCTCTCCCTCTCTCTCTGTCTGTTTGTCTCTCTCTCTTTGTCTGTCTCTCTCTCTCTCTTTGTCTGTCTCTCTCTCTGTGTCTGTCTGTCTCTCTCTCTCTTTGTCTGTCTCTCTCTCTCTTTGTCTGTCTCTCTCTCTGTGTCTGTCTGTCTGTCTCTCTCTCTCTTTGTCTGTCTCTCTCTCTGTGTGTGTCTGTCTGTCTCTCTCTCTCTTTGTCTGTCTCTCTCTCTCTTTGTCTGTCTCTCTCTCTGTGTCTGTCTGTCGCTCTCTGTGTCTGTCTCTCTCTGGTAAATTGACAAAATTAAGCTCCACTTGCAGCTGTTTGGGGGGACAGCAGTGTTTATTTGCTGGTGTGTCCACATGTTCAACAACTGTTTGTGTTTTAATATTTGTTCTCTGGAGTGTGTGTGTGTGTGTGTGTGTGTGTGTGTGTGTGTGTGTGTGTGTGTGTGTGTGTGTGTGTGTGTGTGTGTGTGTGTGTGTGTGTGTGTGTGTGTGTGTGTGTGTGTGTGTGTGTGTGTGTGTGTGTGTGTGTGTGTGTGTGTGTGTGTGTGTGTGTGTGTGTGTGTGTGTGTGTGTGTGATCAGTTTTCTTAGGGTATTGCTAAGAATGCTGGATGAGACCAGACTGAACAGTTGGTCGGTGTATGTTTATTCTTCTATAAAAAGGAATATTTAAGAACATAATACAGATCTGAATTGTATTAAACAAATAATGATTATTGAGGTTCATTTATGCTCTTTTCTCCACAATTAACACATGACATAACAAAACACAAGACAATCTGTTAACTTTCGAACAATACATGCCATATCAATTCACAAAATCATGCCTGGAATGGCTTGAAGGGAGATGAGCCTGTAGGGCCACTTTCTGTAACGCTGAACAGAGTTTTCTAACCAGGAGTAGCAGTGATGCAGGTGGACTGGAGACTTAGGATTCAACAGTAACTATTACTCCAGGTATTAGTAAACGTGCAGGTGTTACCAGGGAAATGTAGGGTATGACTTGTGAAAAATGTAAGATTTTGTTTGCAAAACACATAATATAAATGATTATTCCTTGGGAGGACCTCATTGACTAACAGCCCCTAATTCTAACCTTAACCATCACAACAGCATGTCCGATCACGACCTTAAGCCTAACCGAAACATAATTCTAGGTAAGTATATACAGTATATATATTTATTAGCTTTTTACTGCTGCTGATGAGACAAAATACATCTTCACATAAAGCTGGGCTCTGCTAACTTTATGACAGTTCATGGATTCAATAATCAATAAAAACATTGATAATGAAAGTGATAATGAACACAGCATGTGTCTTACTTGGACTCGCTGAACTGTGAAATCACTGCAGGCGATGCGCTCTGTTGAGGAGACATTTTCACTTTGCATTTGTCTGCATCTACCTCGGTCTTCGATTGAGACATCAAACTGTTGAGATCTAGTCAGTGTTTTACTCTGTATTCATTCACTGATGCTGCCCGAACGTATATCTTCAAGTGTATACATTATATAATCTCTTGCCAACTTTGTTGTTCACCAGTTCACTGAATCTCCTCCGCCTAAAATAAAGTCTACACACTGACTTTGTGCCAGCTTGTTATGTCGTTCCTCGTTTCCTTTGTGGTTTGCCTAATGATGCTTTCATGACTACACATTCATGTAAGGAGCAGTTTTTTCCCCCGTAGGTGACTCAAGTCTCATGTCTTCAAATACTTTTTACACATAATTAGTGTTTCTTGCAGAATCATTGCAGTATCATTTCTTTACTTTTTATGCATGAAAACATTGTGCGCAGATGTTTTTTTTTTAATTGTTGTTGTTGTGAAGATCTCCATCAACACTGAAACACCCAAACAACAAAAAAAAGCTTACTATCTTCCTCTCTGTTCATTTTGTTTTCAGTCGGCAAACAACAATCCAACATGTCTTTATCAGCAGGTTAAACCGTTCTCTCCCTTCATATCACTACACAATGGTCACAGAGCCGTCTGTAACATGAACAACATAAATACATGTTGATGACACCAGCGTTACTGTGTGTACAAAGGTATTTAAATGAGTTATTGCAGATATGGTTAGACAAGAAAGGAAGTTGTCTTCTCAACTTCTGCTGCCACACAGCTGCCTATTAGCATAATGTCAATGATTTCCAAAAGCTCCCAGTCACAATAGAACTGCCTTTATGGATTCATCTTCGTTTGGACGGAAGAGATGCATTGTGAACCTTAGCCGGCTCAGAGATTGTGTGACCAGCTGCTGCATCTGTAAATCAGAAGATAATCACTCACAGACTAAATGAAAGGTGCTGCGTAAATGTGGGCCTCAGGGTTACTTCTCTCTCTCCCTGTCACTCTCCCTCCAGTCATTCAGGTCTGGCTCCACCTCAACCAACACCGTGTGTGTGTTTCTGTAGGTGTTTCTGTAGGTGTTTCTGCAGGTGTGTGTGCACTGGTGCTTGTGGAAGTGACAATGGGGAAATCACTGCAGCCTGTGTGTGTGTGTGCGTCTCTTTTCTGCTCCAGGAACACTCAAACGTGTTCATGTCGGATTGTTAAAATCTGTATCCGGTTTATCACCAAGCAGCTTTTCACAAAGAGAAAAGTAAGAGAAAATAATGCACTTTCTATGACGCCCATGTCTATAATACATTATAAATATAGTTAATGTGTTATAATCGGCTTATAGCACTGTGTAATTGGTTATAAGCACTACTAAACATCCATAATGCTTCATAATCATAACTCAATATAAAGCATTATGACTTGTAAGGTCAAGTAGCATAATACTCTTTTAATTAATTCAAATTACTGTTAAAATGCCTAATAATGTGGTTATAAGTTACTCTAAGTGCTCATTGTTTGCTTTAAGTAAAGTGAACTATCATTTTATCAATGAAAGAACACAAAAAAAATCATTGTTTGATTGACCAGCAATTATGAAGTATTACGATACTTAACCTGATAAATCATGACGTGCTTTATAATGTGATATGTTTATTGTTATAATTACAAATGTATACAAGTGCTTATAATTGCACAGTGCAACTGCAGATTATGATGCTTTTCAATTATGGGTGTCATAGAATGTGTCACCAAAATAATGACAAGAAGCCTACTGCCGAGTGTGGATTGTCAAAACATTTTGTGTCATTTCTTCCCCCTAAAAGTATCACTAAATCAAATGCATATGAAAGTATTTATTTATTTGTATGATTAACTCTCCACAGTTCTTCCTTGTTTTCCCAGGTAGAATGACATATTTCAGGGAAGAAATTAGAAAACGTTCAACTCTTACATCCACTTTTTAAGAGCTGATAACATCATATTACAAGAATGTCCCAAGTTTCAGAGAGAAGGATACTGATGTACTTGATATACTGGTATACTTCCTTAGCATTTGAATCCATTGTGTGCTGGTCATTTGAAATGGGACAGACATTTTAACAAAAGTCTGAGATACATTTTCTATTCTTTTCATGAGTGAGAAAGGGCAGTATTATTTCCATAAATCCCGACTTTAAAAAGTCGAACTGACCCTCTACGCCTTGTGTCTCAACAGGTAGCAGTCCGGTGATGCCATCCCCACCACTAAGGGAAGTGGACAGGAAGTGAGGGATATGGAGCGGTTTCTGGATCTGTCAGAGTCTTCCTTTCTTCCCACCTCGTATCCACTGGAGCTGAATGGGGAGGAAACCCAGCAAGGGGACGGCAGCTGGAGTCAAGATGAAGAACCTCGGGGATGTGGCCAGTGAGTCTTCCATTGTTTGGCTCTACAGTTTTACAGACCACTCTTTTATCATGATGCTTCTTGGGGAAAATGGTCTTGTGGTTTGATGTTACTGGGGTTCACTTCCCATGTTCTAAGGTAAATGAGTACATCACTTGATATTACAATTTCAACTTTTATGATTTTAACAAAGTGAAAAATAGGCCTACAAAGAGCTACAGCTCCAAGGAAAAGGTATGCGACAGAGCACATACTTGCATAATCATAACTTGCATATTCATGGTGTTCACCCACGCTCTCTTCTCTCATCTTTCCAAGTATGTAGCTTTATGCCCTGTCCACACTACTCCGTTTCTCCTTGGATGCAGATTTGTCAAATAGAAACGATCTCCGTCCACACGGGAGTTTCAGCATCATTCTCGAGTTGATCTGCGTCCACACGGCAGCCGTCGAAGGCGGACAGCACGTGACCATTAACTACACTGGGCATGCGCGTGACGGTGTAAACAGGAAGTGAATTGCTTGCTTAGTTAAAAAAAAAAAAAATACTCGCTCTGTCTCTCTCTCTCCAAATTTACTTTAACATCAACACTTACACATAAACGTTTACTTGATTATGGGTCCATCAATGTGGTCTCTCACTCGTTTCCTCCGTGTTGTTGATGTCTGTTCTCACTAGTAGCTCTGAACGTCATGTCCGCCTAGCTAGCTTCTAAGCTAATTTTAACATTACCGCCAATGGAGAAATGCTAACCGCGATTAGCATTACAGCGGTGCGGGTCTATCTCTCTCACATCAAATTTACTTTAAAATCAACACTTACACGTAAACGTTTACTAGAATATGGGTCCATACATGTGGTCAACACACGTCTCTCACTCTATTCTGCTCTTCCTTCGTGCAGGAAAGCTTAGCAGATCGCTAACAGTAGATCCGTGAAATAAAGACCATGGAATCCATAGAAGAGTTTCAAGACTTCAGTGTGAATCTTTATTTGTAAAACTGTGGAAGCACAATATGAAATATGGCTTTATGAACTGTCCCTATACACATTACACGAATACAAAACAACAATCCATGATATAGCCAGCATGTAACATGTCCGCCTAGCTAGCTTCTAAGCTAATTTTAACATTACCGCCAATGGAGAAATGCTAACCGCGATTAGCATTTAATACAACACAAATGTTATACTAAACACGCGAATAGAATATATCTACGTACATCTTTTCATGCTCCATAAATACATACTTACAGACTAAGGTCTCTCAAGGCTACCAAACGGAAGAAGTAAAACGTTAGAGCAGCATGTCTTCTCATTAGAATCTAAAAACAACGAGCTGCTCCATAGGGCTGATGCCGGTCACGCCGCTCGCTAATCACTCCAATAACAGCTGCTTCCTCCACAGAAATGCAGACTTTTACTGCATAGCTGCTGCTAGCTGTTGTGCTAGCAGCAACGCTTGCAATTAGTTATCCATGTTGAAATGAATCGCTGGTAGCCCAGTTTGTTTTCTTCCGGGTACGGGTCATGTGATAGTGAGTGTGACGAATCAGGGACGGAGACGTCATGGTTGCCAAGAACCAATCCAGTAGCGAACACGGGTGTGGGCGTAATTTTTTCTAAGCACATCCGTATCCGACAGTCCACACGCAAACGCAACCCCGGAGTTCTCAAACACCTCCAACCTCGCCGGAGTTTTCAGATCCCTCCGTTTAGGGTGCTCCAAAACTCCGGCGTAGTGTGGCTGCTCAGTGTAAACGTAGCAAATACGGAGTAAAAACGGAGTAGTGTGGACATGGCCTTAATCTCTGCTGTCTACAAAAGTCTGCACCTTTCTGTCCCATTTGTGCTACTGCAGACATATCTGAACTAACCACAGACACTTCACTGCGGTGTCTAAACCACAGTGGTTCAGGACTTATGGGAAATGGTGTTTGTTAAAGGCCTCCAAAAACAGAAATGGTTACTACATAAGTTAGAGAAGAAACAAGAACTACCATCCCCTCCTAGACAGATGTAATAAATGGCTGTTATTATAAGTTAGGTGTTGTAACTTCTGGACCAGAACCTGATGAATCTGCTTTCACTTTGGCTCTTTATTCACCTCATTCTTTGCCTGAACCAGAACCAGGGCGCTTTCGCATTGCGTCATTTTGTAATCTTTCTCCAGTTTTAGAACAAAGGTGCGATTACTTTGCTAAGTGTTGCCAGCATTATCGTCCTTCACTTGCCAAAAAGCTGTTTTTAAGCTTAAAAATCTTAAAATCTTTTAGTTGTTATTAAAGTAGCCATTTAGTAGCGGTGACCCAACTGTTCAGCAATTTGATCTAAGGAGCCTGATTCCACTACCAATCTCACAGTCGAGTCTTCACAGTGGGGGAAAATGTGGTTATGAAACAAAGGATCATTCCATTCTGGCTATGTAGGGGTGCTGATTGTCTGTTTTTTGTTTTTCAGTACTTTGGACAGTTACACACACACACACACACACACACACACACACACACATAAACTGTGCTGTCCATTATTTTGAAATATAATTCTATAGATAAATAACTCTTAAACAGGGGGATCAATAAGCAAAAACAAACATGATGCGACTATGCGTTGACGATAGGCAAGACTTGTCCAATCCGATTTGGCTATATAAATGAATAGTTGGGGGCACTGCTACCAGAAGGGCAGAAACCAGTGTTTCCATCATCGTCCCCTGACCCGCTCCCAGTGCTGTGGAGCCCCCTATGATTTGCATCAACCACCGAGGGACAACAAACTTGAAAAAACGGAATAACATATACAAATGCATTAGAACAGGAAAAGGGGAAAAAATGTATAGGGCAGTATAAGGTGAAGAGAGACACTGCAACCAGACACTTATAACCTCCATGCTTTGAGTCTTTCTGCAGTAGGCTGTTTCACTTCTGCTTTCTTTCCAGATTGGAGAGGAGGTGGGTCCTCTGGCACGAGTTTATGAAAGAACACGCCCAACTGGACAACTGGCTGCGATTCGCCGAGCAAGCTGTCAGTCCCCCTCAGCCCGCCCTCGTTCCCTATGTCACTGCCAAGGAAGAAATGAGGAAGTTTGAGGTGAGAAGAAATTCAACAAAAGTTTAAATTAGAGGGAGTTCATATTTGAACCCAGACTTTATTTTGTATCATTACAGGATTAAAGGGAAACTATTTTGCATCAAAGCAAATATGAAGACTTTTAACTCTCAATAAAATGTAAAAATATATGTTTTTCATAAAACTTTTTTGCCAAATCCTGATTCATACTGAATCTCTCCTTTACACACCGGGGGTGTTTTTTTTGTGGGGTTAATTCACACTTCGTGTATTTTTTTTAAACTGTTGGTTTTGTTATGAATACTTTTCCAAGTAAGATTAAACCAGATCCACTGCTTCTGTTCTTGCCTTTGGGTGGGGGGGCTCAGAGGTAGAGCGGGTCGCTTTCCAATCTGCGTTTTGATCTCTGGCTCCTCTAGTCAGCATGTTTAGTGTCCTTGGGAAAGATACTGAACCCCAAATGGATCCCAAAAGGCTGTGCCACACTCAGTGTTTGAGTGTGCGTGAAGTGCATTAACTTGGAATGGTCATGGGAAGATGCTGTATGAATAAAGTGTGTGAATGGGTGAAGGTTGACATGTGGTGTACAGCACTATGAGTGGTCAGAAGACTAGTTAGGGCACTGTACAAATGCAAGTCATTTACCTTTTTTGTTTTTTACCACTTTACCTTTCAGACAGACTGCCTGCTCTGGTCAATAGGATCCCAGTAGGTGGTCCTCTGCTTGTGGGAATCTATTCAAACCTTTTATTGAAAAAATGTTGCAACTATTGCAAATCTGCATCGCTGCTGTTATAAATAGTCTTTTACATCATTGTCAGAATCAAAGTGTGTGTGTCAGTGTGCAAAATACCTGGTGGCAATTGGTGGGGTCCCCCTACCTAGTCCTCCACTGTTATGCTTACACAGACTAAATAAGCAATATAGCCTACAAGACACATCACCAAGGCTAATATCGTCAACGGTAAGGCCACTCCCACAAGCAATCTGGCAGATTTCTCTTCCCGTGGTCTCTCTATGGAAAAGACTTGGATAACCAGACCAGACTTTCTGACAAGGCCTGAAACAGACTGGCTTGACATGTCAGATAGTGTATTCCAGCCCCTTGTCAATGACCCAGAGGTTAAACACGCTACGGCTGTGCTCTTACAGTGGAGGAGAGCATGGATTCAATTTGGCTTATTTTGCATTTCTCAAACTGGTATAGTCTAAATAAAGTTGCAGGGCTTGTCAAGCTAAAGAACATACCTAAGATACTAGCTCTGCAGGGCGATTGGCCATCATCAACTTAAAGTTAGATACTTTCAGGACAAGGTGGCTTCAAAACACGGGGTATTCTTGTGTTTCACCTTTCAAGGGATGGCCTACGAGGACACAGACGTTCGTTCAGCGACGTCCTGGCCCAGGCAGGCGCTGGAGTTTCTGTTTCCCATCCGGTGATACCGCTGGGGCTCCTGCACATGTGGCGCCTGCAGAGGTGGCTTGTTTGTTACCTCAGCTTCTCATCTGTGTGTTCAGAGGCTGCGGTGCGAGACCAGGTCTCGGCTCATTCAGTTGGACGGTTTGACCCAGAGGAACCGAACACTGACTCGGCTGTTTCAGGGCGCCATGCAGGCTCGGCTTCTGGCGTCAGCGAGGGAGTGCGGGCAACGATGGGACGACATGAACACTAAACTGGAATCCATCACTGGACGATTGAAGGTCAGAGCTCCTCCTAATAATATTAAAACAAATATCAGTCTGTCTTTTAAAAGAAAAAGTAAAATGTTTAGTTGAAGAAGTTGTAAAGAAATATTAAAGCATTTCCAAACTGTCTTAGCAAAACTGATTTGAAGATGGAGAATCCCTCTTTTTATTTCTCCATCAGCTCTTTGTCTCAGAGTGGGAGGGGTTTGAGGCAGAGAGGGAGGAGCTTGCTCTCTGGTTGGCTGAGCTGGATGTCCGTCTGACCGAGGTGGATCACTTGACAGGAAACACCTGCGAAAAGTTGAGGCAACTGCAGGTGTGTGTGTGTTTTATAACTAAATACCTGGTCATTTTCCTACCTCCTGTATATTGTAATATTTGTGTGTGTGTGTGTGTGCTTGTGTGTAGTCTTTCCAGCAGAGTGTGTGTGTGAACTCGGTCCGTGTGAACGACCTGCTGGAGCGCGGCGAGGCCTTGATCCAGCGCAGCGAACCGACTGATGCTCAGCGTGTGGAGAGTCGCCTGCTGGAGCTGCTGCGGAGCTGCAGCCTCGTCTACAGCAACATCACACGAACGCACACGCGGCTGCTGAGCATGAGACTGGTACACACACACACACACACTGTGACAATACACACAGATGTAAATATACATGAGGGGTGGAGGGAAGATCACATACAGGCAGGTGGTTGTACGTTTTTTCTTTTTTACTTTTACAAATATAAATACACATTTATCCTGCAGCCACGTTTATACACACATAAGGATGAAGATGTTTAACAAGCAGGGACAGTATGAGAAAATATGCTTTTGAGTTGCATTGTGGGAATTGTAGGATCCTGTGTTTTTGAAGAATGACCCAGGGACTGAAAGTCAGCATATTTATTGTATTAAACTGAGTGCAATATTAAATGAGTGGGCTACTACTGTAAGACTAACTGACTTAGTACTTCTAGATATCCTTTGACCTTGATGACTGTGAATGTTTATAGGCTAGTGGCTTAACCCTCTGAACCCCAAGTAGTTCCGGGTCAATTTTTTTTTTAGCTCTTGTCACATTTAACTCACTGTGGCCTCATTTTTCACTGAAATATATAAGTCTGTCTTTTGTACATTATAACGCAGTAAAAAAATTTGATTTGATATCTTAATTTATTTTACAAAAATTGAAAAACAATGGTATATACAAACATTTCCCCACAAGTATTATTAATATTAGAAAGAATATACATGCTATAAGTAATTACTATTACATTGTAACTATTTATATGTTACAATGCCTACTTGCATCCTCCCCTCTGCTCTGTGTAAACAGCCTGTAGGTCAGTCAAAGTTTCATATTCAATCAGGTGACTGTCTCGGATGAGTCATTCAGAATTAAATGTTTTTTACACAGTCTGGTTAGAGCAAAATCTTTTTGTTTTTTGCAATTTTTTAAAATGTTTGACATTAAAGTGATTTTAAAGAAATACCTCATTTAAATTTTTTGATTTGGTTGCTTGGCGGAAGCGTTAGTCACACATGATGTGTTCAAGGACCGCTGGAAAATTTAAATTCCGACGATAATGTCTGTTTTTACAGCTTCTGGCTATGATAAATGGTAAACATTTTTTTTTAATGCTTTTCAAACCTGCCAGCTTGTTCTGGGTTCATCTTTCAAACTCTGTATCTCCAGTTTACATCGCTGACTCAAGATAACTCTGACAAAGTCCTCTCTCCACTGGTGGCATGCTCTTTTAAAAACGTGTCTTCACTCACAGTACTTATACATATTTAATAAACTACTACTCATTTAAAAAAGGAGCAATGTGCTTGTCAGGGGATTCCATTTATAATTAGATTTTGTGTTGTGAAGGACTGAAGCAGCCCCTGGTCTCTTTCCTGCTCTGCCCACATCAACGTAGTTTTGTTATTGAGATTTTACATAAATATGATGACCTCATAAATGATGACACACATAGAATATAATACACAACAGTACAACGTAATTAAAATGACCATCCTAAATCCTGCTACTCCATAAAAATGCTGTTTAATGCACCAGTAATAACTGCTTCAATAATATAAAAATGAATATACAACACTTTAAATACTTTTCTGAAGTACTTAAAGGTTGCCAATAGTACTTCTGTACAGAGTGAAGGACTCTGTGGAGATAGTGGTATTACTACTTATACTTAAATAAACAAACTAAATTCTTACTCCACCACCGTACATCAGTTTGCCTCCTCCTCCTCCTCCTCCTCCAGGTGTTTGAGGATGACTGGATTCTGTCTCAGGCTACAGACTCTGGTTGTCCTTCAGAGACTCTATTAGAGGAAGAGGGAGCATTTAATGTAACCAACCTGGACCTCCCTGCATTTCCAAACCATCCTAAAGGTAAACCAACATAATACACATTTAATTGCATGTATAAGATTAATCATGAATGTACGATATTTAGTAAAGATCTGTTTCTGCATCCATCAATCAGCTAACCCCACCCTGGCCTTCTCCTCACCCGTTCACCTCCCTCCTCCTCCTCCATCCCTAGTCTCTCCTACCCATGAGCACCTGGGGCTGGAGTGGGACCCCTCCGTCGATATCGGACGCTCTGTCTTCCATGACGACGCCGACTCGTCGTATTTCAGTGCCAGCACAGGTAGGAAGTGACAGAACATTTTCAAAAAGACAGAGTACAGGTCTTTTCTGTTTTGTTTTTTTGTTGGCCTTTTGACTCTTGTTATTTCGTTTCTTAGTAGTTTCAGATCTACCACTGTGTGTGTGTGTGTGTGTGTGTGTGTGTGTGTGTGTGTGTGTGTGTGTGTGTGTGTGTGTGTGTGTGTGTGTGTGTGTGTGTGTGTGTGTGTGTGTGTGTGTGTGTGTGTGTGTGTGTGTGTGTGTGTGTGTGTGTGTGTGTTCAGGTCTTTGTCACAGAGATGGTGTGAAGAGGCTGAGCTTGCTCGGCTCTCAGACTAATAGCAATGACATCACCAATCAGCAAGCAGATCTGGTGAGTGACAACAAACGTCTTTGTTTTTCTGGTTTAAAAAAAAAAAAATGAAATAAATGAATCCATTCAATGTGGTTTGATGGAAAAGAAGAAAATTCCAGACAACAAAGGTTTCAAGTTCGTTAATGTCCGTTATGCACAACAATTGCATCTGTCATTGGCTCCCCCCAGCAGTGCTCATAAAATAAGAATAAAAGAAAACCTTCAAGTCAATATCTAACTAGAATGTTTAAACAATGGGGTTTTGTATTTCATTTTTGACATTGCTGGGCTTTTCTCAAAACATCAACTCAGATTATATTTATAATGCTCTCGAGCTGCAACAATAGTCAATTAATCAATGAGTGGTCAACTACTGAATTAATTGGCAACTATTTTAGTAGTTGTAAGTAATTAAAAAAATATGAATATTTTCTGGTTTCTCTGCTCCTCTATGACTCTAAACTGAATATTTTAAAACGAGACATCTGAGGACGTCATCTTGGGCTTTGGAAAATACCGATCGACATTTTTCACCATTTTATAGACCAAACAACAAACAAATAATCGATTCACACCACATTCTAACACAGAATACAATATTGTGTTCATACTGGAGGAACTACCAACAAAGTCGAGCCCTAATCCATTTTTCTAATTTCTTTTGGTTATCATGAGTCCCTTTGTTAACCATCAGATAGTGTAACTGTGGGCCGTAGTGTAGTCTCACCAGCGCAAAATACATTGGTGAATATTCGCCTTCCGTTCACCTCCACTCAAGTCGGGGGAAAATACAACATTTACTCCCGGTGACCATGAACATTTGGATCTTTGCATCACGTGGAGTTCAAATTTGGTGAACTCTCAACCAATAGCAAAGATGTGTGCGGTTGAACCCACTTGACAGCTCCTTTAACCAAACAAATTGTCAGTTTGACTAATACATTGTTCCTGTGTGTAAACTTTTTGTAACATTTCATATAGAGTTTTATTGGTGGCTGTCTTATAGCTGTAAAGATTTAGTCGTCATTGTTTTGTTTACTTTGATTAGCAAGAGGTGCTGCAATGATTTGACCTAATTTCAATGTATTTATTAACGTGTAAAAACCCAACTGAGAAGAAGACGCCACATCAGGCCTAAATATGAACAAAACCACGTGGTGTTTTTCTTCTAATTTCTGTTGTTCTGCCCTGACCCAGATGCTACATGGCCCAGAGGCTTCGTCTGTCTGTTTCTATCGCTCACACACACACACACACACAGTCACTGATGTTCCGATACACCAGCTATCTAAAGATGTTCTCCATTGCTATAGTGTCGGCTTTATGAGCTGGTTGCAACAGTTCACCTCCTCTTCTGCTGATTTATTGATGACGCCTGCGGGATGTGGCACCTCTTGTTATCAGTTTCCTTTTTTTTAAGCTTTATTCTGGCAAGAAAACCTGAGTGTGTGAGCAGCTCTACGAGAGAGGCAGAGGGAAGCTGAAGAACAGACAAAAAGAGAGGGAAAATAAGACAGCATCCATGATTTTGGGGGGGAGACGAGAACAGAACACTTTGAAGTCATTTGAGTATCCGCCTCTGCTAGCCTGCAGCTCCCCCCTCTCTCTCTGCCTTTGTCTATTTCTCACACACTGTTGCACTGTTGGTGAACCCCAAAGCCCAACTGGAACAGAGAGACGCACGTAAAACTGAATTAGCATTTGATACAGCTGCAGCATCCCAACAAAGACATCAAAGTGTTTGCACACTTGTCATCCTACTGTATTTATTTCTTTTACATCTATTTATTGGACGCGTAAAGGCGTGATGTCGGTATGCTGCATGGATTCTGGATGCAACTAAAAAGATGTGCCTGTAGAGGACCAACTTACAACTTCTTGCTTCAACTTTTCTTTGCAAGTAGAAGAATGATCCATGTGTTTCCTGTGTGCTGTTACGGAAGAGAGAGCATCATGTTTACAGCACACAGTACAGTTATATTGCAAAACTGTTTTGGTTTCCTATAACTGTATATTTATTGCATATGCAATATCCAGCAAATGTTTAAATACCAAGAAATCTAAAGTTGGTAGAAGTTTTTTTTTTGGTGTGCAGCGAGCCTTGATTCTTGCCAAATTGCATGCGTTTTACTAGCACCTGACTGCATAGTGCTGCTGTGCAGCGGAATTCTCACTTGCTTATAGAGAATCGTTTTGATGATGAAAGCCATCTGAAGATCCAATGTAGTGGACAGCAACCAAGCATGGTCATTGTCATTGCCAACCAAATGTCCCCCTGGGGATGAATCAAATATCTATCTCATCTATTTAGCTATCTTGTTGAGAGAAAGATTGGAAATGTGTTTATTTATTTTTTTTAGAAGGGAAAACATTGAATGCAGCAAGCAGGAGTGCAAGCACACAACCAAGATTGAAGAACTATTTACTGTGTTGGATTTTAATAGTGTAAATGGTAAATGGACTTGTACTTGTATAGCGCTTTTCTAGTCTCCTGTTACTTTCCACATAATGATGCCAACATAAAACAAAATAAAAGAATAAGCATTAACAGGCTGGATCATCATGAGGAGATGACTGGAGCAAAACGATCCATTTTCATAATTAAGTCTTTAGTTTAAATGATGTGTTTTCTGTCCAGCAAATGGAGGGATGGCTTGACCACGCCCACCCCAGTGTCCCCGTACCAGTAGTAACCCAGAGGGGCGGGACTCTGCCAAATGGAGAACATTGGGCGACCTCGACTCCTGACAGACAGGACGGTGAGCCCCTCTGCTTTGACGGTGGGCGCGTGAGGGCGTGGCTGGGTGTCCAAGGTCCCGCCTCTCCAGAGAGGACGACTTCCTGTTCCAAGGCCGTGCAGACTGATGTGGAGGTGGGTGAAGTCCCCTGTGTTCACACTTTTTAAATACATTTCCCTTGTCAAAAGATTTTTTTTTTTTTTTTTTTTTTGGTCGTTTTCATTCATCTTCAATTTTATATTACAGTGCATACTAAAACATAACATTTAGCCCTATTTCTGACCAAAATCCCTCAAATTTGATATAGATTGCAGGGGGGTGGGGGGCTATCTTATAACACCAGCAGGTCTAATTTTGTCCTGATTAAGACCTACACTGTATGGTGTTGTCCATCTGTCAAAATATGTGGTCCAGAGCAGGATATCTGATACCCAGCAGGTCACATTACAACAAAATCTTTCTCACCTTTGCTCTCCCATCACAATTTAGAAAAATGAAACTATCACTAATCTTGAATTATAATTTATTTGACAGCACTAAATTTATATTTTAATTCTATTTCAAAGATAAATATGACCATTTCTTTAAATTGTAAAAGATATCCCATGAAAAAAACCAAACCAGCAGTGTGTGTGTGTGTGTGTGTGTGTGTGTGTGTGTGTGTGTGTGTGTGTGTGTCAAAGCCTAATATATTGTCTTCCTCTGTGTCATAGAGCTCCATAAAAACACACTAATGAGCCACACTGTCCTTCATTAAAATGAACTCACACAGTTTATTTTGACTCTGACATACACCGTCCTGCTGCCACACACACTCACTAGAGCACCAAATGTGGATTAATCTGCCGCTGAAAATAATCCCCAACAGACGCACTATTTCCTCTTGTTTGATTAAAGCTACACTGACCACCTGTTTTAGGAAATGACTGACTGTATATTTGTGTTTTTTAAAGATGTATGTCTTAAGTTGGAACCAATGGGCTTGGAGCTGACAGTCACAGACAGGAAGTCAGACAGTATTGAGAAACGGACTAACACATCGACGGTTTGAGTCTTTTTATGAGATTTGTGGGAAATTACAGTTTGGCACATGACCTTCACTACATACCTGTAAAGTACTGTGACTGAACCTTAAACTGTGGCCTCTGTGCTAGCTCCTGCTACAGTAGGTGTCCTCACAACCACATTTTGCCATAATGACACATACACAGACTCACAAGGTGAGAACAATACTCTGTCCTGACTGGTCCATTTAGAATAACACTAGCTTTATTGTCTCATAAGTCTTATTTTTTTTTTTTTAGCTCAGCTTGTTTTACTGTGCAGTTCAACATTAACATCCAGCACATGGCATCACATGAACATAATCTGCGTGTGTAAAGACTCCTGACCTGACTCCCGAGACATGCTCACGTCCTCACACTCTCTCTACACACATTTATTCTCTCAAGCTGTTTCGGCAGGTTTTGAGTACTTGACATTGCAGGAGGGAACTATTTTTTGACCAGCAAGCTATAAGAGAAGAAAATAAGTTGGTCTGGAAACTAAACTATTTACTTTAAATTAGTGCTGGGCAAGTTAACGCGTTAATTTCGCGTTAACGCATTCATTAATTAACGCCGACAATTATTTTATCGCGCGTTAACGCATTTCTTAATTTATTATGATTTTATTTATTTTTTATTTATTTTTATTTTTTATTGAAAGACAAGAGACAATACATATACATAACAACAATAGGATGACAAGAACAGTGGGCTAAAAGCCAGCAAACATCCTATAGTCAGACACTTACATGTTAGTGCACCTATATGCTGAAATTCACGGTAAACGCATTTAAACGGCACAGATCGGGAGCCAGCGAAGGACTTTGAAAGTTAGCGGAAAGATTAACTTGAGACAACATCCGGTTTCTTCAGACCAACATCCGGTTTTCAGAATAAGATGCCAACAAAGTATGAATTATATTCACATTAAGTATAAAACATGCTACCTGCATCAGTGAACCAAATGTTATTGCCCTTTTGTTCATATAGCAGTACTTTTAAAATAAAAGTGCACAATACACTACTTTTGAATTCATTATTGAACTTTGCCATAACAATCCATGCGATTCCATGCGATTAATCGCGATTAAATATTTTAATCGTTGCCCAGCACTACTTTAAATTCATTTGACACTGAAATACCTGCGATGCTCATTTAAAAACAAGTTAATTTGCTAACATATGAAATGTGTTGAAATGTATGAAATGTCACAGATTACAGTGTCCTTACTGAAAGCGTTGGCTCCATGGGCGGGGTTTAGGGCTCAGTATCCTGGGAAACTGATGTGAGTCCCAACAGATTGAGGCCATGAAATTCGGTTCAAACATTCATGGTCCCCTTACGATGAATTGTAATAACTTTGGTGATCCTCCAACTTTTCATCTAGCGCCATAATCAGGTCAACATTTGAATGTGTTCAACTCTTAAGTTTATGGCCAAATACCTGCAGAGCTAATGGAGTTCTCATCAGCCTCAGCTGTACTTTGTGTTTACTGATAATTAGCCAATGCTAGGTAAACATTATACCTGCCAAACATCTGTGTGGTGGCATTGTCATTGTGACAATTGTAGTATGTTGATGTTACCCTTAAGTTCAAAGCCCCATGGTGAGTGAAGTGGTTCGTACGATGTCTTGCCCCCGTTATTCAGAAATGTGTGAGGGGAGGGCAGCTCTGATGTGTACTGGCCTCAAGTCTTGTTCAAGTTTTGGGGTCCAACATGATGACACTACACCTCTAGGTCAAGTTGAACAGATTATATTCTGGCTGCGAGCAAAAAGTCTTTTTTTACTTAGTAAGGTGCCTAACTGAGTAAAAGGGTTGGGGTTAGAAGACTCAAAGTGGCAGCCATGATAATAGCTTGTCGAATCCTCTAAATGTTAAGGAACGGTGCTTCAAGGAACACGGGACCATCATTCATGAAATAATTCCTTGCGACAGCAACATTTAACTATTCAGCTGTTTAAATTGCACACTATGGATATATATGTTTATACACAAAACATCCTTCTTAATGCTTTTACACAGCGGGGGTGTGACGAATAAACATGACAATTGGAAATACTCGACTGCGATTATTGTGCATCAAAAGTGTTCATACCAGCAGCGATGGGGTTTGAATAGATTCACGCGGCAGAGGACCAACTACCGGGATCTTATTGACCCAGAGCAGCGTCTGGCAGCCTTTCTGAGATCAATTGTTGTATGGCCTTAGCTAATGAGTGGATTTTAGCACCATCTGGTTAATATTTACGTAGTGTATATGTCTAGGACTTTTATTGTGAAAAGTAAGAATGGAAGGGGTGGATCTGGTGTCCGCTACCTTTGTCGAGGTTGAAAGGAGTAATAGAGTTGGCTTCCTTGGTTTGGACTGCGGAGCCTCCATGTTGTTGTACAATATAGTGTACTTTTTGAATCTCTGTTCAACAAGTGATTGGTTGATGCTCATCAGGGAGAAAATAGAAACATTTACGAAGCTCTGAAAGAAATAGTGCTGCTTTTTTTGCAGCGTAACATTCAAGTTCTGTGTGATATTATTAATGGCAAACACATTTAAAAATAATCTATAGAAATGTGAATTAATCACACACACACACACATAAAAAAGCCCCTTGGACAGAAATCCTTATTTGTATGCATTGAGTTTGTCACTGTTCTCATTTTATGTTATAAATAAAGTTACTTCAAAATAAAGTCACAAAGACACATCGGTAGCGTACTCTAAAAAATGTCACAAAAATCTAATTCTGGGCCCACAAGGTCCTAAATACATGTACAGTTAGCTGTCCTACACG